>NC_089251.1:59092978-59392978 GCF_963930625.1 Muntiacus reevesi | reverse complement strand
AAAGAACACACAGCAGATACTATCAAATCAGGAGCAACTGGTTGGTAACTTCCCATCGTCATGAAAAGGTACACAACCGCTCACATCACTTTTCTAAAAATGTAAAAATTACAACTTTGTGTTCACACTCAAGGACGCTGCCCAGAATCACCTGAAGGTTCCCAAACAAGCACCTCGGGTCACCTGCTCCCCTATGAGATCCTCACACTGGATGGAGCACAGCAGTGTCAGCACCTGGCCTGGGAGCCACCACCAAGTTGGAAACACATACTTGCCCTTGGCCATGGTGAGACTTGTCGGACCCTCCACCCACAGCTCCAGCGTGGTGCCAAGCCCAGCGATACCCTTAGTGGGTTCCATCTGCAAAAGGTGACTGCAAATTAGCCGTAGGAGCAGGGAGGATAGCTCAAAGCCAGCAATCACTAAAGTGACAGCAAAGAGGGGAGGCCCTGCTTTTGCCAACGTGGGGCACTTCATACAGAAGCACAGGAGCCCCCAGGGCAGCTCAGGGGCCCCCAGGGCATCCCTGACTCAGGGGGCAGCTCAGTGACTGCAGTGAGTGACCCCCAGTCACCAAGAAAAGCTAAGCCAACCCAACACCCTTGGTGCAGTGAATGCAGTGAACAGAGACACTGAGAGTTAAGATAGTCTCGCAGTCTGGCGTGAGGGCATGTCTATGTTGCATCAGTTACACACCTAGGCCTGTGCACTGTTACATGCGCACCATTACACACAAATCATTACATGTGCACCATTACACGTGTGTCATTACATGTGCACTCTTACACGTGCACCCTTGCTCATGCTCTATTACATGTGGACTCTTACACACGTGCTGTTACACGTGCACCATTACACACGAATCATTACATGTGCACCATTACACGTGTGTCATTACATGTGCACCATTACACGTGTGTCATTACATGTGCACTCTTACACGTGCACCCTTGCTCATGCTCTATTACATGTGGACTCTTACACACGTGCTGTTACACGTGCACCATTACACACGAATCATTACATGTGCACCATTACACGTGTGTCATTACATGTGCACCATTACACGTGTGTCATTACATGTGCACTCTTACACGTGCACCCTTGCTCATGCTCTATTACATGTGGACTCTTACACACGTGCTGTTACACGTGCACCATTACACACGAATCATTACATGTGCACCATTACACGTGTGTCATTACATGTGCACCATTACACGTGTGTCATTACATGTGCACTCTTACACGTGCACCCTTGCTCATGCTCTATTACATGTGGACTCTTACACACGTGCTGTTACACGTGCACTCTTACACGTTTCATTACACGTGCACCATTACACACGAATCATTACATGTGCACCATTACATGTGCACTCTTACACATGCACCATTACATGTGTGCTCTTATATGTGAGCCATTACACACATACCCTTCCATGTGTGTCCTTACATGTGCACCAGTACATATGCACTCTTACACGTGCACCCGCACACACGTGCTGTTACATGTGCACCCTTACAAGTATGTTACATGTGCACTCTTACATGTGTGTTACAACTGTACTCTTACATGTACACTGTTACATGTGCACTTATATGTGCCCTCTTACACATGTGCCATTATATGTGCACTCTTACATGTGCACTGTTCCATGGAAGCCACACTGAAGCTCAATGTTATAACTCATAATCCTAAGTAGCAAAAGATGTGTCATCAAAGCAGAGACACAACTTCAAATGCTACAATCATTCACCTTAGTCAACAGGGTGTGGGACCAACTGGGAAGGACACCACGGGACACCCAGTCCCTGCCCAAGCCCACTCCAGCTGGAACCCAGGAACTGAATTTCTAATGAAATGCTAACTCTTCATCAAATCATGGAAAAGCAGTACGTCAAGGCTGTATACTGTCACCCTGCTTATTCAACTTATATGCAGAGTACATCATGAGAAACGCTGGGCTGGATGAAGCACAAGCTGGAATCAAAATTGCTGGGAGAAATATCAATAACCTCACATATGCAGATGACACTATCCTTATGGCAGAAAGTGAAGAAGAACTAAAGAGCCTCTTGATGAAAGTGAAAGAGAAGAGTGGAAAAGTTGGCTTAAAACTCAATATTCAGAAAACTAAGATTATGGCATCCAGTCACGTCACTTCATGGCAAATAGATGGGGAAATAGTGTAAACAGTGGCTGATTTTACTTTTTTGGGCTCCAAAATCACTGCAGATGGTGACTGCAGCCATGAAATTAAAAGACACTTACTCCTTGGGAGGAAAGTTATGACCAATCTAGAGAGCATATTAAAAAGCAGAGACATTACTTTGCCAACAAAGGTCCATCTAGTAAGGCTATGGTTTTTCCACTAGTCATGTGGATGTTAGAGATGGACTATAAAAAAGCTGAGCACCAAAGAATGGATGCTTTTGAACTGTGGTGTTGGAGAAGACTCTTGAGAGTCCCTTGGACTGCAAGGAGATCCAACCAGCCCATCCTAAAGGAAATCAGTCCTGGGTGTTCATTAGAAGGACTGATGTTGAAGCTGAAACTCCAATACTTTGGCCACCTGATGTGAAGAGCTGGCTCATTTGAAAAGACCTTGATGCTGGGAAAGATTGAAGGCAGGAGGAGAAGGGGATGACAGAGGATGAGATGGTTGGATGGCGTCACCGACTCAATGGACATGGGTTTGGGTGGACTCCGGGAGTTGGTGATGGACAGGGAGGCCTGGCGTGCTGCTGTTCATGAGGTCACAAAGAGTTGGACACAACTGAGCGACTGAACTAAGTCCTCACAGCCTGAAATACAAATCTGATAATACACAGTGCAAACCAGAAAAGACAGAAGTCTGAGTTTTGAAGTTAATGACTTCAAACAGTCCATTAACCCAGCTTTGCCCTGGACACCGCCCCAAAGGCAAGTCAGACCCAAACAAGCCTGCCCTGCCTGGCATCACTGAGGGGAGCTAGAGTGCCCCCCCACCATCACCCTGAAGGCACCGCAGGTGACTGGGAAGGGAAACACCCTTCCCCATGGTGCAGCTGTCACCTCAGGAAATCGACAGCCGGGCAGGTGACAGCTTCATAACCGTTTACGTGTGGGACGCTGGCCCTCCTTCTACAAGACCTGGACTTCACTCTGTCCAGGGGGTAGGACGCCATGCCTGTCAGGACCTGGAGAAGAGCCTGCTGACGATGAAGCTGGCGGGGAAGGGACCTAACTGATCAACCAGGCAGGAAACCACACTTGGGGTTCAGAGGGGTCCTTGGGGTGCCTTCCTGCTGCCCCTACTGTCACCACACCAAGTCCCCAGAGCCTGTGTCACTGGAAGATCCTGTCACCTTGATGCTTCAGAGGGGCTCCTGGCATTGCCCACAGACCCTCCAGGTCGCTGGAAATGTAAAAGCAGGAGACGCCAGCCCTCTATCCTGGTGTCTGGAGCTCTGCCAGCAGCCTGGTGCCCCCAGGGGCTCTGCAGCCAGGAGTGGCCCTTGAACCATCACTGAGGCATGCTGGCCAGTGACAGACGCAGCGGGCTTGGCGCCAGGCGTGGACCAGGGAGGCAAAGCACCCTGAGAATGTACTGTGCTGAGCAGTACTCAGGTACACATTTGGGTGGAGTGGTTAAAGAAGATACATTATTAAGCCAATTTCATCTGTTGCTTTTTGACTTCTGTAATGTGGCTATAGAAAATTGTAGGTTTCACAGGTGGTCTCCATCCTAGACCTGCAGACAGCACTGCCTGGAGGATAAAATCTAGAATTTGTGCCATCCAAAGGTTTTATCTGAACATGTGTAAATCCAGTAGCTTTTTGTGCATGTGTTTGAGCCGTGGAGGCACAGATGTCCAGGAGAAGATTCTATATCTAGTCCGTTTCCATGACCACCAGTGTGGAGCCCCAAGCAAGCACATCTGGCCCAATTTTAACACTCAGTTCAGGGGGGTGCAGCCTCAGATGGACGGGAGAGGCTGCCACGTGAGGACAGTGGACAGAAGAACACTTCTGGGGACCCAGGTTCATTAACCACATTTCCATAATGTTCGTTTCACCGTGTGAACACAGAGCCCTTCCAATGCAGGAAGACCCCACAGCCCCCCACCTCCCCAGCACAGGGCGGGTCATCGTGTCACCCTGGGCTCTGAGCTGAGCGGCTGCCCCTGGCTCCGGCCCTGAGCAACAGCAGGCCGCTCTCACCTGCCCCTCAGGTGGGAAAGGAAGACTCTCTCCTCCCCACAGCCCTCCCTCCACATCTGCCCCTTCTGTTACACCAGGAAATTCCCCCACCCACCTGCCTCTTTCACAACGTGGTAAAGACCGCAGGAAGTATCCTGGCATCTCCCCAGTTGGGCATCCCGGTGAGGTGGAAACAATGGGAAAGAATCGGAACCCAGCTCACACCTCACCTTCCCGCCCTGTGTAGAGGGGCTCACAGCCCCAGCCCTCCACCCCAGCATGACCCCAGAAGAGCCCAAGTCCCTACACTCCTCTGGGTCTGCAAAGAGGAGGGGGCAACCACAGTGCCCAGATTACTGAGTTGTCACAAGGACAGGTGGATTAATGAGTTGAATTTATTGCTTTTGTATGAAACTTTTTCCCCAAAAATCATTTATTAAGTGAATTAATGAGCAGAGCAGCGTCAGGCTCCTAAATAAAACGGCCAAGGATGACCCTCTGCCTCCAGCTCCCCTGGAGCCTCCTGTCCAGCTGCTCACTGACCCTCACTGGCCCTGATCACCTCCTTCCAGGACCAAGTCTGCTCCATGCACCTCAGGGTCCCAGGCCTCCATGCCCACACTCCCTCTCCACTTGGCTAGCCCTCCAGGGGGTAGGGCTTCCAGAAACATCCTCCCAACTCCTCCAACCTCCCCAGGCTCTGTGGTTCAGGCCAGCACTGCCCACAGCCAGCGTCTGCACCACCTGGGGACTTTGACAAGCCAATGCCGGGCTGCACCCAGACCGAATGCATTAAGACCTCCAGACTAGGGCCACGCTGCAGCATTTACAGGACTTCAATGTGTAGCCCAAAACCAGGAGCACCAGGTTCATAAAGGACCACGGCTGCAATCCTTTCAAGGACAGTTTCTTCCACAGAATAAAGACATCATCTATAGAATGCAGAGAGCTCACTTTTTTTAACCTAAATTAATCCATCTAGAGTATAAAACACACACATCACAAAACATCTCCATTGCATCTGACATTTTTCAGCTGGCACCGCACTTGGTCTCTTGAAACACCCACACTCTGAGCTCCAGGGGGTCAGAGACCAGACCCTGGCCTCTGCGAGGCCACAAAGCCACGTGGATGCCTGGAGGAGCCTTGCAGGCCTCCTCCCCCGGGGATGCTGGTAGGGGGCACAGAGCAGACATTTGGAACAGTGACCTGGGCTCCCGTTTGTGTCTGTCGCCGCAGGAGGGGGCCTGCCTCCGGGCCTGTGAGGCGCTGCGGGAACCCCTGAGCTGAAGAGCAGATGACTGTCAACATGAATATTAATAGCAGCATAATTAACAACTGAGGTTGTCTGCCAGACGCTTGACTCTGATTAAAAGGAGTCCAGGAGCCTAGACTCAGCAGGGCACACGGTTCTCTCAGCGTCGGATGGAGAGGTCTGGACGGCCAGGCGGGTGACGGCCAGGGCAGTGCTCAGCCCAGCCGCTGGGCCCACTCCCCCGCCTGCAGAGACCCAAGCCCCCACCCCCACCCCCACCCCCCACTGCATCAATAAGGGAGGGACTGGGAGCTGAAGCTGGAATGTGCAGACGGGTCTCTGACCAGTGCTCACCTGGGCTCAGCCTGCTCCACAGAGAACAGAAATAGGACTGCTGTTTTGCGGTGGGTTCACCAATCAGAACTGTTCCACAAGCTGTAAATTCACCTAAAATAAACTTCTAAACCATCATGGCCGCTGTCACTACAAATATCTGAGACTCAGGAGGACACCAGCTGTCCTGTGAGCAGCCACCCAACTGTCCACGGGCAGCAGCTTCAGACTGGTTCGCATCCTGCCTCCCCCGTCCCAGATGCAAGCTTTAGCCTGAGACACCATTACTTGCACACTTTTAAACGCTGTGGTTTCTGCCTGACTAATGCCGTCTTTAATTATACATCATCGAGCACCTCGCTGGATCTAATGGGGTCTATTACTCATCAAAACGGCCCCATCAGCAACCACAGTCCCCAGAGCCAATAACTCAAGCCTCCCTCCATGTTTCACAAGTGCCCGCCTGCACCTGCCGACACCTGCACACACCTCAAGCCCCAACCTCTCACTAATTGGTCCAGAAGACATGACTGCACGATGCCAGCTTTCTACTGGTCCCATGAAGCCCAGTGACAGCTGGTGGCACTCGGGCAGCCACATGTCCAGGTCCTTCATGCCATGTGCTCTGCCCGGGCAGCACCCAGAAGGCCAGCGCCGCCCGAGCCCTGTGGCAGCTGGTAGCAGAGCCAGAGGGGCCTGCTGGGACTGGACACATCGTGGGCACAGACAGGTCTTTCCTGTCACCACTGAACAGTTAAGTCCAGCTGGACAGGCTTTCTTAGCATACGACTCACTGTGAGGAAACTAAAGGTCAGCAGAAGTCAGCTAGTCCCCAAACTTTCATTCAAAGGGATGAAATGCCAACCAAATTAATAATGGTAAATGTGTAACATATAAAAATGATACATATATATTTATACTTCCTATATATTAGTATATGTGTATTTGTTGTTGTTCAGTCACTAAGTCATGTACAACTCTTTGCAACCCCATGGACTGCAGCCCGCCAGGCTTCTCTGGCCTTCACTAGCTCCCTGAGTATGCTCAAACTCATGTCCATTGAGTCAGTGACGCCATCCAACCATCTGATCCTCTGTTGCCCTCTTCTCCTCTTGCCTTCAATTTTTCCCAGCATCAGGGTCTTTTCTAATGAGTCAGCTCTTCGCATCAGGTGGCTAAAGTATTGAAGTTTCAGCTTCAGCATCAGTCCTTTCAATGAATATTCAGGGTTGATTTCTTTTAGGATGGACTGGTTTGATCTCCTTGCTGTCCAAGGGACTCTCAAGCGCCTTCTCCAACACCACATTTCAAAACATTAATTCTTCGATGCCCAGCCTTCTTCATGGTCCAACACTCACATCCACACACGACAAGTGGAAAAATCATAGCTTTGACTGTACAGAACTTTGTTGGCAAAATGATGTCTCTACTTTTTAGTACATTGTCTAGGTTTATTGTAGCTTTTCTTCCAAGGAGTAAGAGTCTTTTATGTGTATGTATATACATAAATCCATTTACATATATTGAAACATATTTGTCGCTGAGTGAGAATGAATAGGTCAGGTTCTAATTCCAGACAATTTACCTAAACAACTGATGATTTACCTGTCATACTTGTAAGAGAAACTCAAGTTACTAAACCAAGTGCCCTAAGACCTAGAAGCAGAAAGATATAACTGGAAAGGTCACTCAGTGGACAATTAAGAAGCAAATCACTTTTGAAAGCACTGGGAACTGTGACAGTGTGAGACCTCATACGGTCGACCCTCTTGAATAATTGACGCTGCATCTTTCTCTGGCCCCTTTACGGGGCTATGTTTAGAATTCCATTTAGTGCAGCAAGATTTTCACTCAACATGACTCAGATGTGTTGACCAAGCAGCAAATGAAAAATTACAAATACACAAAGAGCATTTCTTTGCTGTCCAAGCATTGTAGCTTGTCCAGGGCTGGCCGGCGCAAATGGACTGGGTTCTGTCTGCAGCATGCTGTCCATGCACCAGCTCCCTGGGCTTGCTGGACTCCAGTCCTCCCATCAGAGCTGGAGTCTGGCTCGAAGGAGCAGCAGCATGTGAGGAGAATCCGAATCATGCTGCTGCTTCACCCGCTCTTTTTAGTCCAGTTTTGTGTGGAGGGAGAAGGGAGCCACACCACAGTTTTTAAACCATTCACCACAGTCTCCACCTCTGTCTGACACGCTCGCATTCCAAGGTAAATTAGAATTCCAACAGGATAGACGTCACACGTGCATCAAGTACGTGAGATCGGAAGATCTTCCAAGGAAGGCAAATCAGATACAAAGTGACCTTGGTCTCTTCAAGCACCATAAAGTTAGAGCATTTCCCCAACTGAATCCTGCTGATGTTTTATTCCAAAAATGTACCTCGAAAAAGAGCATGTTAACTGTGAAAATAAAGGTTAAATACAGACTGAAGTGAAATGTACACTTGAAACAACTCTATAGTTGAGACTCAATCTCGTCCTGGTCCAGCGAGCCCATGGGCTCTCAAGGGCTGGAGGAGGGAACAACAGGGTTAAGTCTGATCTGTAGAGGCAGGAGGTGCAGATGAGCCCCCCACTACTTCCTGCACAGTTGGGAGGTATAGACGAGACTCCCAACTCCTCTCCCCCCATCCCACTACCCCCATCCTGCAGAGGAGGAAGCTGTGCCCCCTCCCTCTCAGCAGAGCCCCAAGCAGCAACTCAGCACCCAGCAGGGTTATTAAGCTGCCTTCCCTAAAACAGATGACCTTTCGGGCTCTTTTTCAGTTCAATGAAGCTTGTAAGGATCAAGAACGCTACCTCAATAACAGATAAAACTTGGAGGCAATTTAAAGGTGAAACAGATTCAAGTCCTTAGACACTCCTCAACACTCAGAGATCCAGTCATGGGAACTGGATTTGAACCGACTTTGAACCTAGAGGTACAACATGTATGAGATACACACACACACACACACACACACACACACACACACACACACACACACACACAACTTAGGACACCATATTCTGACTCCACTAGCAGTCAGGTGGGCCCGGGGAGCACACTTCAGGGGTGATTCGAGGTTTCCAGACGTGTGTGGGTGATGGTACCCAGCCGACAGCCCGGGAAGTGTTGGTCCCCGCCTGCATTACCTCCTTCACCCACTAATGCAGACAGGCTCTCTCCCCCACTAATGAGAAGGCCCAGAAGAGCCAAGCCATCTAAACCCAGGGATGAACACATCCATCCTCACTGCCAGTCCTGGTTATCCATCAAGTCCCCACTCACCCTCCTCACATGGCCCTCAGGAGCCCAGAGACCCGCCAACACCTGAGGTGGGTGGTAGGGCGCGGCCCAGGGGGAGGTGAGCCTGGGTCCCAAACCCCAAGGAGCTGGGCTCCAGTCCTCAGGGATGGGGTGCGGGGTTGTGTGGTGTGGGGGGGGTATGGTGGGGGGCGGCCGAGTTGGGTCTGCTCCCTGACCTCAACAGTGAACGCCTGACCTTTCACAGCGTCACGAGGCCCCTGCGTCTGCTTTGAGACCCCTGCTGTCATCCCAGGACGGTGACAGAATAGGACGGACGAGGATGCCTCCCTGAGGACAGAACGGAGCCCTGGACAGACCCCAGGTGCCTGGGCCTCCACACTTAGAGCTGCCAGCAACCTGTCCCCAGAGCCACGGCCAACGTGACGCTCTCCCACCGGGACCCCCACCAGCACCTCACTCTGCACAGGCCCGCCCACAGGGCCCAAAACACCTGCAGCTGTGGGCAGAGTGACCTCAGGACCCAGCCTCCTGGTTTGGGACCAGAGTCTAATTGATTAGGTCTGTGATAGCGAGAGGTAGCTAATCCAGAAGCCAGTAGGCTGGTGTGTCCAGAGTTCACCTCCAAGGTCAGTTTCCATCTGCTAAGAAGCAGCCTCACTGAGCTGAGGTTGGAAAGCAAGGAGACACACTTACACCACCCAGCCCACCTGCACACAGCAAGCGCTCAATAATGGCCACGTGTCCCAGAGGAGCTGGTTCTGCACCTAGGGCCCTTCTAAAAACACGTCCCAAAGGACTTGGCATGACTCTTCCATCACAAAGGCTGGTGTCTGACCTGGAGACACAGTGGCTGCGGTCACCACTGCCTGCTGTCCTGGGAGCAGCTTGGCTTTCATAACCTCCAGGTCCCTTCTCTGGAACCCCTGTGACACCCTAGACCAAGCCACAGCCCCCCACCCTCAGGACACAGTCATGTCCTAGCCCTAACCCTCCACAGGACGGCCAAGGTGTGCACCCCACAGGGGGCTGCACCTGACTGGCCACTGTCCAGGTCAACACTCCTGCTAGGCAGGCTGGTGCTCACCAGGAGTCCACTGTCTGGATTCTCAAGCATGTTTATGCAAGCGTGCTTATATACTTACATACAGATACAACTCTAATTAAGTAGTATGCAAACTAAAGGAATCTAAGTGCAGAAAAAGTAACTTCTTGGAAAACCAAGGTGATAACTTAGGAAAGACTTACCAAAGAGAGATGGCTTTAAAACTGTCACTTGGCAGGAACAAAAACAGAACACATTCAGGGGGAATTATTTAAAATCTTGAAGGTGCTCCGCTCAGATTATTTTGAATCTCTTAGTCCTCAGTCCATTTGAAAGAAACAAATAGGAAACCACAAGCTGTGACTGTGGCTTAAACTAGAAAGGCAAGTTAGAACCCAGAGAACACTCTGATTCTGCATCCAAAATGTGGTGAATTATTGTATGTGTTTATAAGATAAAATAGCAAATGGACATCATTGGTGTGGTTCATTTCGCTGCTCCCATTACTGGGTCGCTCCCATTACCCGGACCCCATCCGGAGATACTGCTGGCCAAGAGATACACAGGTTTCCAGCTTAAACAGCCCCAGGTACCTGTGGGCAAACTAATTAGACTCTAGCATTATGTTTTCCATCAGCAAGAGCCTTAGCCAAACCCTCCATAGGCCTTTAACTGTGATAATGTCCTTCCTTTAACCACCACAAAGTTCTGGCCAAAACCTGCCTGGCGCCTCCAGGATCCTCCTGACAGTAGAATGGCTCCAGGCCCTAATGTCAGCTCCATCGGGGACACGCCTACCTGGTCACCCAGGATGGTGCCTGCGCAGTGCAGGCGTATGCCAAATACAAGCAAGGGATTTTCCCAAAAAATCACTCACAAAAAGACCGCAGTTCCTGATATCTGTGCCCTCCTCATTCACGTTAAAAAGTACTCTCTGAATTACTCAATTGGGAACCACAAAACCCTCTCAGAAAGACCAGTGGCCCTAAAAACCTCCATCAGTGTAGTTAGGGTGTTTGAGGGGTCACCTTGCAAAACTGTAAAACAAAAAAAAAAGAAAAAAAAAAAAAGCTTAGGCTGAGAAACTCAGCAATTGCAGTGGCAGCACATCCCACGGGCTAAGGCAACTCTGATAGCCACACAGGATGGTGGCATCTGCCAGCCTTGGGCAGTGGGCACCAAAACCACAGTGTAAGAGCTCCAGGGCAGCAGATTTAACTCATTTCTAACACCTTGTCCCAGGCGACACAGGTGCACTCAGAGCCCCACCCACCAGGCTGGAGGGTCTGAGCACCTCTAGTGAAAGATGCAAGTGAGGGTGTGAAAAGTGCTCCCAGAACCGAATGGAGTTAAGTCCATTCCAGCATCTACCTGTCACTAAATTAACAGACATCTAAGCAGATACCTGCGAATCTACCCACTTAATAAAACATCCACACTTCCCCACTGACCCAAAGGAAGGTTCCCAGCTTCTCGCTGGGAAAGGGGACTGTCTTATATTTAGTCACCTACTACTAAGGCATATATAGTACCCACTGATGACAAGTGCCCATCTATGAAACAGCACATGGCAACACCCGGATCCAGATTTACTCCAGTGGACAGTCAAGTACCTACCTGGAAGTGAGGCTCAGCTTAAGGTTTGCCTGCCACACTCACAGGGCTGCTAACAGTCCTCTATGCAGGACATCTGGTTGCCCAAGAAGACACCCGGCAATTATTGAAAACCAGTGGCTAAAATGCTAGATGATACTACAGTCCACATGGACGCTACTCTTTCTTTCCTCTCTGAAAATGATCAAATGTAACATCAGCTTTAATTCAGACCCTTCCTAAGACACAAGCTTAGTCTTGGTGAGGGGGGCCTGAAAGAAAGGACTGAGCTCACACTTAGGTAAAACCGGAAAATGAAAAAAGGAAATGTGTTCCAGAGTCTGCTGGGTTCAGACAGACCTGGACAGAATCTATTTTCTGCACGTGTCCAGAAAGAAAGTCAGTTAATCATCCCCAACTCCAGGAGACAAAAAATTAATTCTCTGGAACTAAGTGTCATCACTAAAAATTATAAGTTCAGCCCCTTCACAAATGTCTTTAAGTGCTACAAATGCCATGGATTCCAGGAGCTGCCTCAAGGCCTTCCACCCTCCTGATCAGATTCCATTCACAAAACGTCCTCAATAGAAGCGTCATTCCAAAATCATTTAATTCTCTGAGCCAGAGGAGGTAACCCACTTGTTTCATAAAAAATTAAAATAAAAAGGGCCTTCAGTTATAATACCTTAGACAATAACAGCAAGGCAGGAAAGAAAAGTTTGAAAATCTGTAACAAGAACACTTATATTGGATTTAATCACAATTAAAAACCAAATTAATTAACTCAATCGGGCTTCCCTGGTGGCTCAGCAGTAAAGAATCTGCCTGCAATGCAGGAGACACAGGAGATGCCTGTTCCATCCCTGGTTCGGGAAGATCCCCTTGAGGAGGGTATGGCAACCCACTCCAGTATTCTTGCCTGGAGAATCCCATGGACAGAGGAGCCTGGTGGGCTACTGTCCATGGGGTCGCAAAGAGTCAGACACGACTGAAGCAACTGAGCATGCATGCAATTAATATCATCAATTCCCCTTCAGCAGTGATCCCATTTATAAATATTCCTTGACTACTCTTGACTTGAGAATGGTCGTTCCCCCTGATTCATAGGAAAAATCCAGTTTGACAAAGTCTGACTTTTAACTCCAAAGCTTAACTATCCAAGGGCTTAAGTTCCTAACCTCAGAGGCACTGCAGCGCTGAGCAATTCGGTGGAGACCTTCCCTCACTGCAGTACTTCAGATATAAGAAGGATTCATTAAATGGCTTCTGCACCACCAGATCTTTAAAAGGTCAAAAGCAGAGGGGTATATATGGCTGTGCTTTTTAAAGTGAATATTTGCAACAGATCAACAATCCTTTTAAGCTTTTCCGCATTTAAACAAAACACGAAACACAAGTACTTCCTCATCTCTCACTTAAACCAGCATCCCATGGGCTGGCTTCCCCCAGCCACAGAGCCCAAGGTGGCCAAGGTGTGAAATGACACACTCTGAGTCGCTCTTGAAACAAAACCGCCAGAACCCTCCAGATACGGTTTCTGAAACAGAAGCAGTCCACACTGCACAACAGAGCTACGCCAAAGGCAAAAGGAGAAAAACCCTCAAATAACAACCCAGTGGGAACATAGCAGGCCTAAGATCCCAGGACAGGACCAGGGCTGCCAGACAGGCCCGGTCCACCAAGGGCTGAGGCAGACATTCTTGGGCTCCAGGTTGACTTCTTCCCTCCTGCTAAACGGGTTTGCAGTGTGTGTTCTCATAACCCAGGTGCACTGGCCTCTGCCAGACTCTCCCTTGCCAGATACCAGGCAGGAGACGCCCCCCCCCCCTCCCCGTTCCCCTCCCAGCAGCCAGGACCTGGGAAATCAACAGGCACTAACTTCAGTCCAGGTGGGCAAGGGTGTACAGACGGTTAGCCTGGGGTCCAGGAGAAGACTATGTCCAGAGAGACCGAGGGCCCACAAAGTTACAGGTGGAGAAACAGGTCCAGTGCGCGGGGGACTGGATGGGGATAGGGGACAGGGAGTCCTGGCCACACCAAGGGATGGTGGGGGGCCACTGATATACACACACACAGGCCACACAAGTGCAGGTGGCCCCAGGGATTCCAGAGGGGGAAAACAGACGTCAGCTCACAAGGAGAAGTTGGAAGGGGGTGGGATGGGAGCACAGTGATACCCTAGAGTCGGCAAGTGGGACTCGGAGGGTTACACCCACGGAGTCAATGGAGGGAAGCCAGTCGAGAAAGAAGCACAAGGTGAAGGTCATCGTGGAACAGCTCTGGTCCCCTGCCCCTCCGCACTGCCCCCTGCCCCCAACACACTCACAACTCGGAGAAGCGCACACCCACCTTTGCTGGGGGCGTGCTCCTGCTGGTCGCCAGCTCGCGCAGGCTGGAGGTGGCGCCGGTCGCCGCGGGGAGGAGGACTGGGGAGCCAGGAGAACTACCCCCGCCACCCGCGAGCGCCGAGGCCGCCCCCGGAGCGGGGCTGGGGCCCGGACCAGGACGCGCGGGCGGACTGCTGCCGGGGCTGGCTCCAGCGCGGGGCCGCTGGCGGATGCCGTCCAGCAGGCGCACCAGCAGGATGTTGGCGGGCAGCTCGTCCACGCCGCAGCCCACCAGGATGCGGCACTCGGGGCAGCGCAGCTCGCGACGCGAGCTCACGATGCTCTCCAGGCAGCGGCGGCAGAAGGTGTGTTGGCAGGGCAGCACCTTGGCCGTCGTGTCCAAGCGTTCCAGGCACACGGAGCACTCCAGCAGGTCCAGCAGCGACGACTCGTCCATGTCCCCGCCCAGCCTGTCGCCGTCGTCTTCTCTCTGCGCCGTGGCGGCCGCCCGGGATGCGCACAGCCTGGGCGCTCCGAGCAGCATGGGGGCGGCGCCGGCGGCGACCGCGCGCACCTTTAGGTCCCGGGGCCGTTGCGGGCGCTGCCGCGGGCAGTGGGCGCCAGGGTCGCGCCTGGACGGCCGCTGGGGGACCGGGCTACACGGCGACTTCCTTCCCTGAGGCTGGCAGCGCCAAGCGGTACCAATCGGCCTGCACGGCAGGGACCGGAGCTCCGAGTCCCGTAAGACCCCTCCGGACCGCCAAGCCCACCCAGTGCTTCGGAGCGCAGCGCCCGCAAATGCGGGCTACACCTGTCCCTCTTCTGCGAGTCCGGCCGGCACGGGTTCCAGCGGCGCCGCCGGGCGGGCAAGACACCCGGCGGCTCTGAGCTCTCAGCCGCCAGTCCGATCCCGGGAGAGGCGGGGGCGCGGTGTGCGCGCTCCCCCGCACTGCCTCGGTGCGCCCTGGGCCTGCCCGCGAGCCGCTGCCCAGCGGGTGCAGCCAGACCCCTCCTCGTCCTCGGCCGCGAGCACGTGCGCGGGGAGCGCGCGGAGGTCACGGTCACTGCGGGGCGCCGGGAAGGGGCAGCCGCGCCCTGGACCTGCTCCGCCTGGCGCAGGCCGGACACCAGTCCTGCTCTTAAGGCACCTTCAGCGCCCCCAGGAACTCCGAGGCGCTCCCCAGCGCAGGCCCGGGCCTGTCCCCTCTGGCGACCGAGCCTCCTGCGCTCTCCGTGAGCCTCGAAGCGGGATGTTTCCGCCTGACGCTGCAGCGAAGGAAAGTTTGGGCGGCGCTATCCCGACCACCTCCTTGGGCAGCGCGGGCCAGCAGCCTGGGGACGCAGCCAGCACCCGGGCATCCTCCTCGACGACGGCCGGTCCCCTGCCCGGCGGCGCGCGGAAGTGACAGCCCCACCGGGTGGGCGCGCGGGGCGCCGGGCGAGGCGGAGGGGGGAGGGCGCTGGGGTCCTCCCCGCGACGCGGGTCCGAGGCTGCCCCGCTACCCGCCGGACCCCAGTCTGGCACGGGTCGCCCTGGGGACGCGCTCGATCCCTCCTCCGGAGGCGCAGACGAGGGGAGCCGCGGTCTCCTTCCCGGCGCCCGCCTTCGGGCGCGTCAGAGCGACGCAAGAGCGCACGGAGGCCCGGGGGCCGCGGGGCCGCGGCCGGTGGCGCAGATTCCCTGCCGAGCGCTGCCCCCTCGTGGCCGCTCTGGGCCCCGCCGGGGCCGGCACAGCCTGGTCCAGGGTTGGCCCGCGGACCCTGCACAGCCCAGGATTGGGCTACCAAAGAAAGGCGCTAGGGCCTGACTGACGGTCGGGCTGTCTTGAGGTTTGTGAAGCTAAGTGTGGCTTTTTTGACTTTTCAGGGAGAAAATAATATCTGTTGTGGCGTCAATGCCAAAAACGTTCATCTTTTTATTTAATCCTCTAAACGGCCCTATGAGATAACTATTTTAACCTCATTTTTGCTTGCAAGGAAAATGAAGCTTATGCTTATGAAATCATTGCATCTGGATTTTTTAAATCTTTGTGTCTCCAAAACCGAATGCATAGAAAAGATCTCAGTCCACTGTGATACAAGCTCCCGACAAGCCACGTACTTTTACACTGGAATATCCCCAGTGCCTAGGGAAATACCTGGCACATAGTAGGTGTTCAATAAACATTTGTGGAGTTAATGGAAAAATGGTCTCCAAGTCATTGCCTAGTGGTGATTTGAATGCACATCTTAGCATCTTAGTTCGGGGTGTCCAGATTCATATGTGTATTCATGCATGCTAAGTCGCTTCAGTCGCCTCTGATGCTTTGTGACCCCATGGACTGTATGTAGCCCACCAGGCTCCTCTGTCCGTGGGATTCTCCAGGCAAGAGTACTGGTTGCCATTCCCTTCTCCTGGAGATTCTCTCGACCCAAGGATCGGATCAGCATCTCTTATGTATCCTACAGTGTGAAGTAGGTTCTTTACCACTAGCACCAACTGGGCAGCCAATCCTGAGTCATATGCTCAGTCTATTATTCATGTACCTGAGCACCCATTCACCATGTAGGGCACAGCCCTAGCCCCAGAGAGTCAGCAAGAGAAAGTTCACAGCACATCCTCAGAACTTGCTGTCAGCATGGAAATGTCGCCATGAAGGGCAGCCTGGAGGGCTTCAAGGAGGAGGCGTTCAGTCTCATGAAGGAGGCAAAAGGACTCCCGGGCAGGGCATCTGCAAGGTCAAAGCTACACTGTGAGGAGCAGAGAAGACACCTGATTGGCAGGAGAACAGGGAACAATGGGTGTGTGAGTACAGCACAGGCTGATGGTGGAGCAGGAGGAAGTCAGGCTTGGTGACCAGCCAGCTTGAGGATGCATGGGTCTTGGGACGGCTTGGCTGGGCAGCCCTGAATGTGGTCTTTTGGGACAAGGAGGAATATGACTCAGGAGAGATAATGTGATGACAGCAGACATGTACTTAATGCCACTGAACCCCTAAAATGGGTGAGCTGGTATATTTCATCACACTGTAAAAATTAAAAAAGCTTCAACAGGGTCTCCAGGGCTGAGGACTGTGGCCTGCAAGGAGGATGAGCAGAAGCAGTTGGAAATACAGGAACAGCCGCCACACACCCCACAAGATGAGTTAACAGGAGGCCTTTACTTTGCAGGGGAGGAGACCTGGGCACAGAGAGGACAAGTGAGTCACCGAAGGTCACACAGCTGCTCAGTGGAAGAGTCAGAACCTGCATCCAAAGGGTGGAAATCCAGAGTCAGTTTCAAGGCAAGCACTGAGGCTTATCAGGTTGTAGGCAGCCAGGAGCTCCAGGCAGTGGATGGTGAGGGAGAGCAGAGCCATGGGTACCCGGTGCCATGGGCAGCGGGGAGAAGCAACGCCTGGGAACCCTGAGACAGGGCCATGGAGGGGCAGGGAGAGAGCAGAGGGGCCTGAGGAGGGTGGGCCCCTGCCAGTGAGCAGGGCTGGGACGCAGATGTGAGCCGGGCTGATTCCAGGAAGCCTGGGGAGCCTGGTACCCCCGCCTCCACAGCCAGATCACATTCCATGCAGGTTGCCTGGGCTCTCCACGGCTGTCCGTTGCTAGTGAGGCAAGACCACCTGCCTTACTGCTTGATGGGGCCCCCAGAGACACAGTGTAGCTGTGGTGGGGGCTGTCAGGTCCCGAGATCACTCTCCCCCCAACACCTGGCCCAAGCCCAGCACTGGGCTCTCTGCACTGGGCAGAGGCGGAGGCTCCAAACACCAGGCATGATCCTAGATGGCAGGACAGTTTCCTTGGCCTTGGGAGAGACAACACTGTATGGTGCCTGAGTGCCTGGAGGCATGGAGCTTTGCTGGCCAGGGAACTCTTTATTGGCTGACTACTCTGTTTGTATCCTTCTTCTCCTGCTATAGCTTCCTGGGCTCCCCTCCCAAACAAGCCACATGCCTCCAGACCTGCCCTGAGGACCTGCTTCTGGGGAAACTGAAACCAAAGCAGGTGCTGAATGCCAGGTGAAGGGTGGGCAGCCTGTAACCATCAGCCCCTTCCCTCCCATTTCCCTGGATACCTGCGCCTCCGTTAACCTTATCTTCTCCCCCATGCAGCACAGATGCTCTGTCTCCCTTTCCTGAATCCGTGCTCCTGCATGTCTGGATTGAAGCTCGCATCCTCCCCACGAGCAAGCAGGTGGTGTGCACATCAGAGGGAAGAAACACCTCCGCTGGCCAGGGAGGAATGAGGGAAGGGGCTGGAGGCACCATCAAGACCCTCAGCAGAGCACAGGGGCTGAGATAAGAAGCCAGACAGCCGGTCTTATTTCAGGCACGAGTCTGAAGTGCTGGCAGCCCCGGAGGCACAGTGATGTGAACAGAACTCTGGAGGGAAATCGGAGCCTGGCGTGCAGGAATGGGAGAGATTTTCCTGGAGGTGACGGATGAGGCCGCGGGTGAGAAGAGGAAGCTGCGTTCCTTCCTTGAATCTGGAAGGGAAGAATCTTCCTGCCTTCTGCTCAGAGGATGAGGATGAGGCTGGGGAGCCTGTGGCAGGGGGTACCCTCAGTCACTGCGACACGGTCCATCTGCAGGTGGCAAAATGCTCACAGGTGTGAGGAGTGCTTCGCAAATGATGCAGAGGGGATGACAGAGCATCCGTCTTGGGTTCACAGGACATGTGCTGGTGTTTATGTCTGAGGCCGTGGCTCCACGTAGTTTCAATGTAAATATCATTAGTCCAAGGTCAGGATGCGTCCTTGCTCTGCAGAAGCCCATGTTTGCTTCCTTACCTTGGGACACCTGGACACCTGGCTGGGCAGAATGTGAGCTGCTTAAAGCAGAGGAGCCACTCCGAGGGCCATGGTGGAGGGAGGCTGGGGTATCTCTGCTGGGAAGAGACACCTGAGCTACAGGCAGGTGAGAGGGAGCCGTCACTGCTGGGGCGACTCTGACCCAACAGGAGCCGCTTCCCCCAAATCTCTGGGGACATCGAGCGAGAGGCTGAGTTGGTTTCCAGTCCTCTCAAGCCAGGATACTTTCAGACTGAAGGCTGGTGGATGGAGAGGTGACCCTGCAAGAAGCGGCAAGGATGGTCTGAAGCTCAGATCTTGGTGCTCATGGATAGCCGACCCAGTGAGCACATGGCCGAGGCTAGAAGACTGCCCCTCCCTGCCCGGCCTAACATCTGGGGACCATGGTCCGAGTGAGGATGATTCCAGGAGGTGCCCCCGGGAACCCTGCTGCCTGAAGGTGGCTGTGGGCAGGGACTGGCCTCAGAATATCTCAGGGTCTTCCCCGCTGAGCCAGGTGTAAGAGAGGGTGACGCCAGAACCCAGGCAGGCTGGGTCCTGCCGGGTGACTGCCATGGAAAGGGAGCCTGCCCCTCGGGGTGGGGATTCATGGGTGACACAGAGAGGGGTCCAAACCAGACTCTGGGCTTCCCTCAATTCGATCCAGTAGGGCCTTGAGTGAATTTGCTCAAACTGACAGAGCAGGCCATTCAGTTAAATAAACAAGTCAGAATTGCCTCCGCTCTGCAGGAAGGACCAAGGCTCACAGGCGGGGCTTCTCCCCGACAGCAGTTTCCATAGCACTGGGACAGAAATATTGCAAGTGCTTTCAGGGATTAAAAATAATCCTGCCATTGCCTGTGTTTTGTTCACAGCCTTCAAAAGAATTATAATAGATTCTCCTGCAATCTGGAGACATAATACTTTATTTCAGTCTGGCCCTAGATCTCAAAGATACTTGAAGCTGTGTGCCATCAGCTAAAGCACAGGGACACGTTTAACCCGATAAAGAAACTCCCATGTTTAAATTACAGTCATAGACGAAATGAATGAAAATTGAATATAAAGAAAATCTTCCTGAATAATCACAGCATAATTGACATTGACTAATATTTAATATCTGAATCCATGTCTTGGCAGAAGTACGTCTTAGATCACCCAAGGGGAGGCTGTCAATTATAAATGATACTGATGTGTTTTCTAGAAAAATGTGAAATGCTTATGAAAGACATAGTGCTAATGTAGAAGAATCAATCTCACAAAGAAGAAAAATGGAGCCTTTTCTCAGGTAAGATAATGCTCACCTCCTTCCGAGGAAAGATTAGGATTGTGTGGCTCTGCCAAGCACTCTTTCTAATCTGAGCTGCGGTGAAACATGTGGACCTTCTGGGTAAAAAGCATGTTGAAGGCCTGTATGTGCCTCTGTAGACAGGACACACCACTCACTCACAGAGCGAGGAGGGATTGCGGACCCTTCTGCAAAAATGGGGTCACAGCCTCACATGTGCTTGGGATGAGGCTTCCCCAAGACGTTCCCCCGAAAGCAGCGGGGACTCAGAGGGACTCAATGACGGCTTGTCAGGATATCTCCCCTCCAGTCTCACACCCACTCCTGCAGCCTAGGGGCCAGGCCAGCTCGGGCCTCCATCCACACCATCCTCTTCAGTGACACTGTGAAGTCCCTCCAGCTTCCCGTTCTGGGTGCCTGCATCCTCTTCCCCAGGCAGCAGGGAATGAGTGCGGACGCTGAACGCGGACTAGGAACACTTGAAACCCAGACTTTGATTTGTTTTCTGCTAAGAATCCTCCTGGTAGGCCCGGGATGGACCCTCACCGTCTATGTAGGCTGTCCTGGGGCATCAGGACATTAGATGTGGTCCAGTGTGTGGTCCAGTGTCTACGCCACATGGAAAACAGCCCAAACTTAGAGGCTTGAAACCAGGACACCATTTATCCTGCTCACAGATCTGTCCCTTGGGCTTAGTGGGGCAACTTCTCTCCCTGGCTCGGCCACGAGGCCCACATGCCTGGCCTACAGTGTGGTCCATGATGACCAGTCCCTGGGAGTGAGCAGGGCATGGGCAGCGTAACCCCTCAGAAGTCACACAGGCCCCTCTCTGCCCCTGCTCACCCAGCAGCGGGCCCAGCAGCTCGTCGGTGTGAAGAGCTGCAGACAGGCAGGCCCTCTCCAGATGAGGGGCAGGATTGAGGTGTCAGAACGTATGATGGAAATGTCGATTTTCCTGGGAGAACAGCATCTCCCAGCTCAGTGGATTTGCAGCCTCCTTCCAGAGGTGGGCCCTGAGTTGCTGGAGAAGCTGTGAACAGAGTCAGTGAGCTTTCCCTCTGGGTCAGTCAGAGCCAGCTCTGGTTGCAGTCTGATATTCAAATATTCAGTGGTGGAATGGGTGTGTCATAGCATTTCCAGTCATTAAATTACCACAATAAAGCTGTATTTCAGTTATCAATAAACACAAACCTTTGAGGACTTCCCTGGTGGCTCAGTGGTAAAGAATCCACCTGCCAATGTAGGAGATTCAGGTTCGATCCCTGATCCAGGAAGATCCTACATGCCGAGGAGCAGCTAAGCTCGTGAGCCACAACTACTGAGCCTGTTCTCTAGAGCTCGTGCGCCACAACACGAGAAGCCACTGCAGTGAGAAGCCCATGTACCACAACTAGAGAGTAGCCCCCACTCTCTGCAACCAGAGTAAAGCCTCCACAGCAACAAAGACCCAGCACAGCCAAAAATAAATAATGAATCGATAAATGAAAATAATTTTTAAAAATTAAAAAAAACCATAAACTTCTGAAGGTACACATCCACGTGTAGAAAATGGGCCACCACGTGACAGGTCGGGAGAGGCAGGATTTCGATCATGATGAGGAATGGTGGTCTATTAACTCAGAAACAGAGTGGACTGCCCGAAAAGCAGGAAGTCTCTCAGCTCAGCATGAAAATATTCAAGCAGTAACAGAGTCATACTCTGTACACATTTGTTAAGGTAATGATGGTTTCTGCAGTAAACAAACACCATGTTTTCTGTGGGTGGACACAGTGCAGGTCCGCTTCTGACTCGTGTGTAGGGCAGCGTCCCAGGTGGTAGGGGTGATGGTGTGGGACCCACACCCTGCATGGTGCTGCCTGGCCTGCTCGGGGTTCAGAGCACCCTGCAGCTGGAGGACTGGGCCTTAATGACACACATCACCTCTGCTCCAGGCTTTCCAGGTGACGCTGGTGGTAAAGAAGCTGCCAATGCAGGAGACATAGAGGCACAGGTTTGATCCCTGGATCAGGAAGATTCCGCTAGAGGAGGGCATGGCAACCCAATCCAGTATTCTTGCTGGGACAATCCCATGGACAGAGGAGCCTGGTGGGCTACAGTCCATGGGGTCGCACAGAGTCACACGTGACTGAACAACTTAGCACACAGACACCTCTGCTCCCATCCTCCTACATGAACTGTTCCTGATCTCATCTGATGCAGGAAGGTGTGGATAGCTGCCTCCCAAGACCATCCCATGCCCAACCTTCCATAACCACCAGCCCATGCTGACCAGCAGATCACAGGTGGAAGGAACCCTGTACTGGCCACTTTGAGCCAGTTATCCTGCAGGTGCCCACAGCACCAAGCCTGTGATACTAGCAACGTTCTACACGCTGCTGACACTGGGTTGGGAGAGTTAGTCTCAGTCCCAGGAATTATTCTGTGGGTTGAGGTCTGAGCATGGCGTGGGAGGAAGCCCTCAAGCACCCAAGCATCTCTAGGGGCTGCAGGACTGGGACGTGGACATTCAGAACTCCGACAAATGCCAGCTGCCCTTGTCAGGCGTTTAGGGTCAGGCAGGCCCTGTTGTTAACTCCCAGTGTCCTGGTCCACTGCCCGTCCACACGGAGCCAGTGCTACTTCCTGAAGGAAGCGGTGAACCCTGGTTCCAGGCACCCTAGGAGGAAAACCATCCTTGTAGGCCTTCATTTATCATCCATCTTCTGCCTGTTGTACAGAAATGCCCTGTGCATCAGAGTCCTGCCTTCCCACTCTACGGTCTGGCCAGTTGTCACAAACAAGACAGAAAAAGGCGACGGTGCAAGGACCATCGTAGGATCACCAGGAGCAGAGAGGTACTACTTTCAGAGCCTTTTGTAGAGAACTTTCGGCACAGAGCCAAGCAAAGGGGGGCTATGGAACTCTTTGCTCAATTCTCCGAGTATGTGGTGGCAGAATTAAAGATCAAAAGTTCTTTTTATGATGATGAGAACAGAAGGACCACAGAAAAATTTTTGATTCATTCCAAGACTACTGTCTTCAGGAAAAGAAAATTGATTCAATATCCCTTTAAGTTCACCTAATTGCATCAGGATTAGCCGAAACGAATCTCTAATCTATTGATACGAGTTAAATATAATTTGCACCCACATTTATGAAGTCTTCTTTTGCCTGTAAAGTACAATGAGAAGGTAAGAATCCATATTTGTGTAAATAGAAAACATACTTTTATTAATCAGCAGTGGGCTGCATTTGAAGGAAGTAATTTAATGAAATCTGCAACGCAAAGCCTAACAGGTTGCAGGAAGCCCATTCACTCCTGGATTTCCTGTCTGCCTGCCTGGGAGCCATTGCTTGCCTGCACTAACCTGGGTCACCTGCAGTTAGACACAAAGGCCATTTTAAGAAGCCATCAAGGTCCTGAATTAAATCAGATCCTCAGGGTCGGAGCCCCACACCATAGCCTCTCCTCAGGCCTCTCTGTGCCCTCTCTGTGGGCAGGAGGGGGTTGGGGGGGACTGGGGGGGTGGGGGGTGGTTCCTGGGGTGCATGCTTTGGCTGGAAGCCATTTCTGCTTCCATGTCTTCATTTTCATCTTTTTAACGTTGTTTCGTGCTTAGCAACCACATAAATACTATGGATGAACTGCCCAGTGTGGGCTCTCTTACATCTTCATCAAAGTGATGTCTTACATGGTAATTGGCAGAGCTCAGGGTGGAGCAGCCACCTCCCTGCCCCCACCTCCGACGCATGCGCAGCCAATTCCTTGTGGTCAGATGCCCCTGAGGGATGCTCTCAGTGAGGAAGATACTATCTCGATTCTGAGATCGAGACTGAGCTCCTGTCTGGCAGGAAACATGAGGAAATTCCCTAAACCCAACGCTTCTTCTGGTTAAAATTCAGGGCATTCTCTTTACCTCTGCTTTGCAGATTCTCTTCTTTTGAGGGCTTCACCTGACGGCTATTTAATGAGCTCCCAGGTGGGCACAAGGAGGGCCGGCTCTGGTCCAGGCATCATGATACTGGGCTGGAATTGCCATAGCCCCAGAGGTACCCAGCTCACAGCTGCCATCTCTGCTGCCCTGGGCCCTGGCTTCTCATTCCAGGGTCCCTTCTTCCTTCGTCATTTAGAGACCTTGCTTCTACGCAGAGAAGCTGACAAAATCCATGAGAAGAGTCCTTCTGTGCCAAATGGTCCTCCTCTGAGGACAAGCTGTGGGCCCTTCTCCTGCCCTCAAGTTAAGTCTTAGGAAAGCCCTCTTGTGCTCGTCTTCATGGTTTCACAGGCCTCAGCTCATTTTGATCTTAAATATCCCTGGCAAGATTCTGACAACATCTAGGTCACCCCCCTCAGCCCTCAGCCCTCACCCCTGCAGGAGACAGAGATGAGAAGCCGCAGCCTCTTAGAAGCCAATAGGAACAGCAGAGCCATGGCCAACCTCAAAATGGTCTCGGGCCAGTTTGTAGAAACTTCAGGAAGGTGAAGGATGTGGAGTTCAGCTCCATCTGGTCATTCACACTGATGCCGTCCTCACCCACAGAGGGAACATGATCCTCTTGATTTCCTGAGAGATTCATGGCAGCTTTCAGAAAATGCATGAGTGGCAGGTGCCTTTTCATGTGAAAATCTTAATTCTGCAGTCTCCAAATTTCCCCTTCTTATCAAAGTAGAGACTTGCTGGATCTTTTTAACGTATGAATTTGGTTGACATGAACCTGAAGGTAGAATTCCCAAGAAGTATAAGGACATGCAGGCACCTGGCTGGTTCATTTTCTCTTTGTGTTCCTTTCACTGTAGATTTTCCCTTAGAAGAAGGACAAGGAGGGGTCTTTGAGAGGCAACAGAAGAAGCCACCGTCAGAGCTCACCTGTGGAGCAAGGTGACTTCCTGGGCAGCTGTACCAGGAACTTGACCTCTGAAGGGCTACAGAGTTCTGCTTTGCAGCCATTATGCAATGGTTTAAGGCTGCCCAGAACATAAGACCAGTGCCAAAGTGGTGAAACTCAATGTTTCTCAAGATCATGAGTGTGCAGTAACTTTGCTATGAGACTCAACTGTCTACTGCACAAGGGCCCTGACATTTCTCTTAGCCTAACACCCCTAGAGCCATCCAAGTTGTCACAAACGGCAGAACTTCCTCCTTTTTGTGGCTGAATAACACTGCATTTTATGTATAGCTACCATATTTTCTTTATTCATTATCCCTTGATGGGCACTTAGGTTGCTGCCATGTCCTCACTATTATAAATAGTGCTACAATGAACGTTGCGGGGAAAGGCGGTGCATGTATCTTCTCAAGTTAGTATTTTTGTTTTCTTCAGATAAATACCCAGAAATAGAAATGCTGGATCATACGGGAGTTCTGTTTTTAATTTTTGGAGGGACCTCCATACCTTTTTCCATAGTGGCTGCACTAAGTCACATCCCTGCCAAGTGGAGAGGGGTCCCTTTTCTTCACATCCTCAGAAGCATTTGTTATTTCTTGTCTTGTTGGTGATGGCTGTCCTGACAGCTGTGAGGTAATACCTCACTGTGGTTTGGACTTGCATTTCCCTGGTGATCAGCCCCTGTGACGCTTTACCTCCATTCGTGTGCCTGTTGACTGTACATCTTCTTGGAAAAATGTCTATCCCAACACCCTGCCAATTTATATGTATTTTTTATTCTTCAATTAGGTAGGTTGCCTCTTCATTTTGGTGGTGGTTTCCTTTGCTGTGCAGATTTTTAGTTGGGTGTATTCCCACTTGTTTATATTTGTTTGTTGTCTGTTCTTTTGATGTTAAATTTAAAAAGTCATCAGCAAGACTGATGTCAAGAACCTTACTGCCTGTGTTTCCTTCTAGGTGTCTTATGGCTTCATGGCTTATGTTCAAGACTTTGATCAATTTTGAGTTAATTTTGTTGTGACATCAGACAGTGTCCAGTTTCATCTCTTTGCAAATAACAAATTTCTAATACCACTTATTGACAAGACTGTTCTCTCTCCATTGTATATTCTTGCCTTCTTTGTCATAGATTAAGTGACCATATGTGTGTGGGTTTATTTCCAGGCTCACTATTCTGTTCCATTCATCTATGTGTCTGTTTTTATGCCAGCACCATATTGTTTTTGATTACGATAGCTTTATAATATAGTTTCAAATCATGGTATGGGATGCCTCCAGATTTGTTCTTCTTTCTCAAGATTGATTTGGCTATTTGAGTTCTTTCCTGATCTTTTAAGATTGTTTTTCTATTTCAGTGAAATACATCATTGGAATTTTGATAGAGACGGCCTTGAATCTGTACGTTGCTTTAGGCAGTATGGACATTTAACAATATTAACACTATGACCCTCTGAAGTTACACCACTTACTTGTTACTTGTCTGGTTTCCACAAGATTATGGGGACTCAGAGTACCGTCCAGCAGTGTGCGTGCATGCTAAGTTGCTTCAGTTGTGTCAGATTCTGCCCAGCAGTAGTTAGAATCTAATAAATAACTGTTGGACGAATGAATGAACTAGTGCCTCAAGGAAACAACACGACTCCCAGAAGCAGAAGTGAAGATGTGAATGGTGTTGCCAGGCAGGTAATATTTACATTCACCACGTTTCCAAGGCTGTTTCAGGTCTAATCCCCACTGAGCAGAGGGTGGGGCTGAGACCCTGGCTCTGGCATGAGTACACTGCCCCCGCTTTGATGTCATAGGTCTTACCACAGTCTCACGCAGCAGGCCAGGTTCACGGCCAGCAGGCACCACGCTCCCTGGGTCCCGGTCCCTGAGGGAGGGGGCCCCTACTCCCTTGGGCACGTGTTTGCAGATCACTGTGTGCTGGCACCTTAGCCGTGTCCTTTGATGTTTTGTTCGGAAGAAATATGATCCCTCCGTGAGACCCGTGTTCAAATGAAACATCAGGGTCCTCAGCCTGAGGCCGCCGTGCGGCCAGCTAGAGGTCCAGGCCTTGGACTCACAGTCCCCACCTTGCATGTTTTTTAGCTGTTCCATTGGGTTTTTCTTTGATTACTTTATTTTGTGTCTGTCTGAGAAAATCTACTCAAGATAGGAAATTCATTAGCACTATCCTGAGCATATTGCTTGAATTTTAAATGCAAACGCGGATGAATGAGACACCTGCAATGTGTCTTAAGGGCCTTCTGCTTTTTCTCTCAAAATTCCTGTCTAAAGGGGGCCCTCTGAGTTATAAGGAACAGGCCCCTGACCACTGTGGGTGTCCACAGTGGTGACATTAGTGAGATTTCCGCTTTGCAGAAGGCACCTCGTAAAGGTAGTGATTTGAAGGTATTTGTTGCTGACAGCATTTTGACACAGGATCATATCTGCTCATCCCATAATCTGACAGATTAAAGAGAAAAGCAAATTTGATTCCACCCAGTGGCTGAGGGAATAAAATCTCAGAGAGGCCAAGGAACTGGCCCAGAGACACACAGCTCCTGCAGCTGAGCTGAGTTCAGACCGGTCCAGCACCTGCCCACTTGACCACACCACCCAGGAGACAAGCAGAGGCCATTCAGAAAGCCTTAGGCTTGGAAATTCCACGAACCCATCAGAAATAACATGTGAATATTTACCAAGTGCTGTGTATGTGCCAGAACCTGCTCTTTCAACATTCACAGAGCATCTCTTGTACTGACTCCTGTTCTGGGCACTGGAGACACAACAGTGACCACACTCATTCTCCATGTGTACACCTGCCTCTTCGGGTAATACCCAGGGCCCCTCCTGGACGCTCCTGTCCCCACCCGTCACGTGCCGGCAGCACCTGCACCCAGTTACAATGACCCAGCATCCCCAGACATGGCCAAGGTCCTGAGTGTGACACTGGGCTCCAGACAGAGGGGCAGGGCTCCCCTCGTCACCCACTGACCCTCCTTCCTTTAAGGCTCATCCCAGAGTCACCTCCTCGTTCATCTCGGAGTCCTGGCCAGTTCCCAGCCCAGGCTCCCATCACAGCATCACGAGGGGGAAGGTGGGGCAGAGAGAGGGGTCAGTGTGGCAGGGGTGGGACACCCAGGACCCAGGCCTTCCCCAGAGCAGCTGGGGACAGGAAGAACCACAATGTCAGACAGCAGGTCCCTCAATGGCAGAACCCAACCTCGCCCCTCCTCACTGCCTACCCCCCCACCCCCAGTGACAGCATGTAGCACTTCCCTTCTGCTCGAGGCCCTGGATCTCCACCACTTCCCACCAACTCCTTGTGCTTCTGTTTGTAACCATGCGGTGTCAGAACCTCAGGATTTTTAAATAGCCCCTGGACCCCCAGTAGCCCCTACTCCTTTCCAGGCCAAGGACCACAGGTGTCTGGCCTTCACCAGCTCGGTCACTTCCAGCTGGTCCTGACACCTGGGGCTGCAGTGACATGGCCAGTATGGGTGGACCAGGGGTTGGGGATGAAGGCTCACGGCATCCATTCCAGAAGCATGAAAACAGGAGCAAAAATTCAGGGTTGACTTAGTTGGGGCTCTGGAAATAGTCAAAGGTCTACAGAAAGCCAGTGGATGTGCAGTCCAGAAAGAGTGACTAGCAAGAGTGAATGTGGAACCCTATCAGACCAGGAGCGGGAACACTGGAGACTAGCCACAGCTTGCAGACAGAGGACAGACTCTGCTAGGGATGCCTCCCATCTCTGCGGCTGTGTCACACTTCGGGAGCCGCCTTTGCTCCGTGGTCTTTGGTTGACCCCGCCCTCTGCCTTCCATCTCAGGAGGGACCAGGACCCCTGGGCCTGCGCATATCTGCTCAGTCTTTGAACCTAAGTTTTAGACAGTACATGAATCCTATCAGATTCCTTTTTAATTTATTTAAGCCCCAAGGCGCCTGTCTTTCAAGTCTTTTGAAATTTTACTTTGTATCCTACTCATTAGAGAGCCCTCCCAGGTTTGTGTTCTTGGTAATTTCTAAGGCATCCTGTCTACATCTTCCCTGAGATTATTGATTAAAAAGTGTTCAGTGGAACTGGATCAATACAGAGCTTCTAAGGGACCAACCCTGGTTCTCTGGGCACATCCATCCATCAAATGCACCCCATAGAAGTCTTACACCCCAGACGGCTATACTCAGAAAGCCAGTTGATTCTGGCTCAATTTAAACCTGTTTAAAAATCCACACCAGAATTTCGCTGGAAACGGACTCACTCCAGAGGTCACAGATTTCCATGATTTCTGCCTCTAAGATAATGACATCCAGTCCCATCACTTAATGGCAAATAGATGGGGAAACAGTGATTGACTTTATTTTCTTGGGCTCCCAGATCACTGCAGATAGTGACTGCAGCCATGAAATTAAAAGACGCTTACTCCTTGGGAGAAAAGCTATGACAAACCTAGACACAGTATTAAAAAGTAGAGACATTACTTTGCTGGCAAACATCCATGTAGTCAAAACTATGGTTTTCCCAGTAGTCATGCATGGATGTGAGAGTTGGACCATAAAGAAAGTTGAGCACCAAAGAATTGATGCTTTTAACTGTGGTGTTGCAGAAGATTCTCGAGAGTCCCTTGGACTGCAAGGAAATCAAATCAGTCAATCTTAAAGGAAATCAGTCCTGAATATTCAATGGAGGGACTAATGCTGAAGCTGAAGCTCCATTACTTTGGCCACCTGATGTGAAGTGCTGACTCATTGGAAAAGACCCTGATGCTGGGAAAGATTGAATGCAGCAGAAGAAGAGGGCAACAGAAGATGAGATGGTTGGATGGCATCACCAAATCAATGGACTTGAGTTTGAGCAAGCTCTGGGAGATGGTGAAGGACAGGGAAGCCTGGTGCTGCAGTCCATGGGGTCGCAAAGAGTCAGACATGACTGAGAGACCAAACAAATATTTAGAAAACTAAGCAAGCACTGACCCCCCAGCCCCAGCCTTCGCTCCATCTGCTGCTGTAAAGAGTTCCCACCTCCAGCTGTGGCTGGATGGACTGGGATGACGGGGCTGAGTAGACAGATTGTTTCCCAGAAACAAGAGATCACTGGGGGTAGGTGGGGTGGCAGGATGCCTTCCAGCTGGAGACACAGGGCTGTCCAGTCAAGACGTGGGTAGAGAGAGGCCCCATCCCTCCACCCCAGGGTTTGGGTAATGCCCCACACTCACTCACCTGCTTCCCACTCCTTCCTCCAGCCACAAGGAGATTTTAGTTTTTAAAGAGGTTCTGAAATACTTGCTCTGTATTTCCACTGGAGCAAACTTAACTCGACCGTGTGTGGAAGGAAAAGGCTGTATCAAGATAAGTGGGCTCTGGTCCACACTCTGCCATTTGTTGCTACTGTTCAGGCACTAAGTGGTGCCCAACTCTTTGCGATACCAAGGACTGCAACATGCCAGGCTTCCGTGTCCTTCACTATCTCCCTGCATTTGCTGAAACTCATTTCCAACTCTGCCACTTACCAGTCCATATTCCCTCTAAATTTCAGTTTCTTCATGACTTCAATTGGTAATAACATTAGCACCCACATATAGAATTGCCATAGGATTAAATGAGGCAGTGCTTGTCACTTAGAACATATGTTTCTCTTTTCTTAGAAGTCCAGTAGGTACAGTCAGAAACCAAACCTACCCACCTTGAATGGATGTGATGGCTGGAGTGGGGGCAGTCATTCTGTAGCCATATAGCAATGGGCATGTGTATGAGACCAACAAAATTGCTATTAACAGTTACTGCTGAATGCCTGAAGCAAAGCCTCAGCTTAGTATTTGCTGAGAAAAAAAAATTCTATTTGTTAAAAGATACTAAGCTAGCTTTTCAGTTACTAGCAGTTACCCCTTTCAGCCAGCCTGCCTAAGTCAAGTCACTACCTAGATGTGATTTGTATAAGAAAGAAAATCATCTTCTTTTAAGACAGCAAGCCAGGGGTTTACAGTGCATGTGTGGGGCACACGTGCCCATGTGTGTACTCAGGTGCCGGCAGGAACATTTGCGCGTTTGTTCCCCAGCCAACTTTCTGCCTCCTTGTTGGGCAAGATCGCCTGGGAGTGCTCCCTGCACACAAGGAGGTGTTTCTGAGGGGCAACTGTGACTGGGGTGGGGGGGGGCGGATCCCGCGTTCTGGTGTCTCGAGACCTGGGCACCTGGGAAGGAAAAGGAAGACCCAGGTTCAGGGCAGGTGCTGAGGGGGCCAGGAAGCACTGGGAGGCTCGACCTATAATTGGAGGCAGGATCAAAAGCCAGGGAGTGGGTGGCTTGCTTCCCACCCCCCTGGCCCCTGGGGATGTACAAGTACAACTGGAAAACCTCCAGGTCTCACATGCTCAGTGTGGGGCAGGGGGAGGTGGCAGCCCCAGGGCGGGTGGCGGCTCTCCGGTTGGCACAGGGGTGGGGGCAGCACGGCCTGGCAGGTGGAAGCGGCTGCAGAGGAAGAGGGGCAGGACCGTGTGGGTGGTGAGCTGGGGGGTGCTCTGTCTGCACAGGTGGTCGCCCTGAGGCCCACAAACTCGAGAGGCTGCCAGCACCCTCCTTCGCAGCCCCCAGGCCCCATCAGAGGCTTCCGCTGCCAGGATGGCCTGAGCTAGTCACCCGAGAGAGGGCGGTGTGGGTACGGCCTGAGGGCTGCTCATGGCCGGGGTCCACCTTTTCCAGCCGTGGTGGTCCCACCCTAAGTGGTTCAGAGCCTCTGGCTGAGCGGGGTTGTGTGGCCTCTGTGTCGCCCTGGGTGGTGATTATGTGGTGCAGACATGGGGCAGGTTCACTGGTGCGCCAAGACTGTGTCTGACCCGTGTGCAGAGGGTGTCAGAGACCCTGGGGTAGCGCCACCTCCAGCATCTGGTTGAAAGGTCCTGGAGGCGGCTTCGCACCTTGAGGAGGGGGTCAGCATCAGGGAGCAGGGGCTGAAGCCCATCTTTTCCTCTCACTTGCCCCGAGGGCCTGTGTGCGGAACTCTGCCCCGTCCTCCAAGGTGGCAGGAGGAGGCCCAGCACCAGTCCCCCACGACGCTTCCTCCTGTGAGGGGACAGCTGGCTGGGTGTCCCGGGCCCTGATGAGGGAGGGGCGGGCTCAGGACAGGGTCCCCGGGACATGACCACTCCCCAAACTTTAACCTGTGGGATCGGGAGGGGTGCATTTGACACACACAAGTTGAGATTGTGGATTAACCACTAACACTAACTCCAGCTCTATCCCCCACACATAATGGTAGATGCTTCCTTCGCAGAACATTCATAATCACCAGAGTCACTATGACTTCTGGGATTTAAAAGTTACTTTGTATTTATCAGTGATGACGGCATGTACCCAAAAATCAGGTTCTCATTAGATGAGGTGAGGGCGCCGGGTCAGTCCAGATAGCTGGGCTGCTGGGCTGCCGGGACAACGGAAGGCCACCACACTCCTGATCCTCAGGGCTGCTTTACCCAGCACCCCGTTTTTTCCCCAACTTGGGAGCTTAGAGCTGTGGCTGTGCTTCCTGGAGAGGCAGGGTGGGGATGCTGCATGGTCAGAGACCCTCCTCCCACAGCCTGGCTATGAGCAAGGATCAAACGGACACCACACGTAACCCTGGAGCCATGTAGTATGGCAGACAAGGCTGCGGAAGCAGACAGGGGACACTTAGGAAAAGACACAACCGGAGAAAAGTGTCAGCAACACAGGGATCCGCCGGGGAACCGGCCACACCTCAGAGATAAGAAGGTGAGAATCTGGACGGCGACTGGATACTAGTGGGCCTGCCAGGGTTTGCAAACACTGACTCATCCGGTGGGTGCCCAAACCTGATACAGGGTTACACGTCAGTTGTGCCCCAACAAAACACGAATTTCACCCTCTGAAAAATAAAATGACACACAATAAGCAATCCACTGCTTATAAATGGGCAAAAGACTTGAACAGACACTTCACAAAAGAATCCACACACATGAGAAGATGCTCAGTCCAGTGGGTCATGGTGCGTGAGTGCTCAGTCGTGTCCGACTCCTTGCGATCCCAGGGACTGTAGCTCCACAGGCTCCTCTGTCCATGGGGTTTCCCAGGCAAGAATACTGGAGTGGGTAGCCATACCCTCCTCCAAGGGATCTCCCTGACCCAGGGATCAAACCCACACCTTTTAGGTTTCCCGCATTGGCAGGCAGGTTCTTTACCACTACTGCCACCTAGGAAGCCCCAGGGGTCATCGTGGAAACAGAAATTAAAACTACCAGGAGATTCGGCTTCACACTCACTGGCGTGGCTGCTGTCAGGAAGATGGATACACTGGGAGTCACATGTTCCCAGGGGAAGCAGGAAATGACGCAGCCCCTGGGAACCCAGCTCAGCATCGTTATCTGATTTCTGAACCAGCCATTTTTCTCCCATTTACCCAACAGAAATGAAGACCTCTCTCCACTCAAATTATGATAAAGTTTATAGCAGCTGTATTCATAATCAGCAAAAACTAGAAATCACCCCAATGTGAATGGACAAATCGGGGTACACACGTACAACAGAGCACTGCTCAGCAATAAAAGGAACTACTGAAACTCAGAACACCTCCAGGAGACCAGACCACCTCCAGGGTGTGACATTCTAGAAAGAGCCTCACTGGGCTCTGCTGATATGAACAGGAGGGGCGGGGGTTGGGGGGGTCTTGACCGGAGTGGAGGCTACACAGGTGTAGGGATGTGTCCAAACTCATCCAGCTGAAAGTTTCAGATCTGTATGTTTTTACTTTATGCAAATCATACTTCAATTAAGCAAAGACGCAAGGCAGGGACTGGGGAGATCTGAGTCAGGCCCAGGCCCCCCCGGGAGGGAGGGACGGCGCCTCCTGCCTTTTGAAGTTTGATAACAGATCAGCTCAATTAAGAGCAGAGGCAGGAAAGGAAGCAAAGACCTTGGGGAGGCCGGGGGGTAGAGAAGGGGGCCTGTCCCGGTGGTATCAGCAGGACCCTCGACTCAGCAAGCACCTTGGGGAGTCCTGGGGCTAAAGGAAGGGGGGCCTGCCCTGGTGGTCCTGCCAGGAACCCAGACTCGGTGGCTGAGGGGCCCACTGGGGGCAGCCCACATGCGTGACGACAGGCCTGAGAATAAAGAAGTCTGAGACCCCTGCCATTTGGGGCCTGGAACTCAGAGAAAATGTGGAGTGCTGGACTGACCCCTTGGGCAGGGGCTCCCAGATGCCCCGAAGCAGAATGGTGAATTTGTGCAATCCAGGAGTCAATAACAGCCCTGAGCACATGCCCCGGCTTTCTGAATGGATTCTCCCAGCAATACTTACTTATGTAATCATGACTGAAAGGATTTAGCATATGTTATATGTCAGGCACCGGGCTGGACACTGGGGTCCAGCAGTAACTGGAATATATAAATCCTCGTGCACTTGACAGCAGAGAGTAAGCATCTCAAATGTCAGAGGGAGAAAGTAAAGCAAGAAGAGAAGATGATGGACTTCGGGGACTGGGAGGGTCTTCTACTCGAGGGGGGGAACGGTTCTGGCCCATGGAGGTTGCAGAGGGTGGCAGGCAAGGTGGAGGGCTGAGGATGGAGGTTCTGAGCCGAGGGCTGCCTGAGGCCCAGAAGGCCTATAAGGCCTGCCTGCCTGGCACCCCAACCCTCCCTGGAGCTGAGACCGGGAGGACCGCTGTCCCTTCTTTGTGCGTTGGCTGGTCAGAGAGCACAACCACGCTATGTGCCCAGGATAAGAAGTGTGGGGCCGGCACCCATCAGGGCCCAGGCCGGGTCCTCATGGTGTCCTCACAGGAGTTCCAGGCTCGCAGATCTGGCCTCCCACAGACGGTCTCTGTGGGCATTTCCACCAGCACTCTGGAAGCTCATGGTGCTGCTGCTGCTGCTGCTAAGTCGCATCAGTCGTGTCCGACTCTGTGCGACCCCATAGATGGCAGCCCACCAGGCTCCCCCGTCCCTGGGATTCTTCAGGCAAGAACACTGGAGTGGGTTGCCATTTCCTTCTCCAACGCATGAAAGTGAAAAGTGAAAGTGAAGTTGCTCAGTTGTGTCCGACTCTTTGCGACCCCATGGACTGCAGTCTACCAGGCTCCTCCATCCATGGGATTTTCCAGGCAAGAATACTGGAGTGGGTCGCCAGTGCCTTCTCCGCTAGAAGCTCATACGTGGCTCCGAACAGATAGCAGCTTCCAGGCGCTGTTTTTGCTTCCATACAGTCATCTGAGTGGACATGCCCTTGAGTGGGGGCTGCACTGTGTGGGGTTCTTCTTGGGCAGAACATCTGGGAACCCAGGCCAGAGCACCCTCAGGGGTGGGGGGCCTGGAGTGGGTGCCTGTGGGGTCAGGGCCTCAGTGAGGAGGGTGCGAGGTCCCAGACACCAGCACGTTCTGGCTGAGAAAACCCAGCTGAGCTTGTTTCCCTCCGTTTTCTGGGGTTTGGGATGAGCGTGAAGTGAGGTGCCATATGCACCAAGGGGCCCTCTGCTCATTGGGAGAGCAGTCCGGCCAGACCAGAGGCTGGAGGGCCACCGATGACAGCTCAGGGTGGCTCCCCAGGGAGCCTGGCCCTGTGACCAGGTGACAGCCAGACCCATCTCCTGTCAGTGCAGCCAGAGGTCACCCTGGGAGGGGCTCAGACCAGCCTTGCTGCTCCAAGGCACAAGCCACGAGGAAGCTGGGTGAGCGCATTGACAAGCCTTTCAAATACATTTGGGGCATTTTGTGTTTTGCCATTTTTGCCCCAGAGAAAACTCAGAGCTATGAATTTGCTGCTTTAGAAAATCAGACTATGCTCAAAATTTACTCCAAAAAATAAAAATGGTGACTTCCCCAAAGTATAAATATTTTAATATGTCAAACCCATGCTCAAAGCACTAAGACAGCCCCCTCTTCCTATAAATTATGCCATCTCTGTTTATTTTTATTAGGGCTTCCCTGGTGGCTCAGACGGTAAAGCATCTGCCTGCAATGTGGGAGACCTGGGTTCAGTCCCTGGGTTGGGAAGATCCCCTGGAGAAGGAAATGGCAATCCACTCCAGTACTCTTGCCTGGAAAATCCCATGGACGGAGGAGCCTGGTAAAACTTAAGGTTGAAGGACTGTCTGACATTTCTCAGGAAACTGGGAGGATTCCTGGAGCATCAGAAAACCCGTGTTAGTGATTATGGTTCAATATTGTGATTACTGTTAGCGATTAAACTTCAAAGCTGAACCAACCGAGGTGAATAAACACATCCCTTCCTTCAATTATTTACACAGTCAATTACCATTTGTTAAGCACTTATTGTTTGACAAGCACTGCAGACCTTTTAAAAAGGTGGAGGGGCCGCCTAATGGCTCTGAAAGTGGTTTAGACTGGATGCTGACCCGGCCCGGGGACCAGAAGCGGGATCCTGTGGCCCCTGCGATGATGGGGGAGAACCAGGAGCCGGCCTTGGCCAGTTCCCCCTGAAGTTTGTCTCCACCTTCTTGTACCCTCCAGAAGCAATCCAGAAACTTCAGTTGCCCCTGCACCACCTCCCCTCCCAAAAGAATGTAAAATATCACAAACATGAAGTTTCTTGAGCAATTGTAATGAACACAGAGAGACCTTGGTGACCCAACCAGCTGCCTTTTCCTTGTATTTGAAAAGCACATTCTTTCCTATAACTTATCCTTCTCCCTCTTGGGTTATTATTTCTAAGGCTGATGTACCAAATATTGATTTGAGCCAAGAAATGTTCAGACAATATTCTAAAGCAAACATTCCGCATACTTTCCCGTGGGCTGCGGAGACCAGAGTGGGTCTGAGCCGGCGTGAGGAAGTGGAGAAATCCCCCTTGGGGAGAGAACAGAGGTGGGGTAAGGAGTCTGATGGCGGGTTCGTTCAGGACCTTGATGGGGGAGGGAGAGGTTTAAACCTAGAGCAGAAAGCAGAGCCTGGGGTTTCTGGGGAAACAGCCAGGATGGGGCGCAAGACTACCGGTGGGACAGCAGCTCAGGGCGGGAGAGAGATGCAGACAGGGAGCGGCGTGGCTTCCTCCACATTCTCTGGGTCAGGAGCAGAGGAGGCCCCGCCTGCACACAGCCCCCAGGCTCAGACAGCGGGGTGGGCGCAGACCGAGCTGGGGAGCAGAGGTGGTCACAGGCAACCTGCTGGAGACTTCTGTGTGAGGCACCCTACTGAGCCACACAGCCGGAGGCTCTCTTTGCAGTTGGGACCTAGCCTCCTGCAGGGGAAGCCAGGAAGGCACGGGGCACCAGACACACGGCAGAAACCCAGGGCGGGGCGGGTTCAGAGGACCCTCCCCTGCTGCACCCTGGGTCATCCCTGGTCATCCCTCCTCTGTGCCTGGAACCTGCCCTAAACATGCAGCAAACGTAGAGGCTCCATCCACATTCTTCATGGCAAACATTTCTGTTGTCTTTAAAAAAAAAAATACTTAAAAATATCTAGCTAACACACAACATTGAGTCCAGAAGACTCGCCAGATCCAAAGTGACCATTACAGTCAAGCATTAACTGCCTGCAGAGGGAGCATAGGATACACAGCCCCTCACAGTCCTGGTTTCAGGCCTTGGGTGCACCGCCCACAGCAGTGCTATCTAAAGGTAACAGAACATGAGCCAGAGAGGAGGCAGAAACAGGGAAAGTGATTTTAATACTATGTTTAATGATTTAATTATATGATTTAATACTACATTTTACTTAACCCAGTGTATCCAAAATATTATTGCAACATGTAAGCAATTGTAAACCACTGAGATATTTTATAACTTTTTTCATGCTTAGTCTTTGAAATCCAGTGGGTGATTAATGCCTATAGCATATCTCCGCTTCAACCAACCATTTTCAAGGGCCAGGGAGCCACAGGGGCATGTGGCTGCACAGACACCCAGGCCCAAATTATGTGCACGTGCACACGCATGCACACGTGCACACATTCTTGATTTTGCTGTTAGTCCTAAGCAAATGAAGAATAGCTCTAATGAGGGAAAAGCTGAAGTTCTGAGGAGGTTTTCCTGGCCAGCGTGATCCATAGATTTTATTTAAAACCTCCATAAATTTCCATGTCCCATAAACACTCGACAGAGAAGAGAGGCAATTTCTCAGAATCGAGGGGCCCCTTGAGAGCCTGCATAATGAGAGTCCCGTGACACTGACGGAAATAAATATGAAAACCAGTTTAATCGGATCACATGGAGCTTCTTAAATCAAAGGAAGAGGGCCTCAGTCGCCTCTCTGTTCTCAGATCCCGTGTGTCCCTCTGCACATAAACCCAAGGGGGCTTCTCCAGGGGCGGGGAGGGCGGCTCCAAAGAGCACAAGCAGAGAAAACTCGCTGTCAGACAATGTCAGACAAGCTCCCTGCTCTGGAGAAAACACCCTAAAAATACACCCAAGTGCCCCTCCCAGAGGCATGTTCAGCAAACCTGGGGGATGGTGGTGGGGGTGCCGAGGGAAGGACAGGATGCCGAGGTTGGCTGGACTCTGCCCTCGGCCTCCCTGTGCAGCTCTAGCTCCCTGGCTCCACCCATCCCATAATGAGCTCACAGTCTCCTAGGAAACCTTAACTTAAAAACACCTTTGTTTGAAATTCTTGCCTTCTGGGTCCTTCAGGAAAAACGGTTTTCTTTCTTCTCCATCTTATTCACAAAGGGCACATTTCACACACTAAACATGACGATTCTTTAAAAAGGAGACAGATGGGAAACTGTGGATGGTCCAGAAAGGAGAAACGTGACACCAACCTGGTAATTCAATCTCTTCTACGGGGGAGTTGTTCAGGTCCGTTAATCCGCTTCACTGTTTTCATGGTCCAGACACAGGAAGGCGTTATGTGTGAGGTGGACTGTGCTCCTGATCTGTTCTCCATCCTCCCAGAGGGGAACCCACGGGAGAAGACAGGGTGTGCGTGCTGAAGGGAGGCGGCTGCGGGGAGTTTCACAGACACACACAGACAAGGGAACAGCAGGCTGCAGAGGTCCTTGTCCTCGAAAGCTTGATTCACTTTCTACAATAATTAAAAGAAGTGTGCAAAAGGAATATGAACAGTCTCAAAAGGGCAGACACTGGGGGCTGCCGGTAAATGCCCTCGGTTCCCTGACCCTGAGGGCAGCGCGTGTGGTCCTGGTTCCGGTGGGTCACTGTGCGGCTCAGAAGGGCCTCAGCTGCAGCTTGACCACCAGTTATGCAGACGAAGACCTGACTCTGTGCAGTCACAGCTGCTCTGAACCCAGGCTCCAGGACAGCATCGCACGATTGCCCAAGATGGTTAAATGTAACATCTGCACGATGTCACAAGTCACCTCTTTTGGGAGAGAGTCTGAGCCTAATTCTAATGCCAAAGGTACGATTAAACCCTGGAGAGTAAATAAATTCATCATGTCTAGCAACAGAGAGAAAAAATATTCCACCACAATGATTATATTTACAGACAAAATTAACAGCCTGAATACTTGGAAAAAGTCGGTTATCCAAAGCATGTTTTATCAAATTACTTTTTATCTGAGTTATGCAGATACACTCAGAGACCTAGGAAATCCTATTGCACTTCGGCAGGTAGGATCAGCTGACTGGGATGGTGACAATGACACCCTCCCACCACCCAGGACCTGTGTCCAGCTGGGTAGAATGGACAGTGCGTGGCCAGCGAGACTGTGGGGCTGGGGAGGGGCCCTGATTTGGACCAGGAAGCTGTTGGTTTGTTGGCTGCTGTGATCGGGACACCAAGTGGTCCTGGGGGTGCCTGAGGCAGGGCCCATGTGGGGACTGGGGGCAGAGCAGAGCATCTGGTGGATCAAGTGTTCCCTTCCCCTCTGGGGTCGTCAGGAACCCCAGTAATAGTGGGAAAAGGCCCCTCTCGCCCCAGGGAGAGCCGTGGAGGGGTCAGAGGTCACGGAGGGCCCGGATCCTGACTTTGAGTGGTTCCTCAGGCCATCAGGCACCAGCATGGCTGTGGGGATCACAGGGTGCAGGGCTTCTCTGGGTCGGGGGGACCATAGAGAGCCAAAGAGGGGGCACCCAGCGGGCCCCTGGCTGCTCTAGTGCCTGACTTGGTCCGGGTGGGGTCTCGGCAGGAGCAAGGCAGGCAGGAGTGTGCGAGGGGCTGCGTACCTCCTGTTCCCCACCCCCTCATCAGCCTTCTGGACTCTGGCTGCTGCCCCCAGGCCCCAGTTCAGAGCAGACCGTGGTCAAGACAGGCTCTGGGGCCATGGTGAAGGGGGTGACGTTTGTCTTCTCCCATAAGTTCAAGTGGAAATAGCCTATCCCTTTGCTTTCTTTTGTCTTGTAAAATAAAAAGCTGTATATGCTCGTAAAATTTTCCCCCAACTCAAAACAAATTTAAAAAAGCAAAAACAAACAAAAATCATCCATGATCTAACCACCAAAACCAAAACCTCCGTGGGTTTCTGGCATGAATGACTGCACAGACCGGCAGACTGAGGCCCGAAGACGCCTGGCTTTCACTTCCTGTAACTGTGCTCCCCTTGCCTGGACCCCAGGCCTGCTGATGGGGGAGGGCTGGAGGGAGGAAGATGCTTAGATTTCCAGTTCCAGATAACGGACTTGCTGTGAACGGTGTCTTTCAGGTTAACACACTCTCCCTGGAAGTAACTGCGTAGTCAGAGCTCCAGGGCCTTCAGGCCAAGGAAACAGAACAGAAACACAATCACACCCATAGGTGCTGCTTTCAGGCATCCAGGCTGACCTCATGAGGTGTCACGCGTCAAGGAGAGTCATCTCCCCCTCTGGGAGTCTCCCTGCTCTTGACAGCCTTTCTATCTCTCTGCTTTGGCCCCATCCCCTGAAAGGGACATCTTCCCCACCCTGAACTTGACCTTGACCCTCACATCTATGTCTCGGCCCAAGTTAGTTGCCTCTACTTGTGGGAAACTCTCTGTCCAGGCTCCAAGCTTTGACATGAAGGCCCTTCCTCCCTGGGGTTGCCGTGCTCCTGGCTTAGCCCTCATAGTGAAGATGAACAGTGAGGATCAACTGATTCAGGGCTTTCAAAACGTTGTTCCTGTTGGATACAAAGTGTAGAGCTGGTGCCCTTTCTGTCTTAATCGCGGACTTCAAACATCACCTGCGCCCGGGCCTGCCCTGCCCTCTTCATCCCGGAAACCCCTCAGATTTTCCATGTGTTTGTCAATAGGCCCCCCTTTGCCCCCAGCCCCTCAGCAGTCCCTGCCCTTAGACCCCAGTGCACGTCACAGATTCCTGCAGGGTCCTCCCTCTCCTGCCCTCACAGCTCACGGGGCAGGACATATGGGGTAAAACTCACATGGAGTTGCCCCCATGCCCACTCATTCCTAACAGACGAGTCCTTCCCAAAGGAAGACTCTGGTAGAGTCACTTGCTTGTACAAAAGAAACCACGCTCTATGTGACAGAAATACTCTGGGGTGCTTTTCATCAAAACATGACAGGCTTGCTTCCCGGACACACATGGTGACTGAGTTGCACGAAAAATGTCCAAACCTGAGCTGAACAGACAGGAGTCAAATACCTTCTTTCCTCCTGCCCCCACCCGTCTCCCCACAGACACTTCAAAGCAGGACTTCAAAGGACGAAAACCTGAACAATAAACCTTAATTTGTTTAGGTTCTACCACCTTACAGTTCTGTGATGTTGTAAAAATTTTATTTTAACAGAATGAGTCAGAGAAAGACAATTTCATAAATACTGTTTTCTACTTTAAAATTGGCTACATTAATTTTATTTTTTCAATTCTGTTCTAATTAAACTATAATAAGAGATAACCCCATGGTTTCTCTCCCCTTACTAACTTACTTAGGGGTGAAATAATTCTATTTTTTCCATTATATAAAATTCCATCAGAAGTGTTCTTACTGGAGGTGGACCGGGGGAAGGACCCCTTCTGATTCCTTCCGCTGATGAGGCAACAATTTGTGTGGAGACCCAAACACTCTCCTGCCTCCACTCCACAGCTGGGCATCTTGGGACTGCCTGCATCCTTCCAGTTATCCCAGAATAGTTGCAGTGTAAACCCAGGGAAGCAGTAACAATGGGAAGAGATCCAGCTACTGCAGCATGGTGTTAGGTCTCCTGAGAATCTTTCAACCAGATCAAGGGCTCACTCATTCCATCCTTTGATGCCTGTCTTCCAGCACCTGGCCAGGCGATATCTGGATAACTGTGCCTGGGTACTTATGAAATCCGTTCATGTCACGAAATCATCATCTCTACTCGTGTGCTCTTATGCAAACATGAGACTTTGCTGCAATTCAAAGGCAAACTGTAGTGAAGTTTACTCTGGTATTAACTATTTAAAAAAAAAAATAGCAGTTAGACTATTTGAACAAGGTAAATAAAATTTAAAGAAAGAGCCTCTTAAGTGAATACGGTTCATAGAGTAACTCAGAAAACAGAAGTTACATACAAGTGACTAATTGTAAGCCATCCCTGGTTATCTGTTAACTCAGGAAGGCTGCTGCTCCAACCCCACCCCTGGGGGGGAAGTGGGTCTCCAGGCCTGCAGATTCTGAGGACAAACTCCACCTTCTTTATCTGTGGAGCTCTGTGGAGGGCCATTTTTATTCCTCATGCAGGTTACACAAACACACCTCCTCTGGTGTGGCCACTAATGAGTGTGGCCCAGGAGCCCATGTGGTTGAACATAAGCCACAGCTGGACATGGGCCATGGTTCCCTCACTGGGCCTGACCAAGAAGAGGTGCTTAATAAGTGTTGGTTGACCTATATAATAGAGTCATTTTCCTTGAATTCCTTTACTCAGTAATATGTATTTAACATGTGTACTAAAGAATTTAGGGCCATTGCTGTGAGTAGTTCCTGATTCTGTGTGTGTCTCAAGAACTTGTGTACATCTAAACAACTATTTTTCACATGTATGTGCAATTATTACACACAATGAAATAAAATGCATTTTTAAAGTTCATTAAATTCACAGCAGAATGTGACTATTCAATAATAGCATAGTCATGAATTCTAGAAGTAAAACAAATTTGCTGACTATGAAAATGGTCATTGAAAGTGAAAGTGTTAGTCACTCAGTTGTGTCCTACTCTTGGCAACCACGTGGGCTGTAGCCCACCAGGCTCCTCTGCCCATCGGATTTCCCAGGCAAGAATACTGGAATGGGTTGCCATTTCCTCCTTTAGGCGATCTTCCCGACTCAGGGATCAAACCTGCATCTCCTGCATTCCAGGCAGATTCTTTACCACCTGAGTCACTATGAAAATGGTCATGAGGTTTTCCATTTATGTAGATTAGACAGCTTGGATCAATCTTTCCTCCTGGGACATCTCTGAAAGCTGAATAAGCTATTTTTAAATCTTCTTAGGTCACCGGCGAGACTTGTGAGGCTAATGTCCAGCAGATACTGAATTCCAGGTCAGCGAGCACAGCCTGCTGAGCTGACCTTGCCCTAGAGCCATGGTTAGAATGAAGACGGTAGGTGAGAGCTGATGTGCTGTTGGCAGCCCCAGGGGTGCAGGGGGCAGTTCGACTTGCAGTCTTGAGTCTGAAGGTGTCTGGAGGCAAAAGTCCCTCTTCCTTGGAAACCTCAGTTTTTGTCCTGATTGGATGAGGCCCACCACATTATGAAGAGCAATCAGCTTTATTCAAAGTCACTGATTTAAATGTTAATTAAATTTGAAAAACACCTTCAAAGCAAAATCTAGGCTCAATTGACCAAACAACTGAGCTGATTTGACACACAAAATTAACCATCACATTCACCTCCTTAATAGCAGAAAAATGCAAATTAAAACTGCAATGAGATACCACTATACATGTACCAGAATGGCTAAAATGAAAGAGACAAACCACATCAACTGTTGAAACATGGACAAATTGGAACTTTTAAAGCTGTTACTGGATATGAGTTAGTATAGTGCTTTAGAAAACTGAAGGTGATCTTTCTAAAAATTAATTATTTTTATCTTTGGATGCTCTGGGTCTGCATTGCTGGTCAGGCTTTTCTCTAGTTGTGGCAAGCGGTGCTACTCTTGGTTGTGGTGCTCGGGCTTCTCACTGCACTGGCTTCTCTTATTTCAGAGCTTGGGATCTAAGGTGCTCAGGTTTCAGTACTTGCAGCACATGGGCTTCAGTAGTTATGGCTCCCAGGATCTAGAGCACAGTCTCAGTAGTTGTGGTACATGGCCTTCGTGGCTCCCTGGCTTGAGGGATCTTCCTGGATCGGGGATTGAATCCGTGACTCCTGCACTAGCAGGCGGATTCTTTTATCACTAAGCCACCAGGGAAGCCCAGTTAAAGAGAGTTACTGAGAGCCAGTAACTCTACTTCTTGATATTCACCCAGAAGAGACACCCACAAAAACATTTCTTACAGTGGACAAACAATCCAGTTGTCCATGAAGAGAAGAAAAAGACATAAACTGTGGTATACTATTCAGCGGAATATTACATAGTAAATGAAAATGAAAGACCTGTAAGTCCAGGCACATCTTAGGTACATCTTATAAAACACATTGTTGCTGAGGGTGATAGACAAACATGATGTAATATACTATGTATGATTCCAACAGAATTAAGTTTTGAAAAATCTCTAATGTTTAGAAATGTTTGGTTAGATGTTAAAGAAGAAAAGCAAGGATGTAATTACTATAAAAGTTAGCAGGCAACAATATAAATAGAGAGGATCTGAGGTTTCATCTTGTGGAAAATGTTACATAAATAGAGTTTACAGTACACAATACTTGGGGTTGGCTGTTACTCTTGGCATGGTTCCCTGGAGTTGTGTTTCAATATCACTTGTGTATCAATAGCTCACTCATTTGTGTCCTGAAAAATAGTACTCTGTGATACAGATGCTCCAGGTTTTCCACCCTTCGAAGGGTATCTGTTATTTCCAGTTTCTGACTGTTAGAAGTAAAGCTGCTATGAAGCTCATATATAGGTTTTGATGTGAATATAAATGTTCACTTTTCTGGGATAAATGCCCAAGCGGACCGTTGCTGGGTCCTGTGGTAACTGCATACCTACTTCTATAAGACAGTGCTAAACTGTTTTCCAGAGTATCTATCATTTTCCACCCCACCAGCAAGGTGTAAGCAACCTGGCTTCAGCATTTGATGGTGTTGCTATTTTCCTTTGAGCTGTTCTGATAGGTGTGCAGTGCTAGCTCACCGAGGTTTTGATTTGCATTTCCCGAACAGTTGCTGATGTTGGACATCTTTTCGTGTGTTTATTTGCCATCTGTTTATCCCCTTCCTTTCAATATTCCCTCCTGTTTCCTGCTTATTCTCTAGCTGGATTGTTTGTTGACTCAAGTTTTAAGAGTCCTTTATTCCGGATGCTGGTCCTTTGTCGGATGTGTGGTTTGTAAGCATCCCCCTGTCTGGAGCCTGCCTCTTGATCCTCCTCACAGTCTTTCACGGAGCTCAAGATTTTTATTGCAAAGAGGTCCAACTCATAAATCTGTCCTTTACATCGAAGCCTGTGATGCACTTTGAGCTATTTTTGTGTCTGAGTCTTGGGCCTGAAACAGGAGGGAAAGGGGCAGGGCGCAACTTTTGAAAGAATGGCATAGCCCGCGGACACAACACAAACTGATTAGAGTCAAATGGGTTCAGATGCAGACAAATCAACTTCTACTAGACCTTGATCCCCAATCAGCAGGCTAAATGACACACCCAGAGGCACCATGACAGTTCCAAGGCACTGTCAAAAGACCAAAAAGTGGGTGGTGGCACAGTTCTGGAAATCTCTACCTCTTCCCCCAAATAGTTGGAATAATGCTCCCCCTCATTAGCCTATGAAATTCAATTCAGTTCAGTAGCTCAGTTGTGTCCAACTCTTTGTGACACCATGGACTGGAGCATGCCAGTTCCCTGTCCATAACCAGCTCCCAGACCTTGCTCATATTCATGTCCATCGAGTCGGTGATGCCATCAAACCATCTCATCCTCTGTCGTCCCCTTCTCCTTCCGCCTTCATCTTGCCCAGCATCAGGGTCTTTTCCAATAAGTCAGTTCTTCACATCAGGTGGCCAAAGCACAGGAATTTAAACTTCAGCATCAGTCCTTCCAATGCATATTCAAGACTGATTTCCTTTAGGATTGACTGGTTAGATCTCCTTGCAGTCTAAGGGACTCTGAAGAGTCTTCTGCAACACCACAGTTCAAAAGCATCAATTCTTCAGCGCTCAGCTCTCTTTATGGTCCAGCTCTACTATCCATACATGACTACTGGAAACTATCCATACATGACTACTGGAAAAACCATAGCTTTGACAGGATAGATCTTTGTCGACAAAGCAATTGTTTGCCAACTCTGTTTTTTAATATGTTGTCTAGGTTGGTCATAGCTTTTCTTTCAATGAGCATTTCATGGCTGTAGTCACCATCTGCAGTGATTTTGGAGCCCCCACAAATAAAGTCTCTCACTGTATCCATTGTTTCTGCATTTATTTGCCATGAAGTAATGGGACCAGATGCCTTGATCTTTGTTTTCTGAATGTTGAGTTTTAAGCCAATTTTTTCACTCTTTCACTTTCATCAAGAGGCTCTTTAGTTCACTTTCTGCCATAAGGGTGGTGTCATTTGCATATCTGAGGTTATTGATATTTCTCCCGGCAGTCTTGATTCTAGCTTGTGCTTCATCCAGGCCGGCATTTCACATGATATAGTCTGCATATACGTTAAATCAGCAGGGTGACAAAATACAGCTTTGGCACACTCCTTTCCCAATTTCGAACCAGTCTGTTGCTCCGTGTCCAGTTCTGACTGTTGCTTCCTGACCTGCATACAGATTTCTCAGGAGGCAGGTCAGGTGACCTGGTATTCCCATCTCTTGAAGAATTATTCACAACTTGTTGTGATCCACACAGTCAAAGGCTTTGGCATAATCAATAAAGCAGAAGGTTTTCTGGAATTCTCTTGCTTTTTATATGATCCAACAGATATTGGCAATTTGATCTCTGGTTCCTCTGCTTTTTCTAAATCCAGCTTGAATATCTGGATGTTCAAGTTCAAGTTCACAGTTCACATACTGTTGAAGCCTGGCTTGGAGAATTTTGAGCATGACTTTACTAGGGTTTGAGATGAGTACAATTGTGTGGTCGTTTGAACATTCTTTGGCATTGCGCTTCTTTGGGATTGGAATGAAAACTGATCTTTTCCAGTCCTGTGGCCACTGCTGAGTTTTCCAAATTTGCTGGCATATTGAGAACAACACTTTCACAGCATCATCTTTTAGGATTTGAAATAGCTCAACTGGAATTCCATCACCTCCACTAGCTTTGTTCATAGTGATGCTTCCTAAGGCCCACTTGACTTCACATTCCAGGATGTCTGACTCTAGGTGAGTGATCACACCATCGTGGTTCTCTGGGTCGTGAAGATCTTTTTTGTACAGTTCTTCTGTGTATTCTTGCCGCCTCTTCCTAATCTCTTCTGCTTCTGTTAGGTCCATACCATTTCTGCCCTTTATTGTGCCCATCTTTGCTTGAAATGTTCCCTTGGTAGCTCTAATTTTCTTGAGGTGATCTCTAATCTTTCCCCGCCAAAATAGAATTTTCCTCTATTTCTTTACATTGATCACTGAGGAAGGCTTTCTGATCTCTCTTGCTATTCTTTGGAACTCTGCATTCAAATGGGTATATCTTTCCTTTTCTCCTTTGTCTTTCACTTCTCTTCTTTTCACAGCTGTTAGTAAGGCCTCCTCAGGCAACCATTTTGCTTTTTTGCGTTTCTTTTTCTTGGGATGGTCTTGATCCCTGCCTCCTATACAATGTCTCAAACCTCCATCCTTGGTTCTTCAGGCACTCTGCCTACCAGATATAATCCCTTGAATCTATTTGTCACTTCCATTGTATAATCATAATGGATTTGATTTAGGTCATACCTGAATGGTCTAGTGGTTTTCCCTACTTTCTTCAATTTAAGTCTGTCAATAAGTCAATAAGGAGTTCATGATCTGAGCCACAGTCAGCTCCCGGTCTTGTTTTTGCTGACTGTATAGAGTTTCTCCATCTTTGGCTGCAAGTAATATAATCAATCTGATTTCAGTATTGACCATCTGGTGATGTTCATGTGTAGAGTCTTCTTTTGTGTTGTTGGAAGATGGTGTTTACTATGACCATTCTATTGTTTTATGGCCTATGAAATTACCTAGTCCATAAAAGCCAATCATAACACATTCATTGGCTGTATTCATCCTCTGCAATGACCCACACTCTGACTGTGGGGCGTGTTTCTCTCTAAATAAATCCACTTCTTACCTATCACTTTATCTCTCACTGAATTCTCTCTGTGATGAGACATCTAGAACCTGAGCTTCACTAGGTCCTGAAACCAGGTCTGTGATCCCAGTTGGAAGACTGTAGGTTCTGGCTGGGTTCAAGACCCAGCACATGGATTCAAGTCCCAATCTGAGGTAAACTGTTTTAGGTCGAGGTTTATTCCTGCCCGGGCTCCCTAGTGAGGGTCTATTTTTCTGGGCTTGGCCTCTGTCCTTGTGCTGATGTCAGGGGAGGCACACTGCTTGACACCCACCCTGGCTGGGAACCATAGTAACCATTTTTGTGAGTTATTTTAAGACGGGTAAGGAACATGGAACTAACAAGCCACCAACTGGAAGAATTCGGGAAAGGTCAAAAGGAGACACCACGTGACGGACCACCTCCCAGAATCCTCCCTGCTGGCATCCATCTTGACTGAGCCATGTGTGTGCCACCAGAAAGGACTCTGAGTCAGTGTGATTGGCCAAAGACAATCCAGAGACTAATCCCATCATCATAAAACCAGAGACTGAGAGCCACGGGCAGAGCAGTCCTCCTGGTTTCCCTCATCCTGCTGCTCTCCACCCAGGTGCCCTTTCCCAATAAAATCTCCTGCTTTGTCAGCTGATGTGTCTCCGAGTGCTAGACAAGAGCCCCCTCTCAGGCCTTGGAAGGGATCCTCCTTCCTGCAACACTGAGACTTTGTCAACACTCCCTTGGTCCCTGGAGCTAGAGAATAAGACACACAGGCTTCTCCCGCTTTATTCTGTGCTTCAAGAATTTTTTTTTTTTTTTTTTTTTTTAGCTGTTGTAGGTCCTGTCTTTCTACATAAATTTTGGGATAAACATGTATCTACAAAACACCTTGCTTGAATTTTAACAGGAATTGCATTAAACTTGTTGGTCAATTTGGATGTTTGTCAACCCAAGATGACCCCCAGAAAGTGTGATTCAGGGCAGTTTTTCAGCAAAGTGACTCCTCAAAAACCCAGGACAGCTCTCCACTGCTGGCCGTACGGCAGAACCTCCACCAAGGGGCAGGACTAACCTGTGTTCCAGCCCCATTTTCCTCTTGCTTAAATGTGCCCCTTCTCTTTTCTGTAATTTTCCCTGTGCCTTTTTCAAGCCCCCTCCTCCTGGATGGGTTTCCAGGTCATCATTAGCCATCACCATTTACTGACTGTTAACAAGAAGTTCTGTGTGGAGCAGAGGCCATACCCAAGTCCAGACACCTCCACAATTGCTTACCACACCATCGGTTCATCCCAGACCCTGAAGCTTGGACCAAGCTACTGGGGATGCGTCTAGGAGCATCTGGCCTGAATCCAGATCCATGGGATATATAGAAAGTGACCAGAGAAGGAATGTGGGGGTAGGGGGACTCACCTTTGCTCCACTGGTACCCCCCATCTGCTGGCTCTCTGGCCTCACCCCTCCCCTGCGAGACCCTCGGCTTGGCCCCCCAGCATCCCAGATTCCAGCTTCTGTCTCCTTGTCCCCAGCGTTTGCACTCTCCAGAGAAGGGGGGAAGCTGGGTGGGGACAGGAAGAAAGGGCCACAAGGTTCACCCTTCGAGGGCTGGTCCAGACTGGGGGTGGGGCCACAGTGTCCAGGTCATCTCCAAGGCTCTGTTCTGCAGGGAGAGTCTAGGCTCCCAGCTCACAGAAGCAAGTGAGGATGGATTATAACTGACATGGACGTGTCCGTCCACAGCCGGCCGAGGCCACAGCACTCCCCAGGGGAGCCTCTGCCTCTCAAGGAAGATCATGATCGATGAGTGACCACATGTGGGAGTCAGCACTGTCCTCAAGGTTAGATCAAAGGCAGAACTGACAGCTGGTCAGTAGGAAATTTATTTCCCAGGGCCAGCATCAGGGGTGCTCAGAGGGGGTCCATCTCTCACCCCCTGGATGTGGGTCAAACATGAAGCTTCCTTTTCATCCAGGGAAAATGAGCTCCTGGTCACATGTGGGGGACCAAGAGTCTGGTGGCCATAGCCATTGGGGGAATGGGCTTCCCTTTAAGCCCACAGAACCTGTAGCTCAGCTATGACCCCCACAACCTGGGGAGGGGGGTTGATTTTCCATCCTGATCAGAGTCCCAATCAACATTGGCTTTAATCAAGGGCTCGATGATCACAACCTGAACTTGGTATAAAGCACCTGCCTGAGCCAGCGGTGAGGGAGGGGCCCAGGTGAGGCAGCCCCAAAGCCTGGGTCTCTCACGGCCTGGGAAGGGGCCTCGTTAATGGGGTGCAAGGTACGTGGGAGGGGAGGCAAGTACACTGTGTGTACAAAGTCACTGCAGATAAGTTTCACAAGAGGAGCTGCAGGCGGGTGGCGGGCACGGCTGAGCCCACAGGCCTGAGGAGGGGCCCTGAGTTCGGCTCAGAAGTCCTGTGTCACCTACCCCCGAAAAAGTGGAGAGCAGAACAATCACTGTGCAAGCTTGCTCTGGAAAACACCCTGAAGCAGCATCCATGAGACTGAGGTGCAGGCAGACAGGCCAGAACTTTAACCAGGAAAGAAATCTCAGAAGAACGACGGGGTTTTTAGCAAAACAGGGGGAGGTGGGCAGCTCTGGGAAGGGAACGGCAGTAATTACCCAGCGGAAGCCCTAAGGAACCTGCAACAAAGCCCTAAAGAGAGAAAGGAGACAGTCCAGCCTCTGTTCCCCGTGACCTTGGGGGATTTCAACACTGAGGATGGCCCACACCTGACACGCTGTGATGCAGACAGGTGGGCAGCTGAGCCTCAAGAAACAGAGTTTTGGCAGAAAGTCAAAGTGAGTGAACGGATGTGGGGGGCGAGGAAACGGGGGCGGGCACTGCTTTTAAGTGAAAGAAATTTTAAAAAGGAAAAGCTTGTTCGTGGAAGAAAATGCTCAGAGGGAAGAGGGCTCTGTAGACTGGGGGCCAAGATGGGGCTCTCTCTCATTCATTCATGAGACTGGGCATCCGGAGCCACTGCAAGGCCAGCAACACAGGAGAAGCCACCTGGTACCGGTTCGTTCTGGGTCCACTCAGCCCAGCCGGCAGGGCTGACCCTCTGGCGAAAAACGCCAGAAACACAGGGCGTCCTGGGGCTGTGTGTCTGCCTCTGTGTTCACTGGAGTGACTGACGTGCCAGCCAGCCAGGGGGCCAAGGGTGACTGATCTCTACAGCCGGGTGACCATAGGAGAGTCTGGGTGAGCATCTTGGAAAGGCCTTTCCCACCTGAGCTCCAGGCCCTCACGGCAACCACAGCAACAAGAAGCACAGAGGTGGCTGATCACAGAGCTGTCCACACCCCGTCAGTGGGCTGTTAGGAGCTGTGCCAGTTAGGAGTATGTCTCGCTGTCATCCACTCCATAAAGGAGAGTCAGGTCTGGGAAGGTTTCAAAAACTGTCAAGGCAGAACATGGATAACAACTTGGTGTGTCGACCAAAATGGTCCAAGAGCTTGAGCGCCTGGGGCCTTGGGACAGACCTGCTCCTGCCCACGGCGTGCAGGCTGACCCCTCTCCAGGGCCCTCCCTTCTGGCAGGTGGGGCTGTTTCTTTATTCATTTACTCATTCATTCACTCATTCATTTTCTCTTAGAGCTAACACTTCCTGCTCACCCGCCTGCACCCAGCTTTTTTGGGAGCTGTGATGTCCATTAGCACGGTGACGGGTTATTACACCTCCTAACTTTAACCCTCCTGAGAACATTACAAGACTGGCTTTGTTGATGTGAAATCTACTTACAAGAGAAATTTAAGGGATTTTACCTAGCATACCACCATCTGGTTAGAGAGGGAAATAGGATTTCTAGGGAAAGCTCTAAAACACAGGGTGACAGCAATACCTCTCCTGGGCATACACACCGAGGAAACTAGATCTGAAAGAGACACGTGCACCCCAATGTTCATCGCAGCACTGTTTATAATTGCCAGGACATGGAATCAACCTAGATGCCCATCAGCAGATGAATGGATAAGGAAGCTGTGGTACATATACACCATGGAATATTACTCAGCCATTAAAAAGAACTCATTTGAATCAGTTCTAATGAGATGGATGAAACTGGAGCCCATTATACAGAGTGAAGTAAGCCAGAAAGATAAAGACCATTACAGCATACTAATGCATATATATGGAATTCAAAAAGATGTTAATGATAACCCAATATACAAAACAGAAAAAGAGACACAGATGTACAGAACAGACTTTGGGACTCTGTGGGAGAAGGTGAGGGTGGGATGTTCAGAGAGAATAGCATTGAAACAAGTATACTATCAAGGGTGAAACAGATCACCAGCCAGGTTGGATGCATGAGACAAGTGCTCAGGGCTGGTGTACTGGGAAGACCCAGAGGGATGGGATGGGGAGGGAGGCGGGAGGGAGGATCAGGATGGGGAACACATGTAAATCCATGGCTGATTCATGCCAGTGTATGGCAAAAGCCACTACAATATTGTAAAGTAATTAGCCTCCAACTAATAAAAATAAATGAAAAAAATAAAAAATAAATAAAACATGGGAGAGTGGAGAACAGAGCCTGGTCTCCTGGCTGTGAGGCTGGGGTATAGGCTGGGGGACTCCTCCAGGAACCCCTGAATCCGGGCCGATTGGAAACCTGGTTTATACAGACAGGACACTCTGAGATGGCAAGGGGCAGTTAGGGGGCTTGTTCTCCTTGGAGAAGGATGTCATGCAGTAAGTCTGAGACCCAGCCTGGGCTCGAGTGGATGCTGGATGGAGGGAGACTCCCTGAAGATGTGAGGGATGAACCATGGACTGGGCACAGAGTCATGTCCTTGACCCCAGACGGCTAGTGTCACCTTCATAGGGCCAGCCAGCTGGGAGCAAGTCACCAGGCCACCCTTGAGAGTTCTGGGGTCACCCCCAGTTTGTCCCACCTCCCACTAGGTGGTCACAGCCTCAATGTAACCATCAGCTCAACCCACTGACCCCCAGACACAGGCTATCAGCGATGGTGGCAGACACGCTCTCTGGGTTCCTGGGCCATAGCCCTGGTGAGGACAGGAGATACATGTGGAGAAAGGAATAGTTGGGAATGCCCATTCCAGGGTCTAAGGCAGGCAGGGGTCTCAAGTGGGGTCTGCTTCCTGACCCTGAAGGTCCCCCTCCTCTGCTTCTGGAGCCATAAGTCAAATCCACAGAACATACTTGTCCACTGGAAGGACCGTGTGCCCTTTCACCAAGCACCAGAGAGGCCACTTTCACAGCTGGAAGGACAGGAGCTGCCTTGGCGAAGCTGCTCCAGCCTTGCTCTGACCTGGGCCGCGCTCAGCCCCGCATTGCCCTCCAGCTGATAGAGTCTCTCCTTTCACCTACCTTCACAAAACAAGAGGGGGCAGAGCTGGACGACAAGTTTGAGCCTGCAACCCTGTGGGTGTCCCAGGCTGTGGCACGGGGAAGCAGGACCTCGTCGGACTCAGTGCTGGTACTCTAGGCCCTTGGGCCCATAGCACTAACACAACATCATACAACAACCACGTCTCAATAAAAAGGGGTCCAGGTGCCTCTCAACAGTAATAACAACTACAGAGCCTTCTGCCTTCCTTGTGGAGTGAGGTGAAGCCTAAATGAGTCTGAAATGCAGTAGTTGGATGCAATCTCAAAAATGACAGAAAGATCCATGCCCCAACCAGTAATGCTGAAGAAGTTAAAGCTGAACATTTCTATGAAGACATACAAGACCTTCTAGAACTAACACCAATAAAAGATGTCCTTTTCATTATAGGAGACTGGAATGCAAAAGTAGGAAGTCAAGAGATACCTGGAGGAACAGGCAAGTTTGGCCTTGGGGTACAAAATGAAGCAGGGCAAAGGCTAACAGAATTTTGTCGAGAGAATTCACTGGTCATGGCAAACACCCTCTTCCAACAACACAAAAGAAGACTCTACACATGGACATCACCAGATGCTCAATACCGAAATCAGATTGATTATATTACTTGCAGCCAAAGCTGGAGAAGCTCTATACAGTCAGCAACAACAAGACCGGGAGCTGACTGTGGCTCAGATCATGAATTCCTTATTGAAAATTCAGACTTAAATTGAACAAAGTAGGGAAAACCACTAGACCACTCAGGTATGACCTAAATCAAATCCATTATGATTATACAATGGAAGTGAAAAATAGATTCAAGGGATTAGGTCTGATAGGCAGAGTGCCTGAAGAACCAAGGATGGAGGTTTGAGACATTGTACAGGAGGCAGTGATCAAGACCATCCCAAGAAAAAGAAACACAAAAAAGCAAAATGGTTGCCTGAGGAGGCCTTACTTACAGCTGTGAAAAGAAGAGAAGTGAAAGACAAAGGAGAAAAGGAAAGATATACCCATTTGAGTGCAGAGTTCCAAAGAATAGCAAGAGAGATCAGAAAGCCTTCCTCAGTGATCAATGTAAAGAAATAGAGGAAAATTCTATTTTGGGGGGGAAGATTAGAGATCACCTCAAGAAAATTAGAGCTACCAAGGGAACATTTTAAGCAAAGATGGGCACAATAAAGGGCAGAAATGGTATGGACCTAACAGAAGCAGAAGAGATTAGGAAGAGGCGGCAAGAATACACAGAAGAACTGTACAAAAAAGATCTTCACGACCCAGAGAACCACGATGGTGTGATCACTCACCTAGAGTCAGACATCCTGGAATGTGAAGTCAAGTGGGCCTTAGGAAGCATCACTATGAACAAAGCTAGTGGAGGTGATGGAATTCCAGTTGAGCTATTTCAAATCCTAAAAGATGATGCTGTGAAAGTGTTGTTCTCAATATGCCAGCAAATTTGGAAAACTCAGCAGTGGCCACAGGACTGGAAAAGATCAGTTTTCATTCCAATCCCAAAGAAGCGCAATGCCAAAGAATGTTCAAACAACCACACAATTGTACTCATCTCAAACCCTAGTAAAGTCATGCTCAAAATTCTCCAAGCCAGGCTTCAACAGTACATGAACTGTGAACTTCCAGATGTTCAGCTGGATTTAGAAAAGGCAGAGGAAATTGCCTTTAGATTTAGAAAAGACAGAGATCAAATTGCCAATATCTGTTGGATCATTGAAAAAACAAGAAAGTTCCCCCAAAAATCTACCTCTGCTTTATTGATTATGCCAAAGTCTTTGTGTGGATCACAACAAACTGTGATTAATTCTTCAAGACATGGGAATACCAGGTCACCTGACCTGACTCCTGAGAAATTTGTATGCAGGTCAAGAATCAACAGTCAGAACTGGACATGGAACAACAGACTGGTTCAAAATTGGGAAAGGAGTATGCCAAAGCTGTATATTGTCACCCTGCATATTTAACTTAAATGCAGACTACATCATGTGAAATGCCGGGCTGGATGAAGCACAAGCTGGAATCAAGATTTCAGGGAGAAATATCAGTAACCTCAGATATGCAAATGCACCACCCTTATGGCAGAAAGCAAAGAATAACTAAAGAACCTCTTGATGAAAGTGAAAGAGGAGAATGAAAAAGTTGGCTTAAAACTCAACATTCAGAAAACAAACATCAAGGCATCTGGTCCCATCACTTCATGGCAAATAAACGCAGAAACAATGGAAACAGTGACAGACTTTATTTCTGGGGGCTCCAAAATCACTGCAGATGATAACTGCATCCATGAAATTAAAAAATGCTTGCTCCTTGGAAGGAAAGCTATGACCAACCTAGACAGCACATTAAAAAGCAGAGACATTACTCTGCCAGCAAAGGTCCATCTAATCAAAGCTATGGTTTTTCCAGTAGTCATGTATGGATGTGTGAGTTGGACCATAAAGAAAGCTGAGCACCAAAGAATTGATGGTTTTGAACTGTGGTGTTGGAGAAGACTCTTGAGGGTCCCTGGGACTACAAGGAGATCCAACCAGTCCATCCTAAAGGAACTCAGTCCTCAATAGTCATTGGAGGGACTGAAACTGAACTGAAGCTAAAACTCCAATACTTTGGCCACCTGATGTGAATTACTGACTCATTGGAAAAGACCCTAATGCTGGGAAAGATTGAAGGCGGGAGGAGAAGGGAACGACAGATGAGAGGGTGTGATGGCATCATTGACTTGACGGACATGGGTTTGAGTAAGCTCCAAGAGTTGGTAATGAACAGGAAATCCTGGTTTGCTGTAGCCAATGGGGTTGCAAAGAGTCAGACATGACCGAGCAACTGAAATGAACTGAACTGAACTGAGGCCTAAATGATTTAGCCATCACAGCTGAAGTTGTGATAACCAAATGATTCCACTTATTTGTTTTGTTTGCCCCACAAGCCCCCCACCCCAACCCCGCCCCCAGGAGCCACATATATGTCTCAAGGGCCCTGGACCCTCCGGGAGACAAGAGTTAAGGTTGGATGGGCAACCTCAATGTCTGTCTCAAAGCTCCAAGCTGGGCTCAAAGTTCTGAGCTTGTGTCCAGGAGACGGGCTACTCAGCTGACCAAGCCTGTCACCCCTTCAGAGCCCCAGAGGTAGGGATGCCCAGGTCAGGTTGCCTGGACCCAGCAGAGGAAGTAGAAAGGGCTCAGAAGGACCCGTGTTGACTCAGACCCTCCCTACCTTCAACAGACCATGCCGGCCACTCTGAGTCTCCGGGGAGGAGTGAGCAATACGGGAAGGGACCTGGGAGGCACATGGACGCCCTCTTTGCAGAGCTCAGAGTGACATCATATATTCCCTTGTCCCAGAGGCCCAGGCGATAACTTGTCAGTGAAAATTCCATTCTTTCCAGGAAGCCCTTGAGCCCAGACTGCTCTGCTCTCCCTACCCTCTAGGACACAGATCTGACTGCAGAGAAGGATCAAGGTTGCTGGGAGGGACAGGAAAGCAGGGAGGGGGAGGTCTGGGGGACAGAAGTGCATGGCAGGGGAGGGGCATGTGTGGCCAGAGGGCAGCCTCTCCTGACTGACCCCTCAGGGTCCAGGGCCCCCTGGACTCTGGGCCTTGCTCCCAGCCCTGGTCTCCTCCTGACCACCCCCCCCTCAACTGCACAGCGTATATTACCCACATGCACCCCCGGAACCCCATGAGGGGCTCACCACCGGGCACAGTAGTGACCAAGCTCAGTATGGTCAAGCTCACACACTCAGGGTCTCACCTCGTTCCCAGCAAGACCCTCATGTCTTAGCCTAAATTCTAAAGCAGCGGTCACTTGAGGAGTACATGGAAAAGAAGGCTGTATTCTCACTGATGGGAGTCCTTTCCTGTCTGCCAGAGAGACTGTTGATTGCAACGACTTCATAAAAAATAAACGTAGCACTAAAGGGCTCACCAGCCCGTAAACAACGCACATTCAATTCTGTCTCCAAGACCCTGGAATTCTAGCTGGCTCGTCCTATTGTCTAGAAAACTCAGAACTGGAATATTTCCCTGTTGTTTAAATTTGGGGAACAAAGTACCTTGACTTACTTCTGAACTTCAAACTTTATCCAGCAACAAGCCGGGATGGGAGTAGACAGAGCCATTAAGAATGAGTGGAGAGAGATTACCCTGCACTTTGCAATACAAACAGGCTTGAATAGACAACCCTGTGCATCACAGGGCTGCCTGAGGGCACACACTCCCCCGCTTTTCTCGTGATGTGTTTGTACTTCGTTAAATCGTCTGTAACCCAAGTGCACTGATGCCTCTCCCAAACTGCTCACGGTAGGCAGGTGCACCTCTGAAGGGAACCAGCCTTGTAAGAACAGCGCTTCCTTGAGAGAGGCAAATCATTACACTGAGAATGGCATTACACTACCTCAAGCTATTGCAATTACCCGTTTATCCATTAGTGTTTTCTAAAAGGAAGCAAACAAAACGCTAAACCACTTGCTTTTCGAGAGAAATCAGTTGTAAAGTTAAAAACTAATCAGGCTACCATAGTGACAGCTGTTGGATGAAAAAAATTATCCTAAAATAAAAAGTAAATCACATGGGGAAAAACTGCCTCTTTGTGCTGATGGTAAAAAATGTATTTTTATAAAAATCTGCTGTGAATTTGGCCTCAGTTTTCAACCACGAGCTGTATGACTCAGAAGAGTAATCTGTGCAGAGGTCAATCCCCCGCTGGTATCACAAGAAGGACATGGGTCCAGACTGAGTTACTCTCCCAAGGAAGGGACAGAAATGAACGGCCTTAGAGGCAGAGGATCAACTTCTGGGTTGAGAAGATCCCCTGGAGGAGGAAATGGCAACCTACTCTGGTATTCTTGCCTGAAGAATTCCATGAACAGAGGAGCCTGGCGGGCTACAGTCCATGCGGTCACAGAGTCAGGCACGACTGAGCATGCACACACAGAGGCAGGGGGATTCTGAGATCCCGCGTCCTCGCAGGGGGCCCTGGTTGGAATCATGCGCAACAGGCCTCTGGGCCTCCGGCGGACACAGCGAGCCGCGCTGCTCACCCTATCTGTGGCCAGGGCCTTGGCAGTTCAGAACGACCCCCAGACACACAGTGTTCTTTTCTTTTAAACGAAGTTTACATTTCTTCAAAGAGAAAGACAGGGTTGCCTCCGTGGATACTGGGGCAGAAAAGCAGTCAGACTCCTGGTTACTCCTGGGTCAGCTCAGACCTGAGGTGACAGCTTCACCGGTCCCGCTGGTGACTCGGCGGGAAAGAGAGTCCTCAGAGACTCTGACTTGATACACCCGTTGTTCCCTCCCAAACCTCAGTAAAATGGGCAGAAGAGGGTTTTCAATGTGGCATGATCTCTGGAGAGGCAGAATGGGAGCTGCAACAGCATAGCTTAAACCGCGGTGTCGTGAGGCAGCCCTGGAGGAAAAGGCCCCGTGGGCATGGACCCTCCTGCTCCGCCCGGGACAGCGGCAGGTGCCCCGGGGCGACTCTCATCCTGCGTGGGGCTGCAGAGTCCCTGAGGCTCCCTCACTCCTCCTGCTTTGCACCCCCAGGGGTGGACGGGGGCACAGAAGGCTCCAGGCAGCTCCTAGGCTGGCGGGCCAGGCCCCGTGAGGAGACCAGGCTGTAGGAACGTGACATACCCAGCAGCCTTGGCACCGCCCTGACCTGGACCTCAGAAATGGAACGTAGGAGGTGGGGGGGACATCCACAAGGGATACCTTAAGACACTGATGACTGAGGGCCCCAGGAGGCCCTGCCATCTGGACCTAAAACAGAGCCTGAGACTGACGAATCTCAGAGCATTGGATGAGATTTTTAATCTCCCCACACGCGGGCAGATGTCAGAGATAACCCGACATCTGGGTAGAGCGTCTGTGGTCAAACAGATAAAACCTGACAAACCTCAAGCAGAAGGCGGTCACTTGAAGTCACCAGTGTCATCACCTTCTGAGAGATGGCGCAATGTCTGAGACAAAAGAGCAGAGTCACTCGTACCACTTTTAGGGAACAGAAAAATCTTTGGGAAATTAAGAAATGACAGCAGAAGGTAAAAACCAGATGGATGGGTTTGGAAGTAAAGTGGAGGAAATTCCCCCAAAAGGAGAAAGGAGAAAGGGGCAAAAGGCAACCAATCAACCAGAAAGGAAAATTAGAAAACTCAGGCCGAGAGCTCAAGATCTGGATGACAGGGGTTCCGTCAGGAGAAAAGGCAGGGACATGGTGCAGAAATGGGGGCCCGCTGAGCCCCCCACAATGGGTGAAAGCAGAGCCAGATGGTGGTAAAAACAGATCATGGCATTTCAGATTCTGGGGAATACACAGACCCTACAAACTTCCAGAGAGAAAAGCAGAAGATGAACTGCAGAGACCAGGAGCCAGATTACTGTGACCCTCTCAACTTCAACACCGGCTGCTCGAAGGACATGATTTCTAACCTAAAATTTTACACCCATTCAAGCCACAAGTTAACAGGGTAAATGGGGACATTTTCAGACAATCAAGACCTAGAACAGTCACTGCCTAGGATTGCCTCCTGTTCATCAGGAGCCTGAGAATGTGCCCAACAGAACAAGAGGATAAAGCAACAAAGCGGAAAGCCTGGGATCCAGAAAACAGGGAATCTAAACATATACACTAACATTTTTGAGAGGAAGTGTCCACTGATGATGTCCAAAGTTAGAAGAACTGTTAAATACATTATAGCACATCGAGGTGATGGAACATTAACTAGCCATGAAAACTCTGTTTCTAGTGACATGAAAGTCGCTCTGTCGTGTCCAACTCTTTGTGACTCCATGGACAATACAGCCCATGGAATTCTACAGGCCAGAATACCGTTTGGGTAGCCTTTCCCTTCTCCAGGGGATCTTCCCAACCCAGGGATCAAACCCATATCTCCCACATTGCAGGTGGATTCTTTACCAGCTGAGCCACAGAGGAAGTCCAAGAATACTATAGTGGGTAGCCTTATCCCTTCCCCAGCGGATCTTCCCGACCCAGGAATCGAAACAGGGTCTCCTACATTGCAGATGGATTCTTTACCAACTGAGCTATCAAGGATTTCTAGGGGATTATATAAAGTGAGATATGCAAAATACAGACAAAGAGGATAGGACACAGAATTGTATGTACAGCGTGATCACAGTTATGGAATGAAACAATGCTAAGAACAAGGTTGACATAATCAGCATCAAGATGTTAACTGGTGACCTTGGGTGGTGAGATTATGAACATTTTAGGTTATTCTGTGTTGCTCAAATCTTTGGCAGATTGTTCTTACAGGAAAAAAACAGTGTAATTACTTTTAAGGGCTCGTGTAACAAACGTCCCCCACTGAAATTTATCAGCCTATCCTTTTACCTAAGTGTGTAAGTAGTACCAGATGTGAATGAGAGGTCATCCACTCTGTGAAACACTCTACCAGGTAAGGGGAGTGTTTCTCTTCTCCGATCTCCAGCAGCTGCTCAGCCATGTGTTGGCACCACAGTCAGACGTGGGTGGGGGGACTGAGCACCCAGGGACCCCTCCCCAGTGCTCAGCACAGGTTATAGCAAGGGGTCAAAATACTTCTGCTAAGAATTGAATTTGTTTTTGCAGGTCAGTGTTTGGCAGGTGCAGTTAGCAAAGTGAATAAAATGTGGTTTCCTTCATCTTCTTCATGTCCACCTCATTCATTCACCCGTCCATTCATTCATTCACTTCACAGACACAAGCTGAGCTTCCGCTGTGAGCTCACACACGTGGGTGCTCCATGCGGGGCTCGGGGATGCCCGCTACCCCACGAGCTTCCTCTGCAGCAGGAGATGCACAAACAACGGAGCACAGAGACCCAGGATCCCACGTTGGCAGGGCCATGAGGCAGGGTCTCTGAGGGACCGCAGGGAGCAGAAGCATTCATTCTCAACTCCTAGTGCTTCTGTAGGAGGCGGGGGAGGGGGGGGTTGGAATCTGTGAAATATTCTCGTTTCCCATTCCCTATGTGATTCACCATTTCAGAAAAATGATCTCTTTATGAAGCCAGTGCTTAATCAAGGCCCGAGTCCTGTGCACCTTCTCCAGGACCGCCCCAGTTTCCAACGGGGAAGACTGTTCTGCCAGAGCTTTCCTAGGATTTCTTCTTTCCCCTTTGTGCTCCTCACAGGATGCAGTCTGCATCTCAGTTGTAGCCTCCCCACCTGGCATGCCACCTTTGCCCTGGCTCTGATGATTCTGGAAAGGTCCGACCACCCTGGGGATAGACACGCTAGGCTCAAGCTCCTGGCCCTGCTGAAACGTGGCTGGACTTCTGTGTGGGGTCTTTGTGCTGCCAGAAGCCGTTCCTGTTGCCCCTTGTGATGAAGGGAACGCACAGGCTGGCCTCAGCCCTGCAGGCTGCCTTGAAGGGCAGGTCGGTCTCTGCTGGGACACAGGTGAGGCGGAGGCGCCAGGAGCCCAGGGTGGGTCTGAATCTGGTGGGCGGGTGAGAAGCCGGCTCTGATGAAACCCTCCATCTCTTACAGCCTGAACTCAAGCCCGTGACCTCTACCTCAGAAGGAAAGACGGAGAGCCAAAGGGGCTGCCTTTCCATCCATGCTCCTGCCACATTTCTCTAAGAATAAAGCAGGAAATTGTGTGATTTAAAAACAAAATAATCCGATCTTTGCCTTCTAGAAGACATAAAAGCCTTAATCACATGGACTTCACAAGTCTTTATAAAGTGTAAGAGCTGAGAAGTACAGACATCACAGCTAATGCTTTCTGCCATCAGCCTTCCCTGGAATCTTCGTGTGTTACCACCACATGACGAGCTTTTGTGCTAGAAGAGTACAAGTCACACTGGGTGCCTAGTCTCGGGATAACACGGGTGCTTGATGCCTGACTCACTCCGGGGTCTCCCTGCTCAGTGGGGTGGGGGGCAAAGTCATCCTGGTGATTCTGTAAACTGATCGGCACTAGGGTTTGGGCTGCCATGTAGCTGCAGGATCCACGAGCCGCCTTAGTTACAGCCGGAAGTGACTGTACGGAATGAACTGAGTGGTTTGAAAGAGGTGGTGATCTCTAATTCAGGAAGCGGTACCTGGCGTCACTCAGCACTTAGGCCAGGCTCAGGCCGAGCCCCGTGTGTCTCACCCTGGGGGATGATAAGCAAACTGAGGGAGGGGTCAACTCACTCAGATGCTGTGGCTGCACTAAGGCCCCGCCACGCAACCGCACCTTCATGCTAGGGAAAATTTAACCTCTGTAGTCATGAGGACTGTAAGAACATGAAGTGGGTGGGTTTATTTGCAAAAATCATTTCAGAAAAGCAGAATAGCTTGAAATCTTACCCCTTAGTTGCTATTAGTGTCTGAAGTTCAAAGCTGACCTGATGGAGCACTGAGTCTGGTTGTGAGGGTACCAGGTGCTGCCCCGGGGTTGACCCAGATCAGAGACGTCGTTTGTGTTTGTTTGGGCCACACAGTTGTGTTAGTTGTCAACACTGAAAACTGAGACGATTTCCTGTTTTTTAAAAATCCAGATTTGTGAGCTGCCCCTGAAGCTCTGTGGACTGGCATTCCAGCAACAGTTGCCAGGGCTCCATGTACAATCACCAAGGGCAGTAGAAGCCCCACTCCTGAGCCAGCTCCCGTGGGAGCGCCCTCAGATGAGGCGGCCTCTCTGGAAGCCCCCGTCACAGATGAGGCAGCCTCTCTGGAAGCCCCCCTCACAGATGAGGCAGCCTCTCCGGAAGCCCCCATCAGATGAGGCAGCCTCTCTGGAAGCTGCTTCCCCCAGATGAGGCAGCCTCTCTGGAAGCCCCCCCACAGATGAGGCAGCCTCTTTGGACGCCCCCATCAGATGAGGTAGCCTCTCTGGAAACCTCTGCAAACAGCTCTGGGGATAGTCCTGCGGCGATAGCCGCAGGGAGCCGTGAGGGTACCTCATCCACGGGAGCACTGAGACAGAGACTGGGCAGCAACTCGGCCAGCCAGGGGGGATCCTGGTTAAAATGGACCCATTAGGGTTTACCCCTGTTGCCCAGTTTCTGAGGACAGGTAAGGAGAAAGGACTGTGGAATTAAACACCCCCCAGAACACGTTATCCTGATGCTTTTGCACCTTCAGATATACTCCGAAACTTTCTCATAAATATGCTAAAGATTGCATTAATAAACTCTGTTACGTATAATGCACTGAACTGACGACGTGACCTGTTCATACTGTGGGCTCACACTCCCCACGTGTCGAGAGCTCCCACTGATAACACAGTGGCCAATTCTTGGGCCATTGTCCGATTTCTCCAAAGCCATGAATACTGGGAGATATATGAACTTGTATACTGGAAAATGAATTTGTTGATGTTTAAATGAAGATGCCAATATTTTGTATTTCCAAATTCAGTTTTCCCCTTTCTCTTAGTTTCTCTGCTGCAAATAGGCCTTATAGGACTCACGTGTTTCCCTTTATTAGAAGAGCACACTGGTCTGTGCTATGAGACTGAATGACAACATTGCAGGTCACGGAAAAGACAGCATTTTGAACCTTTGTGCTGCTCAGGCTCCCAAGGTCATTCATGGGAGGATTAATTTCAATTATAAAAATATATTATATATTTTACCGCTGACATCACTGGGGGCAGGAGTGGATGTCACAGGGAGGCAAGCAGGGGGAGCTAAGGGCATAGTTGGACGCTCACTTTGCCCCCACCCAGCCCTGACCGCATCTTCCTCTACACCACGTCTGTGCCCCCTCCCTGGAGAGGGTTCCTTTGTGAGAAGCAGTGTCCAGGGTGCAAACCCTGGGCAAACAGGAAGAAGAGAGTAGCCAGACTTAGTTCTTTATTAGCAGCACATGTTGGGTTTGACCAAGTTCAGTTAAATAAACACAATCTCACATCAGTGGATAAAATCTGGTGATGCCTGCCTCATTTGGGGTATACATAGTTATCTAGAATTAGATGGGGTGTCTATGGTTATCTGCAGTCGAAGAGGGTATATGGTTATCTAGAGTTATATGGGGTGTCTATGGTTATCTGTAGTCATAATGGGGTATATGGTTCTCTAGAGTTACATGGGATGTATGGTTATCTGCTGGAAGAAAAATCGACAACCTCAGATATGCAGATGTTACCACCCTTATGGCAGAAAGCAAAGAGGAACTAAAGAGCCTCTTGATGAAGGTGAAAGAGGAGAGTGAAAAACTTGGTTTCAAACCCAACATTTAAAAAACAAAGATCATAGCATTTGGTCCCATCACTTCATGGCAAATAGATGGGGAAACAATGGAAACAGTGACAGCCTTAATTTTCTCAGGCTCCAAAATCACTGCAGGTGGTGCCTGCAGCCATGAAATTAAAAGACGCTTGCTCCTTGGAAGAAAAGTTATGACAAATCTAGACATTGTATTAAAAAGCAGAGACATTATTTTGCAAACAAAGGTCCATCTAGTCAAAGCTATGCTTTTTCCTGTAGTCATGTACGGATGTGAGAATTGGACCATAAAGAAAGCTGAGCACCAAAAAATTGATGCTTTTGAACTGTGGTGTTGCAGAAGACTCTTGAGAGTCCCTTGGACTGCAAGGAGAAACCAATCAATTCTAAAAGAAATCAGTCCTGAATAATCATTGGAGGGACTGATGCTGAAGCTGAAGCTCCATTACTTTGGCCACCTGATGTGAAGAGCCGACTCATTGGAAAAAAAAAAAAAAAACCCTGATGCTGGGAAAGATTGAAGGCAGGAGGAAAAAGGGACGACAGAGGACAAGATGGTTGGATGGCATCACTGACTCAGTGGACATGAGTTTGAGCAAGCTCTGGGAGATGGTGAAGGACAGGTGTGTTGTGGCCATGCTGCAGTCCATGGGGTCACAGACAGACTCGACTGAGTGACTGAACAGCAACGGTTGTCCGCAGTCATAGGTGGGTGTATGGTGGGGGGGGGGGTGGAACAGAAGTGCAGTCCTGGTGACTCACCTGCAGGAAATGTGGATGTGGGGGGACAGGCAGGAACAGTGAAGGGGCTTCACAGCTGGATGGAGGCAGTAGCCCAGTCAGTGGTTATCTCAGTGGGGATCCTTGGGTGAGCACTTTGATGAACAGGATTTTGATGCCAATTTAGTTTTCTGCTGTTCTTGTGCCCAAAGTCTTTGCTTGTTTGAAGTGAAGCAAGACCACCACCCCCTGAGAAAAGGGAGTCAGTGATTTTATAGTTCCAAAAGTGTCTTTGGGCAGGAAGTCAGAGCAGGTGCAGGGGGCCGGAGCAGAGTTGTCCCCCCACCCCCGCCCCCGCCCAACCCTGGTGGCTGCTGCAGAGAGAAGCCTCTAGAGGGCGCAGGTGAGCCCACATGCGGGAGGCCCCGGGAGGGGACAGGCAGTCAGGGAAGAGCACGGAGTCCTGGGAGTGGAGGGAAGTGGGCTGACAGTGAGAGACCGGAGCCCAGGCAGCTCTGTGGCCGCCTGTCCCGCCAGCACCTGCTCCCTGGACACGGCCTGCAGCCATCTGTGAGCCCAGACACCGCAACGGGACTCAGCCTGGCTTTCTTCAAGGACCATCTTCTCCTGGGATCGGAAACAGACCCCCCAGTGGGGTCCAGGTAAGGCTTATCCTTCTCTCGTGGTTTCCTAAGCGATTGGGCTATGGATGAGATGGAGGTGTCACCGTCCGGGACAGCCCGGGTGCATTTTTGAAATGCGTGTCATTTTTGGGTTGCGTTTCAACAAGCTTTCCCGGTTACTATGCGTCTGTGCTACTGGTTCTAAGACCTGAGAGTGTTCCTTTGTTTTCAGGGAAACACTAGACACCCCATTTTGCTACTAGCTGTGTGTCTGGCAAAGGAGCTGCATCTGTGTGCTCAGCAGGTTTGGGGGCTCAGTGCTGAGACCCTGGGGTCTCCTGGAGCCTGGAGGTGTGCTGTGCGCAGCAATGGGGGTCCCCAAGGGTCCTCGGAGCTACCTGGGTGGTTCTGAATCAAGGCCAAAGTTGTGGCCCCCATATCTTGGGGTGAGTGGGGGGACAGAAAGTGACTGGGTGGAGACACTTGTCTGGTGGCTCCGGCTGTGATACCTTGACAGCTCGGGGGCAACTAGGGCTCCTGCCCCAGAGTCACTGATTCCCCATCTTCCCACCATAACTGCACCTGCTTCTCCCAGGAGGCTGGAGGTGTTGGGCAGTGGGACAGGGGGGAGGGTCCGAGAGGGACGGTAAAGCCACAGAGATGAGGAGGAGTGAAAGTCCCTCCATCCATTGGGGGAGTTTGACGGAGTCGGGGGGTAATCGCGATGAGAGGGGAAGCTCAGCCCGTCCTGTCTGAGGTTCTGAAGTTGTGCTGAGACACTTTGCAACTAAGGGTGAAACTGCAGCTGATTCAAATATTAAAGAGGGAAAAACTATGATGAACCAAAGGAGAAAAAAGAATCAGTTCAGATAACAGAAATATTTCCTGCCCAATTCTGAGATCTCTGAGCCTAATACCTTCCACGTTACATCTTGACAGGGTCTGCCATAGAGAGGGCTACTCTGCAAAGCTGGGGAATGGGCATTTGTCCCGACGACACCCTGGGTCCCTTGTCGCCGGGGAGAGGATAGGCCCCACCTGGGCTGGCTAAGCTGGGGTCTCGCTGCCCCTATCCCCTCCCCAGGGTGAGCCAAGTGGTAAAGGACAGTCCTATGACAGCACATTTGGAGGGCAGTCCTGGAAGCACATGTCTTTGGAGAAAAAAGTAAATAAAATTTCCCTGAAATGTTTGAACTTCACTCTCTGATTACCATCCAGTTTCTGAGAGTAAACACGGTATTCGCTTTGTGGAAGATTCGTATTTGTGAAGTTCAGACTTGAAGGGGGCCTCGCCCTCTTCCCTGGGTGTCAATGTGTAACCCCAGCCCCTCACGCAGCTCTGCCACGCACAGACCCCCACATCACAGGGTGTAAACTCTGCCAGCTCTTTTAACTGGGGGCCTCCTCCTCCCATCAGCGTTCCTGAGGTCCCCAAGGACCATCGATGAAAGACAGGTCACACGAGTTTTCTTCCTAACTTCTGCAGTTTGCAAAAAAATGAAGTTCATTCTCAAGGAAATGCCCAGAAACCCAGCTTCAAAGACTCAGGTAAACCTGAAATTCAAACACAGAAGCTGTAAACAGGATGGTGTGTTGGAAGCTGGCCCAGTGATGAAGTGCTCAGCCGGCGGTCCCCTCCTGGCCCCCGGGTCCTGCCTGCACGCCGCCCGAGCTTCCCTCCCGGGCTTGCTTCCCTCTGTTGTCCCGGCCGACACCTGCCGGCTCCTGGCTTTGATGCTGTTCGAGGCTCTGCTCAGGTAATTCCGCCTGCCAACAGCATCGTTAATTAACTTGCATTAAGCTCACTTAGCGCATTAGATCAGTTAGGAAACAAAGGTGGAGCCCCTGTGTCACGGTGAGGATGCTGTCCGCCGTGCGCTCACATGCGTGGGCTAGAATTTTATTCAATCTCAGATTTTATTGCCTGAAATAAAGCAAGGGATAATGGACATGTGGGCACTTAGCCTCTGCTCTGTGTTTCTACACTTCACACTTTCACGCTTGTCTTCTCTGCTTTTCAAACAAGGGAATCAAGGCCCAGAGGGGAAGGGATGCCCGGCCGCAGGGCTAGTGACGGTGTGACCCCAGTGTGGCTGACGGAGGTGGAGCACCGGGCGCTCAGGCTCGTGCTGCTCACCTTGTAGGTGGAAAGTCGGCAGAAACCAGACCTACTGCCACTGCCTCTGTGGGGATGAGCCGAGAGGGTGCCAGACACCCCAGGTACACCCCTCCGGCTCAGGGTCGTGTCAGTCCCAACATCCCAGGTATGAAAGGCCGACCTCAAGTTCAGGGGTCATGTCAGCCCTGACACCACGCATCATCTCGGGGAGCTGCCCCCACAAAGATTTGGTGACAGAGGAAAGCAAGGTGGAAATGAGGTGCGGCTGTCTCTCCGCAGTACAGACTGGTGACCACAGGTATTTCAGGCGATTCAGTCTGATGATTCTAGCAGCAAAGGTGTTCACATGGCCCTGGGTTCAGGCCTGGCCTCTGTCAGCAGGAATAGTGAGACTGCTCTGCACTGAACTCCTCTCCAGGGTCTGTCCCAGGAGCAGAGTTGTTACCCCAGGTGGGTGATCCCACAAGGTCGGAGCTCAGGAGAAGCACAGCCGGGGTCTTGGGGCAGGGTGAGCCTGGCCTGAGAGTGGGTGAGGGATCCCAGCACCCAAGGCGGCTTCAGTGCCCCTCGAGAGTGGAGGGCGCTCAGTGATAGTGTCCATGGTGGGTGGTGGGTGGGATATTTCGAGTCAGAGAAAGGTCGCTGGCAGTTCTAAACCCACTATGGGGTAGATCGCATTGGCAGAACCACCCCTCTGGGTTCAGAGACATGATGCTCCTTCAAGCCTGGTGCCCAGTTGTCCAGGGTGGGACAGGCAGATGCCAGGGGCCCCAGAAATGCCTGGAGTCCTGGGTACACAGTTCTCGGAGAACTCTGTCTCCAGCAGATGGGTCCAGCAGGACGGCGGTGCCGAGCCTTCCGTGGGGAGATGCACTCACCTGAGAGGGCACCTGTGACCCACTCCCTTGAGTCCAGTCCCCAGTCACTCGCAGGCCATACCCTGTACTTGGTGAGGTTGTGCCCAGCTGGGAAGCCCCTCTCCCGATGGGCGGAGCTGCCATCACTGTGCTCGGAAGTCCTGCTCAGCTGTGCTGTTTCTAGATCCTTCACGGCTGACACATTTCAGAAGTTGGATATAGCGAATGCAAGGTGAGCCCAAACACTGAAATAAGACAGTAGTCGCCCGAGAACAATAGGGAGAAAATTCTGCCAACAGCGCCTTAATCCTGGCATAAAACACTTTCTCAGGACGTGAAGACAGACACGCGAATCCAGATTACAGACACAAACCAAGAGGCCGTGGTTTGACAGCTAAATGTCCCACTAAAATGTCCATGATGCTGTATTTCCAGTTCCATTGTTCTTAAACTTTGCACCCAGGAGAGAGAAGGCAGGATTTCATGGCGGATTTAATGTGTGTTTCATTGTTGTGGTTGTTCAGTCTCCGAGTATGTTTAATGTTCGTTTATTCATCTGACAAATCTTTTCTGAGGACCTGCTAGGGTGCAGACACTGCCCTGGGACTGGAGACACGGTGCTGCATGGGTGGTGGTGGAAATGACCCCGCTTTGGGAAGGTGGCCTCCTAGCAAGGAGAGCAGAGCCACAGTCCAGACACAAAAATGACCCTTCAGTAAACCTTGGACCAGGAACAAACACACAGGTGGGCAGAGAAGAGCTGCGTCAGAGTGAGGGCCCCTCCTGAGCAGTACAATCTGAGGGGTGGCCAGCTGGGGGCGCACCTGAGACGCCACACCCCAGCAGGCAGGCAGTGTGACTACAGCTGAGGGAAGAGGGGCGAACAGGAGCTGGGAGGAGATCGAGGATGGAGGGAGTAGGGCTGGAGGCCAGGGCAAGGAGTTTGGGCCTCGCTGAGGGCAGTGGGAAGGCAGACTAGGTGGTACAGTGTCGCTTGGAGACCCTCAGTGCCCACAGCAAGACCAGGGAGTACAGTGAAACCCACCACCACGAGTCAATCTGCAGGTAGCCTCTTTCTGAGGGCCCTGGTGGGGCTGGTGGGGCTGGAGGCAGGCAATAGGAGCAGCTGGGCTTTCAACCCAACATCGGCTCTCTTGGAAATTAACAGTGACAAAGGGGCCCTTTCTGAGAAAATGTTTAAAGATCTCAACGTGAAACATTCTTACATTTTTAAAAGTTTCAAACTGGAAGGAAACACTTAACATTCTTGTAGAGGCAGATACATGGCCTTCCACCCTTGGCAGCTGGACCAGATGCTCCCACAGTCAGCCCAGAGCCCCTCAAGGCTCCACTCCCCATGTCTCTCCTGCAGAGATGGGGACACATTTCCCAGCACTGGGAGAGAGAGAGAGCTGGGTGGACAGGACAGTGCCCTGATGGGTTCGTCTGGAAGCCTCCTCCTCCTCCGTCCAGGGAGCTGTTGGGGAACTGAGTCAAGGATCGGTTTAGCGCCCAGCTGGCAAGTCAGAGCTGCTTCTGTCCATTGTACTTGGCCTTTGAGGAGTTAGGAGAACTTGGCTGCTTGGCCCGTCCAGCAGGTGGACGCAGGCATCTGGCAGGTGTAAATTTTCTCCCAAGCAACAGGACCATGGAAATGGATTGGGCAGGAAGTCATCCTAGAGGAAGGGTCTCTGGGGTGCCCAGGGCAGTGAGAGCTCACGGACAGGTCCTGAGGATGAGCTGGGGGGCGGGGGGGGGGGGTGGGGGGCTTGTCCACTTGGCATCCGGCCAGCGCTCTGATGGTACCTGAGACCATGGCGAGCGATCGGATGGATGCAAATATCTATTGGTTTGGGTGGTTTTGTTGACCTTGTAGATGTTTATGGTTTTAATGGTTTGTTTGAGGCCTGTGTTCTTACCTAACGAACATCACATCCGTCCCAGAAAAGCCCTAAGTTTTAAAAATATTGAAGTATACTTTCTTAAAGGCACTTCATGACTCTCAAGGTCCATTTTCTTTAAGATTTAGTTCTTAATAATGGCTCAGAGTGGCTGTTCCTAAGACTTCCTGCCCATAAAATGAAGAAAATCTTTCAAAATGCACACTCCAGGGCTGTTTAGACATTCTGTCCTCTGCAGAAAACTGGCATCTCCATAAAGGGCAGAACCAAGCGGGCAGCGGCGGGAGCAGGGTGGTGTCTCAGCGCACAGTGTGGTTCTCAGCTGACTGGCTCCTTTAGGGAGATAAATCGTCCAACCCATGTCTTTTAATTTCAGCAGAACCTCTTTAAATTTCAGCTCATTCTTTAGGGGGATTTGGAGAGAGAGATCCGTCCCTAAGATGTGTAAACATACAAAAGACACCTGATCTACCCCAGTGGCTCCGGCCATGACCCCTGTCCCCATGACACCAAGGTCTGACCAAATGACGTGATGCCCTGATAGCAGCCATTTAAGCCATTTTGCTCCTCATTTTACAGTCAGAGGAAACCAAGGCAGAATGTCCCTGTGACTGGGGACATTCAGTTTTAAGTGAACTCTAAAAGGGGCTTCCCAGGAGGCGCAATTGGCAAAGAATTGCTTGCCAATGCAGGAGATGTGGGTTCAATTCCTGGTTCGGGAAGAACCCCTAGAATAGGAAGTGGCAACCCACTCCAGTATTCTTGCCTGGGAAATCCCATAGAGGAACCTGGTGGGCTATAGTCCATGTGGTTGCAAAAGAGTCAAACACGACTGAGCAAGCACACAGGTGTTCAAAACCCAGAAACCACACTTTCTGTCAAACTGCTGCCTGTCAGTCTCCAGCTTCAAGTTTCCACACAAAAATCATCATCCAAACAGACCACACGCGGCTCTCGACTCTGACTTCACAACTGGCGCTTGAGAATATTACCCTGATGGCTTTCCCAGTTGTTGCTTTTGAAGGCAAATATTTATTTTGTGATGATTGCAGAAGTCAGAACAGCAGAATGCTGGCCTCTCCTTATGTTTACAGAATCAACAGAATCGAGACACCAACTAACACGCGTCCTTGTTCCCTAAGGAGCTGGCTGTTTACCTCCTGCAGCATCAATTAATCAAAGCGGGGCCTCTGGAGGTGCAGGCCTCCTGCAGCGAGCATCCTTCCGCCGGTCTCCCAGGCTCTCAACAGGAGCCTGGACAGTGCAACTGGGGCCGTCCTTCCTGTTACCTGAAGAACGCTCCTTGGGGCCTCAGTGGGTGCTTTCTTATGCTCTGAATCTTGCTTAAGGTTTTGGAAGAGGATCTAAAAGAAAAAGAAGGCCTGATTTCTGTTCTCATGGCTCATAGGATGAAAAGAATGAATCAGCACAAACAGCCTCACAGGGGCTTTCCAGGTGGCTTAGTGGTGAAGAATCTGCTGGCCAATGCAGGATACGTGGGTTTGATCCCTGATCCAGGAAGAACCCACATGCCACTGAGCAGCTAGGCCCATATACCACAACCACTGAAGCCTGTGTGCCTAAAGCCTGTGCTCTGCAAGAAGAGAAGCTACCACAATGAGAAGCCTGAGCACCACAAGGAGAGTAGCCTCTGCTCACCATACCAAGAGAAAAACCCATGCAGCAATGAAGACCCAAAGTAGCCAAAAATAAATAAATAAAATAAAATTATTAACGCAAAGCTTCCCAGGTGGCACAGTGGTAAAGAATCTGCCTGCCAAGGCAGGAGATACAAGAGATGCATGTTCCATCTCTGTTCATGTCCATGTTCCTTCACCTTCCAGGGGTCAGGAAGATCCCCTGGAGAAGGAAACGGTAGCCCACTCCAGTATTCTTGCCTGGGAAATCCCATGGACAGAGGAGCCTGGTAGGTTACAATCCATGGGGTTGCAAAGTCAGTTACAACTGAACACACACATACACACATTGAAACAAAATGAAAACCAGCCTGACAGTCACACAAACAAGAGGACAGAGTCCTCTGGGACTGGACAGTGGGGCCCACCACCCACCCTGGGCTGTAGCCATGCCCTCTCTGAACATGGGGGCTCCCTCTGGTCTGGAGCAGGTGCCTGGCATGCAGTTCAGTTCAGTCACTCAGTTGTGTCCGACTCTTTGTGATCCCATGGATGGCAGCATGCCAGGCTTCCCTATCCATCACCAACTCCTGGAACTTACTCAAATTCATGTCCATCGAGTCAGTGATGCCATCAAATAATCTCATCCTCTGTCATCCCCTTCTCCTCCTGCCTTCAATCTTTCCCAGCATCAGGGTTTTTTCCAATGAGTCATTTCTTTGCATCAGGTGGCCAAAGTATTGGAACTTCAGCATCAGTTCCTCCAATGAATATTCAGGACTGATTTCCTTTAGGATTAATGGATTTTATCTCCTTGCAGTCCAAGAGACTCTCAAGAGTCTTCCTCAACACCACAGTTCAAAAGCATCAATTCTTCAGCACTCAGCTTTCTTTATAGTCCAAATCTCACATTCATACATGACTACTGGAAAAACCATAGCTTTGACTAAGCCGACCTTTGTCAGCAAAGTAATGTCTCTGCTTTTTAACATGCTGTCTAGGTTGGTCATAGCTTTGCTTCCAAGGAGCAAGCAAGCATCTTTTAATTTCATGGATGCAGTCATTATCTGCAGTGCTTTTGGAGCCCAAGAAAATAAAGTCTGTCACTGTTTCCGTTATTTCCCTATCTATTTGGCATGTAGTAGGTGCCCAAAAAATGTTTATATGAAGCAGCCTTTACTGGACACTGATTGCCTTCCAGGGTTCCCCTCTCATTAACTCTGTGAAATCGGGTGCCATCACTCCTTCTTGGATGCCTGGCAGAGGCTCAGGGGTGAGTGACATCCAGGAGCTCATCCTGCTAAGTGGCAGTGTCCCCCCTCCTCTGGCTCCTCTAGAGGGCAGATCAGGGAGGGGGGCGGCAGCTGCAGATTAGATGGAAATTTAAGTTTGTATCATAACTGTTTTGGGAGTGGGGCAAATTGGAGAGATTTCTAAAGCCCTGGACAGGCTGAGCACCAGATCCTGGGACAGCCGCCCCAGACAGCTGGGCACCAAAGCCTGAGATCACGTGGCTTGGGGCAGGTGCCCCAAGGAGGACGGAGCAGGGTAGGCGAGCCCCACAGAGCATGGTGCCTGGCTGCCCCCACCGTGACACTCCAGACTCCTGCTGCCGCGCCACGACCCACAGGGGCTGCCTCTGCTGCTCTCCCACCAACGAGCTCTCACCCAGGATGTCTGTGCCTCCTTCACCCTTTGGGTCTCTGCTACCCAACACCTCATCACAGAAACCCTTCCTGGCCACAGTCCATGTAAACGGCAGCTCCGACCCCAAAACTCCTGTGTAAGCCCTGCTCACACAACCCTGCATAAACGTCCCCATCAGAGTGTGAGCCCAGCCCTGTCGTGTGATCAGAGAGTCTGTCTGGAGATTGGGGTCACAGCAGGGCGTGGGGTGGGTACTCTGCCACCACCGGAGGGAGGCTTCCTCCTGGGCCCTCAGGGAGGAGGTTTTGGATGTGACTCTCCTGAGAACCCCGATCTGTCTGGAATCACTGAAGCACGTTGGGGAGAAGATGGAATGAGCTCAGGTTAAGGAACAACCAAGAGCCAGCCAGGCTGGGCTTCAGATGGAGAACACGGGGCAGCAGGGGACAGACACTGACAGTGGGCCCGCACAAGGACTGCGATATCCCATTCCAAGGTCTGCATGGTCAAAACAAACTCCAGGACTTCCCTGCTGACTCAGTGGTAAAGAATCTGCCTTCCAGTACAGGAGACATGGGTTCAATCCCTGGTCAGGGAGGATCCCACACGCCAAGGAGCAACTAAGCCTGTGCATCGCAGTTACTGAAGCCTGCGCACCCTAGAGCCGATGCTCTGGACCAAGAGAAGCCCGAGGACCACAACCAAGAGTAGCCCCACTTGCCACAACTAGAGAAAAGCCTGAGCAGCATCGAAGACCCAGAGCAGCCAAAAGCAAATAAATAAATCTTAAAAACAAAACAAAACAAAACAAAACCTCTGCTCGAGGGACCAGTGGTCCTCAGGGTGAGAGCAGCAGCTCCTCCCCATCAGGCCAGGTGCTGATGACCACTGTGTGACATCCCCCAGTGTTGACGTGTCTCCCCCCGCCGACCCCTACCCGCCCAGGGCTCTCTCCATCCTTCCCTCCCCCTGCCCTCCTCACTCCCTGTGTTTTGGACAAAGGGCAACTCTGGCCTCAGAATTCCTGGGCAGGGAGGGGGTATTGCCTTACACGCTCTGTTCCTGGGGTGCCATGTGTAAGATGCACATGCAGGAAATGCAACAGCCAAACAGCTTGGGGTGAGGCAGGGACCAGGCTGGGAGGTGGTGGAGCTAGGGCCTAGGGCGGCCTCCTGTGGCCCCAGTGAAGGGGGCAGACAGTGGCCAAAGGCAAGCGGCCAGTCTGGCTCTCAGTCTCCTGGCTGGACAATATCTTAGCCTACAGCCAGAGAGTTCTGTCTGTCCTAGGAGTTGAGTTTAGTTCTCAGGGAGGAAGATGAACAAATGCACGAGTTGGGGCAGGGGGGCGACAGGCAGGGGGAGCCTTCACAGCCTGGATGGCTCAGCATCCAGGAGCTTTGAGTGAACCTGTTTTCTCCTCATGGGGCATCATTTTGGAGCTGGCACTTCTAGGCTTCAGGAAGCACTAGACACCTGAGCCCCCTTGGAGATTCAACGTCTGCTCCGCACACACCCCCGCCCCTGCTGAAAACCCCCAAGGGTTAATGGTTTCCTCTTGGAAAACTTTCAAATTGTGTTCATTTGCGTTTACATTATCTGCTTCCTTCAGCTCTGTGTGTGGATTATTCTCCTGTTGGGTTGGTTTAATTTAACCCAGTCTGCAGCTGTGCTAACAAATTCGCTGATGCCCCCTGCTTCCAGACGGCTTTTTCTGTCTTTTCTCTGGCTTTACATCAAGAGGCCACACTGAAACCCTCTAGCATCAGAACTTTGGCTTGGCCTTCCTACTGCTTCAAAATCCATTTCCTGTGACCGCGCCTCACTGCGTCTCAGATTCTAACCAGCTAATTTAATATTTACTAGTCAAAGTTAATGATTTATAAAAATCACTGCTAAAAACAAGCAATGCTCATTCTCTAAAGCTCTCCACCCTTTGTGGGAGGATCTGCGTGTTCCCCACACATGAGGGTCCCTCAGAGGCCTGCTCAGCACAAAATGTGAAACTCTGAGTCTTTAAGAAAATATCACAAATGTGCAGATTTACAAAGACCCCAAAACCCACCAGCTGATCTTTTCATGATTTTTAAAATGAACTTCTTGTATTTAATGAGACTTAGGAGAGAGCTGGGCCTCCCTGGGGGTTCAGGGGTAAAGAACCCGCCTGCCATTGTAGGAGATGTGGGTTCAGTTCCTAGGTCAGGAAGATCCCATGGAGGAGGGCATGGCAACCACTCCAGTATTCTTGCCTGGAGAATAATTCCATGGACAGAGAGGCCTGGTGGATGTCCTACAGTCCATGGAGTTACAAAGAGTCGGACGTGTCTGAGCAACTAGACAACAAAAACAGGAGAGACCTGGTCAGATGGTGACTGTTGGGGACTGCAGAAGTGTAAGGGGTGTCTGGACCTGGGATGGCTGTGTTTTCCTGAACCCTGCCTGGATCCATCTGTACCCTGAAAACCAGTAATGTGTTTCTAGGAGATACTCAGCTCTTCTCAGAGCAGACAGAGCGCAGCAAGCCTCCCCTGGACATGAGGTCATGCCCTCCAGGCAGCCCTGCAGAGATGCCCCCTCCCCAGGAGGGGAGGACGGTGCTCTGCAGCCTGGGGTGACAGGACGACAGTTGCTGGAAGTCCTGGATAAAACAGGCTCCTTGAGGGTGTGGGTCCATGACACCCTAAACCCTGTCTACATCAGAATTCACTCCCGCAGTGCAGCATGAAGCCTGCATCCAGTGAGAGCTGACAGCGTGATTAGCTTCTGTGAGTGAGGCTGAGCAAGAGAAGATGGTCCTCCCTCTCGGCCTAGGGAGGCCTCCTGGCCTTTCAGAAACACCGAAGGCCCTGCCGCCCTCAGCTCAGACATCTGGTGTTAGTGAGAGGGTCTTCCCATGAGAAAGCATGGAGCCGACTGTAACACCTATTTAAAGAATGGTCGGGACTTCCCGGGTGGCCCAGTCATTAAGAACCTGCCTGCCAATGCAGGGGACACGGGTTTGATCCCTGGTCCAAGAAGATTCCACTTGCTGGGGGCCAACTAAGCCTGTGCCCCATAGCTACTGAGACTGTGCTCTAGAGCCCAAGCTCTTCAACAAGAGAAGCCACCGCAATGAGAAGCCCACACAGCGCAACTAGAGAATAGCCTGTGCATAGCAACAAAGACCCAGCACAGCTATAAAGAAATAATTTTTTTAATAAAAAGAATAATCAGAAAGGGCATGATCTTCAAGGACTCAGATGTGAAAGGCCACCAAACCTCTTGGGGAGGCTCTGGGCAGAGCTCTGGGCCGGACTCCAGGCCATGTCCATTCACCTCGGCTCATCCACCTGCAAACGTGGGGACCGCCCCACAAGAGACAACGTCCACTTCCCCCCGTCACTGCACAGCTGCCCCCTGGCCGAGCTCCGTCCCTGGGTCATCTATGGGCATGTCGGCCCCTTCCAGCCCCTCCCTGACCCATCCGTCCAAGCCTAACGCTGTCCTCTGATAAAGGAACGGGAGCTCCCGGGGGTGCAGCTCACCCAGGGTTGATGTGATGTGATGAGCTCCCAGGAGGGCTCCTGGGACAGCTAGGGGACCACAGGAAAAAGCAGGGGGAGGTGATCAAGCGTGGATATTGGTAATAACCATGAGGGGTCAACATTGGCTCATCGGCTGAGACAAACACATCTACTAACAGAAGGTCTCAACAGAAGGGACTCGAGCTATGAGACAAACCCCAACTCTGCACAGTGTTTGCCGCTTTCCCAGAGGTCTGAATCTGTTCTACAGTAAGAAGTTTTAGTGAAAACCACTTCTTTAGACTCAGTTCTGTCCTGCATCCTGAGTCACCTCTCGGAATTGGCAAAGCAACCCCCCCATCCCCTCCTCTGGGAGCTGAGCTGCCTCCCTGACTCCTGGACGGCGAGCAGCGATGGGAGGGCCTGGGGGTCAGAAGAGACCCCAGTGTCCCCCCGCTCCCCACATGGACTCTGAGCAGGCTCCTCACCCCCTTGATTTCCTCTGTAAATGGGGTCACAGCTGCCAGCTCGGGGGCCCCATGACTCAGCACACGCGTGTGGAGTGGTGTGTACCCACGCATGGCACTGTGAGCACCCCCCCACACTCCCTTATTACCTGGGGATTACCAGTGGTTGCTTGTCACCCTGCAGCCCAGGAACAGGGTAGCTGAATGGTCACTCTGCACGCCAGCACCCTGGCTCCCCGTTGGCCTCTGTGGGAGCAGGTGGGGTGGACTGAGGGCCCAGGCCCCTCCCTGTAGGACGCTATCAGACCATGAGCATGAAGGGCAGCCAAGCTTGCAGCTCCATGGAGGACAGTTGCTGGTGTTTGGGGTCTGTGTGTGGCCGAGGATTCTGACAGGCCCTCTGCAAACACACCCTCGCATCCTGGGTACGTCAAGGAGCGGCTGCCTGCAGGACAGATGGTGCAGCACCTGCTCGCTGCTGGGGCTCAGACCCTGAGGACCCTGGAGGCTGAGCCACACTCACCCTCCCCAGCCTGCCCGGAGGACATCCCGCATCTTGTGGCCTGTTTGCACTGAAGAGGGAAAGTGCGTTACAAACACCTGGTAAGCACCCTCGTAGGAAAGTCCTTAGATCTGGGATGCAGGTTGCTGTGTTCTGGTCATGCCCAGCTCTAGAAGGATATTCAAGAAGGTTAAGGAAAGAATAGACAGGTGGGGCAGGTGGAGCTGGCAGGAGCCCACCTTGTCCCTGTTCGCCCTTCTCGCCCTCTTAGAGGGCCATCAGCTATCATTCAGGTGCTATCAATTCACTTGTTTTCAGTTTTGTCAAGTTCTCACTCTGGTTCTGCCACAGTTATGAAATGGCAGAGGGGGGAAAACCCACCCCCTCATTCAGATGCTGGTTTAGCAACTCTTGGCCTGCGGGGCCAGATGCCCTGTTCCTGAACCAAGCCCACGGCCCCCCTGCTGGGCTGCTGCCCTGGCACGGAGGGTTGGGAAGGGCAGTGGCTGAAGGCTGGCACCCACACCGGCCAGGAGGGCTGAGGGGAGGGTGTGGTGACCACAGGTGAAGGCAGGAGCAAGGGGCGTGGGGACCACACTGCCCTGCCCTGCTTCCTTCGTGTTTTTATTTCCTTGTCATTGTCTGCTTAACATCCGGAGCCTCTGAAGAGCTGGGTCAGTGATCTGCATCTATGGGACAGAACTCGGTGCCACGTGTGTGACTCACCAGGGTGTGGCTGAAACAGCCAAGTGGGTAACAGGGGACCCGCAAACTCAGCCACTGCACACACCAAACCTCCACCTCCCTCGCAGTCCCGAGCGCCGGGCTCAGGGAGTGCCCAGCCAAGCCCTCACACCCTGGACCCTCAGCCCATCTATGCACCAAACACCCGGGTCCTCTCTGTGTCTGGCTGCTGCCTGGATTCCCAGCCTCGTGCTGGGGTGCCCGGAACTCACCAAGACATCCAGGCTGACTTGGTCGGCATGAAGCCCAGGAGCCCCACAGTCTGAAAAACTGCCCCCTGGGCTTCCCTGGTGACTCAGTGGTAAAGAGTCTGCCTGCCAACGCGGAAGACCCAGGTCGATCCCTGATTCAGAGCAACTAAGCCCATGTGCCACAACTACTGAAGCCTGTGTGTCCTACAACCCAGGCTCCCCAACAAAAGAAGCTACCGCAATGCGAAGCCCGAACACCGCAGCTAGAGAGTAGCCTCCACTCCCTGCAACTAGAGAAAAGCCCACACAGCAATGAGGACCCAGCACAGCCAAAAATAAATTTCTGTTTTAAATTCTTAAAAATTAAAAATGAAACTGTCCCCTGATGCTGGCGATGAGGCAGGACTGAGGACTACTGTTCCAGGGTCACAATCTTGACCTTGATGGGCACGTGAGTCCCCTGGCATCTGGCTACAATGCAGCGTTTGTTACTGCGGGCCTGCGTGGGTCCGGCTCTCACATTTCTGACAAGGTCCCCATGACAGAATGCCTTCCAGGGATGCGATTTGAACACCAAGTTTGCAGAAGCACAGGAGCATGCCTTCACAAAGAGCGAAGACTCTAGTTGGCAAGAGAAGAGCTGAACATGAACCTGTTAGCCGCAGCCCAGGCCCTGGGCGCCTGGCTGCCCAGCAGTGACCCTGGCCATGAGCACGGGATGTGAGTGAGGGGGTAGCAGGGGGAGCGTCCTCAGGGGTGGGGGGACAAGCAGGTGGGGGGATCTCACACTCTGTGGTCTGAGGAGACAGATGAGTCAGTCTGCTTTATTAAACAATAGTTATTCCCACAGGGAAAGAAAAGAAATTGCAAACCTGTTACTCCTATTTGTTCAGTCTTGTAGTCTATTCCCAAGATGAAACTTCTATTGTTCAATAAGTCTGCTTTTACTGGAACCATTAACAAATTAAAGTGCATCTCCTGAACTTATTTTAATGTGTTGAAGGCAACATGTACTGCTACAGGCCTGGTTTTCAGAGTTTGTGATGATGGTGGTTTGGTTGCCAAGTTGCGTCTGACTCTTGTGACCCCATGGACTGTAGCCTGCCGGGCTCCTCTGTCCATGGAATTCTCCAGGCAAGAATACCGGAGTGGGTTGCCATTTCCTTCTCCAGGGGACCTTCCTGACCCAGGAATTGAACCGAGGTCTCCTGCACTGCAGGCAGATTCTTTACCTAGTGAGCTACAAGGGAAGCCACTTTCAGAGTTTAAACGACCAGAAAGATTTCTGCACAATTAGGAGATAAGTACTGCTTTTCTGCCTTTCACTTGCTGTTTCTGCTTCCCCCATGTGTGTGTGTGTGTGTGTGTGTGTGTGTGTCACAACATGGCAGGCAGAGCTTGGAACACACACATGGTGCTTTCTCAGTCTAACACTGGGGACCTGCCCCGGAAAACAGCTTGGTGCCCGGGGTCAGGTCCATCCCACCTCGGGTGTCCCTGCGCCTCTGAGTCACCTGGGAGCTTGATCAAAAGGCAGGTTCTGATTCAGGGCTGGGGGTGTTCACACTGCTAACAGGTGATGCTGCGATGGCTGGTCTACAGACACATGCTGAGCAGAGCACGGGCTCAGGCCCTAACCTGCAGGAAGCTTCAGGCCCAGGGGCCCACTTGGAGGTGGTGTGGCCTGAACACCAGACTGAGCGGCAACCCCTCAGCCCACTGCTGTGTCCAGAGCTGGAGTCTGCGTTGCTCTGGTACTTCAGACCCTCCCACATCGTGGATTCAGTGTTCTTTAAAAAACTGGTATTTCGATAAACACCCAGAATATCAGGCATTAGGCTCACCCAACATGGGGTGAAGTCCCCGACCCACCAAAACTTAGTTTGGTGGGACCCCTGTGTGTCCGTGATGCCAACTGAAGCTTTGCTCCCGTGCTGGTCCCTGGGATTCAGAGGGGATGTTCCCTTGGGCACGCAGCACGATGCCCAGGGCCAGAGGGCCAGGCTAGGGCCTCTCCACCCAAACCTGGGATGCCCTGCATGTGGGGCTCAGGACTGCCCCCAGCCTCCCGTACATCCACCCCACATGGGAGCCGCCACAGCCCTGCTATGCACACCCTACTTGCCAGGCGGGATCCCCTGACAGGACTCCATCTCGCTCATCGTGTCTCCATCCTTTGACTCTGGGAAGTCACTGCACTAGCTCACATGCTTCCGTGGAGAGAATTTATCCCTTGGTTTCTTAAGTTTCCTCCTAGAAAATCTGCACATGAAACCTTCGAAAAAACAGAAATCCACAGTCTAGTTTTCCCCAGTGTCTGTGTCCTTGGAAGCTTTGAGGAAAAGGGGGGAGGAAGTTGGTTTGAAGTAAAATTGAGGCAATTACAGGATCAAAAGCACGACTTCGTCTGCAGACACTTTCGCTGCACCCTCAGCACCTAATCCTTTTCAACTTTTATAACCACCTTGTTTGGCGGAAAAATCAGGAAGTCACTTGTCACACAGGACTGTAATAAGCCTCTTTGATAGTAAAAAAAAAAGGATGAAAAGACAAGCAAGAATCCCATAAACACTAACTTTGAAGACCAGAGAGCAGCAGGCCCCTCCCCGCAACCCCCCACCCCATCCCCACCCTCCTGGCCAGCAGACCCTTGTGTGGTGGCCCCCAGCCCGTTCACTGCAGCCTCAGGCAGCACTGAGTGCTGAGCAAAAGCAAAGTCTACCTTTGATATTCTTAATCCCCACCCCCTGGTTTTCTCTGTGAAATATGAACCCACAACTGACTATGGCACGGACTGGGTCTCAGACCTACGGGACTGGCTGGTATCTGCTCAGCCCTGGTGAAGGGGTTCTGCCTGGTACCTTTCTCTGGCCTGACCCCGGGGTGGGGGGGAGGGAGCTGTGTTGTGTGGGCTCCTGGGCTCCTGCTCTGCAGCCCCCCTCCATCGCAGGGGTAGAAAGGACCCCCAAGCACCTGCCCATGGACAGAGCCTGCCAAGCTGACGCCTCACCATAAGGTGCCGGGCCAGCGCCTCCTGGAGAAATGAGTCCCTCTGTGGGAATGGACCAGAGATGGCAGTGCTGAGCTCTGCTATAACTGGGGTCCTGAGGTCACGGCTCTGGCTCCACAGGGACCGGAGAGATGATGGACATTGGACCCCTTGGGCCCCACAAAGTGTCGTCCAGGGGGCACAGCCGGGGACAAGCTTGTCCTGAGGTCTGGAAGCTCGTTGAAAAGATCATTCAACAAAAAATATTAATAACAGAGATGACAAAGGCATTTCAATGTGGATACATCTTTGAGTTCTTGAAATTTAATATATGAGATGGGGACTTTCTTGGTGGCACAGTGGATAAGAATCCACCTGCCAATTCAGTCATGTCCGACTCTTTGTGACCCCACGGACTGTAGCCCACCAGGCTCCTCTGTCCATGGGATCTTCCAGGCAAGAAAACTGGAGTGGGCTGCCATTCCTTTCTCCAGCAGATCTTCCTACCCAGGAATTGAACCCATATCTCTTGCATCTCTTGCACTGGCTGGCATGTTCTTAACCAGCTGAGCCACCAGGGAAGTCCCTACAGGGGACACGGGTTCAATCCCTGGTCCAGGAAGATCCCACACTGCCTCAGAGCAACTAAGCCCATGCACCACAACTACTGATCGTGTGGTCTAGGGCCCAGGAGCCGCAACTACTGAGCCTTCAACCACTTGCTGCAACTTCTGAAGCCCATGTGCCTAGAGCCTGTGCTCCGCAACAAAGTATAGCCACCGTTCATCACAACTAGAGAAAGCCTGCATAGCATCAATGACCCAGCACAGCCAAAAACAAACAAACAAATAATTTTAAACATGCATGAGGTGGAAGTGGGGGCAGAACAGAGCCAAAGGAGAGGATTCCTGCAAGTCAGCCTGATCCAAACGCTTGGTGTGTTGATAGAACCCGGTCCATCTGGAGCTCAGATGACACTTTTGGTGTACGTGGTGGGTCCCAGCGTTATGCGCAGATAAGTGACCTGAGCCTGAGTTTTATAGCCCAATGTAATTAGCACTGGTCTGAGGCTGCCAGTACCTGGTTTTCCCAGTTTTTAGGAAATAAACCTTTGCCTGGGGGTGGGGGTGAGCAGGTACAGAGGCACAAGTTGGGAGATGGGCTGGTGGTGGGCTGAGAGACACAAAAGGCCGATACTGAATTTGACATGTGATGTGATAAAATCCCAGCCTTGCTCTTGCCACCCCCTCCAACATCACCCCATTACCATAAACCCTGGGATTGGCAGAGGCCACGCTCTGCTGTGGTGCCCAGTGGTGTGATGAAGGGGAACATGGACGCCCCAAGGTAAGAGGGAGACCATGTCCCTCTGGAGTCGTGGGGGCCAGAGCCAGGCCGCAGCGTGAGGCCCCCAGATCTTCCTTGGTCACAGTCCCTCTGGGACGTCTGTGGTTATTAAAGGAAGAACCATGACCTTGGGAATGCAGGGAAACCAACCCCCCGCCACCACCACCACGAGACACAAATTTTAACTCTCCAGGGGAATATGAAATAAACAGCAAGCTTTTAGGAAGTTAGTGTAAAACAAGGAGGCTGTGTAATTGAGGACAAAAAGCCTCAGACTGTGAAAAAAAAAAAATTTAAAATACTAAGCTGAACTTTGTAGGATTTAATTAGAATGAATGAGTTATTGCTTAGTCTAAACATGCTGCTAAGTGTGTTTTTGTGATGCTTCCTGGTGCATGGAGTTGCCTGCAGTTTGGGGCTTTGATGGAGGACTGGGTCTCCCCAGAGAAGCCCCCATCCCGAGCAGGGACACACCCCCCGACCCATGGCAGTGGGTTCACCTGACAAACAGCGTCAAGTCCAGTGTTTCCCGAGCTCTCGTCTGGATTTATTTCGTTGCTTTTTTCTTCCTAGACTTCGTTTGCTATTTGCTGTTCCTTTTGTTCCTAGAAACTTGGTTCTTTAAATAGGAGTCTCTTACTTGTCAAAAAATTGTCCTCATTTCAGTCTCTGGTTACCATGGGATTTTTTCCCCCCCAAAAGTGTCTGCCTTGCTGTTTAGAATATGAACTTCCATTTCCCATACTTTGGGTTTCACACTCCGTTTAGGGGAAGGATGAGTGAATCGGTGGTGGGTTTTTCATGTGACCCAGGCATGCATCTAGCTGGGGCACAGCATCGCCACTGGGCCCACAGAAAGGTCGTGGTCCACTTGGAGCCTTGGCTTCCTGGGAACTGTAGCACCTGGCCCATCCTACAGGGAGGTAGACGGCCACCTGGACAAGCCCAGATGCTTAATCAAAACATCCAGGAGGCAGAGAGACCCAAGGGCTATCTTCCTTCTGCTCGGTGGGGTTGCCACTAGCCAAAGAGGACTGTCCATTTACAGTGATTAAAGCTAATTAACATCCAAGGCTCCAGGAGATGGTGAGGGACAGAAAAGCCTGGTGTGCCACAGTCCATGGGGTTGCAAATAGTTGGATACGACTTGGCGACTGAACGACAACATCCAAGGCTCAGTTTCCCATTGCACCAGCCATGTTCAAGTGCTCAGCGGCTGTGTGGAGAGTGGCTGTTGTCCTGGACAAGGCTGGGCTCAGTCACCTCAGCCCGTGGCCGAGAAAGCAGTGGGGAGGCAAGTGCAGGACAGGGCTGGAGCTGGAGTGGGGCTGGACTCAGCTGTGCCCAGCCTGCGGCTAGTCCAGCCGGTGCAGGCATCCTTCCATCCGCCTTTTGCCCTCATCTTTTCAGGCAGAACTGAATCAAGGGCCCCCTGTTTGCAGATGGCAGGTTGGGAACAGGCACCCCTGTGATACCCTGAGCCTGGGAATCCCCTTCCACCGGTCACAACATCCCAAGAGCCCAGGTTCATTCCCCTGCTAAAATGGGAACTCATTCTCACCATCCACAGAGTGTTATGAAGAATCTCTAGAAAATCTCTCTCATAGCTGTTCTGTACCCTGACTTGACTACAGACTTGTACAATGAGACCATTGGGGTGAGGGCATGTGGGTCTGTCCGTTATTTCTCACAACTGTGGATGAATCTACAATTATCTCAAAACAGTGAAGTTTTTTATTTATTTTTAATTGGAGGATAATTGTTTTACAGTGTTGTCTTTCTGCCATATATCAACATGAGTCAGTCATGGGTATACATATGTCAAAACACTTAGCTTTTTAAATGTCCCTTATAATTCCTATAATGAAAATCTTTAAAAAGTTAAGCATGTCTGCCCCGGGCAGCCTAGGAGCAGATTTCGAGCATCCTTTAAAAGCACACTGAATATTTCTCATAGCACCTGAAAACATCCCCTTGAATGAACCTGGAGATCCTGAAGGTCTCTCTGCTGATTTGGGCACTCCCCATTTGCCCAAATTTCAAATAAAGCCACAACTTAAAGCCACCTGGTGCAGTTTCCCAAACTCAGCAGCATCTCTGTGTGTGAGTCCTGGGGACCTAAGTTAGGGCTCTAAGGGCCTTGGGGATCTTCCAGGCTGGATGTGGGCCTGTGAGGGACTGGTCAATGCAGCTGCAATATTTGGTTCTGCTTGATGGGTTGCTGCTGCAGAAATCACTGCAGGAGGGAGGACAAGGTGTCTGCTCTGCTTGGCATCCCAGATGGAACCTTCCTTACCCTGGAACTATATTGGGGTGTTGGTGGGTCTTCATCATGGTTGTAAAGACAGAGGGTCTTGGAATTGATTTGCAGTCAGTGTCTGCCCCGTCTCTTGGACAAATTGGTAGCACGTTGGCCTGGACATGTGTGTGGTGATGTCATGCCAGGTGGGGAGGTGAGGTGGTGGCCACAGGGAGGGTGTGGGCCTGGGTGGGAGCTCTGGTTTAAGCTCCTTCATCACTTACTGGTTGTGTGAATGTAGACGGTGACCTGACCGCCTTATCCTTTGGTTTATCCATAAGGTGCACACAACAGAATAGCACCTATTTCATGAGATTTTCACAAGAACTTGGGTTAAGAGGTGAAATGTGATGGGAGTAGCAGCTCCCCCAGAGTGGGCAGGGTGCTGGCAGCTGCACCAAGGCCTCAAGCAGAGGTGGGGGGTGGTCTGGATGTGACCCATGTGGCCCCTGGCAAATTCACCATTCCACCTATCATCTCTGTGGGTTTCCCTTCTGTGCTTTGTGGGAAGAGTCAGCGCAGGGAGGCAAACCTCTCTGGGGTTTTACAAACTGCTGGACTCGAGGAGGGTGGGCGGAGAAAGGCCCATCTCGAGGCTGCTCCCCTCCTCCCGCCTTTTCCCCAACCCCAACCCAGGATACAGCTGTGGTCCTTCTTCCAAACATCAGCTTGGAATGTTAGAGCTGACACAACGCCCTTGACACAGGGCCCCTCCTCTGGTCCATCCCCAGCACAAGGACCTCTCGTGGAAGCAGTGGGCCCATGCTCAGTTCCAAGAGATTAGGAGACCTGCCCCCCCCCCCCCACTTACACACCAGTGAAGCCCCCATCTGCTCCCTGGGGCAGAGCGTCCTTGGCCTCCTGCCCCTCCGTGAGTGCTGTGTGGAATCAATTCACGCATCAGACTAGCATCCTTCCTAGGAGCGAGATAGAACATGCGGGCCCACGTGGAGCAGAGGAGCTCTATTGGCCATGGCTCAGTCTCTGATCTCACAGAGACAGTGTGAGCAGGTGCTTTAAGGGCCTGCACCCCAGGGTGAGCCCTGCAGGAAAGCCTGAGTCTCAGCCTCTGGCTGTCCCCCTCTGCCCGAGTGGTCCCCATCTCCCCCGCCCTCTGTGCCAGGCTTCCTTGACCACACAGAACACAGTGGGACAGCCTCACCCGAACAATCCTCCATTTCCAGGGCCACGTTCCCAGAGGCCCCTCGACCCAGTGACTACCTTGGAACCAGGGTCCCTGGAAATCTCATATCTTGAGTCATTTTATCCCAGAAAAGCAGAAAACTGAGCAATGCAACACTCTGGCTGTGACAATCTGGAGGCCCCCCCATGGCCATGTGGTGGCCACTCATCCAGCTACTCTCACCTGGGCCACCTCCCTGGACTCTCCTCGCCTCTGCCCAAGGGCAGTCTGGTGTCCCCTTTCCAGACTGGCGTCTAAACTTGGAAAGTCCCGCTTCCCCCTCAGCCCCTCCTCCCTAGGAGAGTATGAGCCAACCCCAAGCCCAGCCCCAGGGCGCCTGCTGCTTCACCCGCTGGCCACGTGGGGGCCGGGACTGCAGACCAGGGCCCGACCAGGGCCTGTCCGCCCAGACACGGCCTCCAGATGCCCTTGCTGGCCTCGCTGCATACCCCCCGTACCCCCCACCCCAACACACACTCCGTTAGGCCTGAGTCCAGCACGTTCTCAGCCAGGACTCCGTGGGCTGGGTGAAGACTCCGCTGCTTCTCCCCACTTCCTCGGCTTGGTGTCCGCTGTCCAGCCAGAGGCACTCCCTGGGATGGGGTGGGGAGTTCACCAGCAAAGTCTTGCCCTCAGTCCTCCACCTTCTCTCAGCCATGAGTCTGCACCCCCACCCCGACCCCGTTGGTCTTTCTGACGGGCCTGAAGCTCGCAGCATCTGGGTCCACAGCCTCCATCCAGGACTCTATCCCGGGGCTTCCTGCAGAAGGCTGCTGAGAGCCCAGGGGGTGGACTCCAAGAGCCTCTTGGCTGGAGGGTGATGAGCTGAGAGGGATGTGCCCGGTTCAGCCCTCTACCTCCCAGCCAGGGTCCTGGAGCCACAGAACGGTTGAGAGATGTATGTCCTCTGGCTGCCCCCAGGCCCCCTCCCCTGGGCACACCCCCACCCCCATGAGCCTCAGCCTCGGCCCACGGAGCGCATTTGCCGGTTTGGGTTTTGTACCTGCTGAAGGAAGGAATATTTCACGGTTATTAATGAAAGTGATAGCGATCCCATGTGTGTTTATCTTGGATTATGTGGTCGTTATAAGATGAAGCACCCAGGCCGTCGGTCTGCGGCTGATGCGAGAGCAGGCGAGTCTGGACGAGGTGCTTGAGGAAAGGTGTCGGGTGTAAACCCCATCTTCAAACAACCAGGCCGCATTCCAGGCTGCAGAGCCACGGCCGTGTGCAGGGCCTCGTCCGGGGCCTGGAGGAGGATGAAAGTGCGGGCGTGTGCGCTTTAGGCTCATAATGAGGGCGAGGCTCGCGGGCACGCTCACTTGGCAGCTTCAGCACTTCCTGCAACAGTTCTCTCTTTTTTTTTTCTCTCTCTCTCTTTTTTTATCCAAAGGCTGCTCTAAAGACAAATATTTTTTGTTAAACTGCTGGTAGTTCACTTTCTGCAGGAACCGTGCAATTAATCTTGTTTACATTAAAGAGACAGGTTGCCTTTGTCAGCTTTCCTGAGCTATAATTAATGAAGATCAAAAATGTTACAAAGACATAATATTGAGCTCAATGCAGATGCGGCCAAGTCACAGCTGCACCCAAGAGAGGAGAGCGGAAAACCAGCATCCCACGTCAGAAAGCGCAGGTCCCTCCTCCCCAGCCTCTCTGGCGGGTCTGCTGAGGGACATGGCTGGGCGTCAAACGGTTTTTAATGCCCCTACAATTAGGCTTTAAATGCACTTGGAGGCAGGTGCGTGTCTCCTCACTCAGCTCAAGTCATCCAGGTGTGTGGGGCTGTGGCCCCGAGGCTTGGAGTCGGGGAACTTCAGTCAGAAGGCAGTGGCCTCAGGGCCTGGTGGAATCATGAAGCCCGTGATGGGGGCAGGATGGGGGGATCTATTTACAGCCCTGGTTTGATGACTGTTGTTAGGAGACGAGATGACCTCTGGGCATCACCGAGGCCCTGCTGTGACCCCGACATCCCAGCCTGGGGACTCAGACCTCCAGCTCCCAGAAGACAGCTTGAAAGGGACCCCTCTGCCCACAAAGAAAGAATATGGCTTCTACCTGTCTCATGGAGCCACGGTCAGCAGCCTCTGGGAGCCCACCAGCAGCACCCTGCCACAGGCCAGGCTCTCAGCACAGCTGGAGGAACCAGGGCCGGTGGGTTGTGGGGACCTGGACTGAGTCACACAGTTCAGAGCTGACCCATTTCTTCAGAAGTCCCAGTCCCAGCTGACCCAACTGCAGAAGTCCAGATGAGAAGGAAAACTCAAAACAAATCATAAACAAAGCGCATCAGCCGCTTCGGTCGTGTCCAGCTCTGTGACTCCATGGACAGTAGCCTGCCAGGCTCCTCTGTCCATCGGATTCTCCAGGCAAGAATACTGGAGTGGGTTGCCATTTCCTTCTCTGGGGGATCTCTCCAACTCAGGAATCGAACCCAAGTCTCATGCCACCTGCATTGGCAGGTGGATTCTTCATCACTAGCACCACCTGGGAAACCCCATAAACCAAAGATTTTCTGCAAATTCTGATGATATCAGACAGGAAGAAGTCAGGCAGGTGCCCTCATCATGGGTCTACAAGGGAGTGTGAGGATCCAGCCCCCACCAGCCCCAGGCCGTGTCTCAGCTGCCCAGGAGGGCTGGCAGGTGTCCGAGCCCTCAGATCTGAATGGCTGGGTGCACGGCCGGCGGGCAGTAGGCAGAAGACTGGGTGAGGACAGGGTGATCTCAGTGCAGTGGGAACACCCAGTATTCACAACCAGGCTTCGTTCTCACCTGAAACTAAATCAAAAGTCACGTCCGAATGTAAAGGACCAGTGCCAGTGCAGGTGTTCCTCACACACCTTCTCCCGCCCTTCAGCCTCATAACTTCACTTTCTGGACTTTAAAAGACATCATCAAACAGGCATAACAATGATCACTGCACAGTACTTATAATAGTGACAATTGGGAGCCGACCTGAAGGTCAGATACTAGGGCACTGGCTGATTTAATTATGGCACATCCGTACTGTGAAATAGTTCAGATCCATTAAAAAGAATGTGATCTGAGACTAATTAAGGCCACAGGGAAGGAAGAAGATAAACCATGAGCAGCATGTAAACGCTGCTATCCTAACTTCCATTCAAAGATATCTATGTCTATACAAGTAAAGCACAAAGAGAATGCATCAAAATGGGTGATTTATGATTTTTATTTCCTCTTTGTATGTTTCTTTTATTTTCTAATTTTTTCATAATTGGAAACAATTCCCCAAATTGAAAATAGCCTGCATTCATTAGCATTTACTGTGCACCAAGCCCTGTTGTAAGCACTTTAATCCTTGCATTCTGAGAACGTCCTATTCATATCGTAGTTTTACTAATGAGACAACCACGGTGCAGAAATGATTAAATTATCTGCCCTGAGTCCCACAGCTTGTAAATGATGGAGCCACACCTGGGACCCAAATCCTTCCCGCACAGGGACAGTTTGCTTTGAAGGAACCCCCACCTCACCCACAGAGGGAGTAATAGCCACATTAGGGCAGAGACAGAAGTGTGTGGGCTCCCCTGGTGGTCCTGTGGGTAAGACTCCGAGCTCCACCAGGGGGGGATGGTTTCCATTCCTGCTCGGGGGAAGTAGGATCGCACATGCCACATGGGGCAGCCAAAAAGCCAATAAGGAGGCAGCAGTGTAGGCTCTGTAACCGAGATTATCGTGGTCACAGACTGCTTTAAGTTTTCTCAAAGCAAACACCCTCCTTCAGAGCAGAGGCGGGTTTGCTCACTGTGGCGGGACAGTAACTGCCCATGGGTCCCCCGGTAACCTCAGTCCATACAGGCTCCAAGTTTAAAACCCTCCCACATACATTCACCCCGTGCAAGGCCCTGAGGAGAGGCAGGTGGGGACCCCCGTGCCCCCAGCTCAGACCTGAGGGGAAGACACTTGCGCCAGGCCACAGGTCTCAGCCGGGCTGCTCTGAGTGCAGCTGCCTGCAGGGACAGAGTGCCCGCCGGTCCCACTCCACCTGGATGAGCTGGGACCATGACTGTGGCCTCGGAGGAAGGAGGTGCTGGGTGGCAAAGAGACAGCAGCACCAGACAGATGGGCAGACCGGACAGACACCCCAGCAGGACTCGGGCTCCTGCACCATCAGCCAAGGAAGCCACACGGCTGTTCTGCTCAGAATCGGGGTGCATGGCGGCAGTCCCCCCCAGGCCTGGGGCAGCTCCTCACATCCCAGCGAGCGGCTGCCTGTCTCAGTCAGCGATGCCACCACCTCCAGAGTCTCTAAAAGGACCCTCAAGACTAGGACACTGACCCAGCTCCTCGCCTCGGAGCAAGAACAGGCCAGGACACGCACACACATGGGGAAATTGCAAGTGACTGTTTCACATGCAATTTAACCCCACAGGGACGAGCCAGATGGGGACAGGAGCTCTGGCAAGCCCATGGCCCATGAGGCTGTGACCTCCCTCCATCCCTACAGCCTCAGGGGACTGCTGGCTGACCCAGGGGAACCTTCGCTGGGTCACCTTCTCCAGCTGCCCATCCCTGAACAACGGGAAAAGTATGAAAAATGACTGCTCTCAAACTGGCACAACAAGCCCCTGAGTCTGACAGGAAGGAAACAAGTTTACAAGCTCCTGACTTCATGCTGGGACTCGACACGGGGGCAGCTAGACTGGATGTGGGGGCACCTCCCGCCCAGTACTGCCCTCACCCGCCCTGGCACCATCCACCTCTGCCCCCAGCCCAGCTGCACCCACGTGTTCACAACAGCTGGACTGAGACAAGGATGCTCACAGCAAACAAGCAAACACCACCCACCTGCTCGGGGTCCTCTCGCCCCTCCAGCCTCAGGGGTCTTGGGAGTCCCGGGTGTCGGGCATCAGGGGAGCTGGTGCCTCATCCAAACAAGAGGGACTAGGATACACTGGAACCAAACACTCCCGAATCTTCAAAGGTCTGGGGGGTGGCGAGGGTCACAGCCAAGACCCGCCAAGGGAGGCCGGGGGATGCCGACTCCATCACCCCCACTCCTAAGCCTCAGCCGGCCCCAGGGACAGCTGTCTGGCTCTCACGGGACCCCAGAAGTTAGATGAAACCCAGTCCACATTGAACTGACTTGGCCCTCAGACCCTCCCTGCTCCAGCTACCCCAGCCCCTCCCTGTGCCCCCAGGACCCCTGGCAGAAAGAGAAATAGACTGGTTTGGTGTGCCGCGGCTCTGCCACCTCTGTCTGTGTGACCTCAGGCAAGCTGCTCAACCTCTCTGAGCCTCCGCTGGCTCAGTGAGTCAAGTGGGGTTCCTTAAGTGCCAAATTCTGACTCTGGGGGGTGAAATGAAGCGAGTGCACGAGTGAGGCTGAGTCTGGGCCACTTGGCCCTCCACTCACCCTGCACAAAGTCTCCAGTCCCCAAACACGGGTGCCCGAGGAAACCCGCTGAGGTTTCTCTTTCGCCTTGTGGTTTCCACCAGCTGCCGGCTTACGGAGCTTCGGCTTCCCCATCACCAGAACCTCCAGTCTCCAAGGGGAGAGACATCCCTGGAGTGCCCTCGACAGCTGGGACCAGGCTGCCCACCCCGTCAGCCGGGCTTGTTTCCCTGCAGGACACACGTCCATCCCCGCTGCTGGGTGAGGGCCCCAGACGGCTCAGGACGCAGGGCTCTGTGGAGGAGGGGCCTATGCCAGAGCAGGGCTCTCTGCACTCACCATCTGTCCAGGGAGCCTGGGAGGTGTCCTCGGGCTTCCCTGATGTTTCCCTCCTGCCAGCCTTCCCTTCTCTGGGCTCACAGAGCCAGAACCCACAATCGCCTATCTGCAGTGACCAACAGGCCATGGACACAGTGAGGAAGGGGTGCTAGATGATGAAGGGGTGCTGTGATGAAGGGGCACAGTGAGGAAGGGGCGCGGGAAGGCCTCCCTCAGGTGGAGGGTCTGTGTGCTCGGATGGAGGCTGTGTGGTGCAGACCATCCAACTCGCCACCTGCACGCTGGAAACGAGTGGGATTTGCTGTGAGTTAATTGCACCCCATAAAGCTGCTTGCTTTTTAAAGTGCAGTCTTAACAATTAGAACATAAGAGTCAGTGCTGTGAACCAAAACTACCAGCTACTGTTCTGAGGACACACGAGAGTCTGATCATTTCTAGCCCCGTCTCCACTGTTTCTGTGCACGCAGGGCCCACACTTGGTGACTGGGGGCCCTGACCCCTCCCCTCCACCTGGTGAAGCCCGGGGCTGTCGAGAGCCCGAGTGCACAGCTCTACGCCTCTCCGCACTAGGAACCCCTTTTCACTGTCTGGGCTCTAGGCCTCAAAGGGAGGCACCAGGGCAGCCAGTGTCTGGGCCCTGCCCTCGCCATCCCCTCCCTTTCAGGCCACTGTCAAGAGACCCCTGGGAGGCTTCTGCCACCCAGGTAGGAGCTACCTAATTACCAGGATAACATCCTGGAGTGGGAGCCAGCTGAGGTTCCCTCGGGGTGAATAGTAACAGCAGTGGTTCAGCTCCTTCTTGCTGCCTCCTGCTGGTGCTGATTTAGAAGCTAATGATTCTGGTGCCAATGGATTATTTCCTTCAATTTCCTCTATTTAACGGGTCTCTTACATCAAATTAGTGTCTCTCATTTGGCTGGTGTGGTTGGGATTCCAGGGTCTGTGTCCACAAATGGTCTACTGCATCCTTGATTTGGTTGTGCTGTTGAGCTGAACTGCTGTGACCAAGCACCACCTCCCAGGGGTCCAGGCACAGCAGAAGCTGGCCTGGCAGGGGTGGGCATGGGGCGGCTTGTTGGGGATGGGGGAAGGGTGGGCTGGGAGGGTCATCTTCCCAACATCGCTGAGTAAAGGACAGAGGACAGTGAGCTGGGGGGAGACCTGCACAGGGGTCCCCACTTCCTGAAACACAGTGCAGGAGATGGCTCATAGTCCAATGCTAAGACAGGAGGCAAAGTGACCCTGAGCTGCTGTCCCTCCTCCTTGCTCTCTGCCTTTGCAGGGCATCCTCCCTTCTCTGGGTCTAGGGCAGCCTTTCTGATTTCCCCGCACATAATACCCAACAGCACCCACAACTTAATTCCCTTTGTCGTTGTTCAGTCACTAAGTCCTGTCCGACTCTCTGTGACCCCATGGACTACAGCACGCCAGACTTCCCTGTCCTTCACCATCTCCCAGAGCTTGCTCAAACTCATGTCCATCAAACCATCTCATCTTCTTTCACCCCCTTCTCCTCCTCCCTTCAATCTTTCCCAGCATCAGGGTCTTTTCCAGTGAATTGGCTCTTCCCATTAGGTGGCCAAAGCATTGGAGCTTCAGCTTCAGCCTCAGTCCTTCCAGTGAACATTCAGGGTTGATTTCCTTTAGGATTGCCTGGTTTGATTTCCTTGCTAAAAGACTCTTAAAAGTCTTCTCCAGCACTACAGTTCGAAAGCATCGGTTCTTCACTGCTCAGCCTTCTTTATGATCCAACTCTCACATCTGTACATGACTATTGGAAAAACCACAGCTTTGACTATATGGACCTTTGTCAGCAAAGTGAATATGCTGCCTAGGTTTATCATAGCTTTCCTTCCAAGGAACAAGTGTCTTTTAATTTCATGGCTCCAGCCACTGTCCACAGTGATTTTGGAGCCCAAGAAAATAAAGTCTGCCACTGTTTCCATTTTTTCCCATTTAGTTGCCATGATGTGATAGGACCGGATGCCATGATCTTAGTTTTTTCAATGTTGAGTTTTAAGTCAGTTTTTTCACTCTCCTCTTTCACCTTCATTAAAAGGCTCTTTAGTTTCTCTTTGCTTTCTGCCATAATGGTGTCATCTGCATATGTGAAATTCTTGGTATTTCTCCAGGCAATCTTGATTCCAGTTTGTGTTTCATCCAGCCTGGCATTTCCCATGATGTACTCTGCATATAAGTTAAATAAGCAGGGTGACAATATACAAGCTTGACATACTCCTTTCCCAATTTGGAACCAGTCTGTTGTTCCATATCCGGTTCTAACTGTTGCTTCTTGACCTGCATACAGATTTCTCAGGAGGCAGGTCAGGTGGTCTGGTATTCTCATCTCTTAAAGAATTTTCCACAGTTTCTTGTTTTTTGTTTGTTGCTTATTCCCTTCCTTGGTGTTTATGTCACAGTCGACCAAATTATGGGATATCATCTGGCAGGGAGGGTCTTCCCAGGTAAAGAACTCATTTGCCAAATGCAGGAGACATAAGAGATGTGGGTTCAGTCCCTGAGTCTGGAAGATCCCCTGGAGGAGGACCCACTCCAATATTCTTGCCTAGAGAATCCAATGGACAGAGGAGCCTGGGGAGCTATAGCCCTTGGGGCTGCAAAGAGTTGGGCATGACTGAGTGACTGAGCAAACATGTACACCTGTCAGGCATCGTGTCAATTTGTGGTTCAGCCTAGTCTAGAGGAGATGTTCAGTAAACATTGCATGGGTGGATGGACTGATGGACAGATGAATGTGGATAGATGACCTGCATATTTAAGTGCTAGAGAGCAGTTGCTATTATGTTTCAACAAAATTTCGTGTTTATATGAGCACCCTTGAAGAAGAAAATGGCAACCCACACCAGTACTCTTGTTTGAAGAATCCCATGGACAGAGAAACCTGGTTGACTAGAGTCCATGGGATCACAAAGAGTCAGACATGACTGACGTGACTTAGCACACATGCACTCACAAGCATCCTAGAAAAACTTGCCTTTTGTAGTCTAAAGCAATGTATTTTAGTTAAAGCAACCTTCCTGATTTTTACCTTGGAAATGCTTTCCCTCGATTATGAAAAGGCAATAAAGTAGGGACTTTTTTAAAAGCTTCACCAGGCTCATCAGTTGTAACAAGATCTTTCAGCTGTGAGGCATTAAGTGAAACAAATGAGTAGAACTCTGTGAACACCGGTCTTACAGCAGGAGTTTTTCACAGCATAACTGCTCTCCTGCTGAACTTTCTGGCTGGATAAATTCTGGCCACATTCAACTCATGAGCTTCCTGCACCCGGTCCAGCCCCACTTCCATCATTGCACACACACAGAGGCTCCTACTGAATGACCAAGGAGCTTCTAAGAAGCCCAAACCAGGGTTGACAATCATAATGGCAATGCTGGTGTGAACTTGGGGACCTTCTAAGGCTATGGCTGTGCACAGCACCTCGGGGACAATTACCATGGTCGCTGGTCTATATGTAGGAAAATAAAAGCAAACACGAAAAGCTAAGCAACATAGAAAGACAGAAATGTGAACAGAAATGCCGATGGTTTCCTTGCTCTTCCTGCCTCCCTGGGTTCTGAAGAGCTAATGCCCAGCAGGACTCGAGACTGTGTGACGTGCTTGTCTGTGTTAAAATAGGGTCCTTTGGTACCAAAGCCACAAGGGGCCAAAAGTTAACACACACTTCTGGCATTACACTTATTCCATGTGTACAAGATTATCTATTTTCTGAGTATTATTTCAATTAAAACGAACAAATGAAGCCAGGGCACTTATTTTAATCTTTCAGCTCAAATAACCAGCTTCTTTGTCAACTTCCCCTGGGGAGGCCTGATGGGTTGAACCTTCTGTGGCCTCTTGGTCCTCCATGTGGATTTCTCCAGCCCCTGCCCACTCAGTGGCCCTCCCCCGCTGCCTCCTATGTTCGCTACTCAACCCCTACCTGCCCCTGAAACTCCTGCTTGCATGTGAGAGCCCACCAACCCTGACCTCTGTTAGCCTTAGAAGAGACGATGACAGGTGTTGCACCCACATCCTCTGATGAGCACCCAGTGGCCACTTGATGCATCCATGGCCCACAGGCTGAATGAGAAGCAGAACCTGGGGCCCTGTGTCTATCCTGAGAAGCAAGTCTGGGGGCGCAGTCAGGAGGCCCCTGAGGGAACAGCATCCAGCAGAGAAGGGGAGGCCTTGGACCTCAAGACGATTACACACAGGTGTTCCCACAAATGTGATTCCTATGTCACAAGACACTGTGGACACCGCCTGCCACCTGGTGACCTACTGGAGGCCGCTTACCTGTCAGAGTCCTCAGGTCTCACCAAGGTGTGGTGTGAATGCCCCCAGTGGTCCCCTCCTGCCTGCATCCCACTTGGCCCCTCACCCTCTGTCTCTGGGGTCCCTCTCAAGAGTCTCCAGCCTCGGCCTCTCCCTGACCACCAGGTCCTCCCAATCTCGTCGTGGGGGTCACAGGACAGTGGCTCCTGCGGTCTCATCGTGTCTCCAGTCGTCTGACCTCTGAGGCTGGCAGATGCCCGTGATGCTCACATCCTGGCACAGTCCGCCTGGCAGCATCAGTGAGCCGGAAACCTCTTGGAGTTTCCAGAAAGCCCTCCACCAGGCGGGACAGGACCCCCGGGATGCCCCTGGAGGTGGTTCCTGCCAACAGGATTCACGGCCCGAGCAGCAGCTGGCCCTGGTGGCTGAAGAGCCAGGAGGCTTCCCGAGTGGCTGCCCCCTGCCAACGCCGTCCCCCCCCCACGCCGACCCCGACCCCGACTCAGCCCCTGGACCAGGCTGAGAGGAAGTGCACGACCTCTGGCCTCCAGGAACACCTTCACCCTGGGCCCTGCTCCTGATCTGCTGCTCCTTCGGAGCCCAGCACTGCTCTGAAGAGGAGAGCTCGACTGCTCACGCCCAGCACCCCCCTCGCCCGAGCAGCCCCCCACATTGACCTATACGTGAGGCCCAGGAGGTTCCCAAGAGGCCCAGCTCCACTCGCGGGGCCCAAGTGTTGCTCGAGCCTTGGTCCTGGTTGACCTTCACAACTTGAGCACGAGCCTCCTGTGTCAGCAGATCTGGGACCTGGGAAGATGGTGCTGCTCCCAAGAAAGCCCTCCCGAAACCGGGAGGAGAGACCAGGGCTCAGGCCGGTCACCAGGGCACCCACAGCCCCTCCAGGGCACCCGAGGATACTCAGGCCACAAGGCTGCAATCCTGACCCCGCACACGCCCTCCTTCCTAGGGAGTCACTGTGGATGACAGAAATGCAGCGAAACCACAGGCTCGATTTTGTTTCTTATCCACGCACTGCTCTTCTAGGAGCCCAGACAGCCCTGAGCTACACCGGCCCTCTGGGTTTATAGGGAAGCCCTCCCGGGCACAGCTATAATTAGAAATCAACTGAGGCAGAAACCCCAGTCTGGTCCTTGGCCAGGCTCCAGGGCTGTTAATTTAGGAAATCCACTCTCCTGACCCCAGCAGGCTGTCCCCGGGGCTGATCCTAAGTTCCGGCCTTTGTGTACACCTTCCCTGCCCACCTGGCAGGCGCAGGCCCGCCTCCCCACTCCCCGCCTGCCCCAACTTGCTCCTTGCTAGAAGGAAACACCCAGGAGTTCACCGCTGGGTGGCTGGCGCTTTCATCTGGCCCCGTCCACTTGGGGTTTTCAACCGTAAACAGAGTTCTGAATGCAGGACTGTGTGTGCGGGGGAGTGAAGAAGGCAGGATTTGTGTCAAGAGATTCCGGAAAACTAGCCCCTCCCCAAAGCCACCTGACACTACTGGGGTGAGAGACAGGCCAACAGGGGTGCCATCCGGGAAGATCTTGGCCCCCAGGGCCCTGTCTCCATCCCCTGTCTTTCCCTGGCGTCCCAGGCAGTGGCGGGGGCGGGGGCCGGGGCCGTCCTCCCCAAACCTTGCAGCCTTTCCTGCTGGTCAGAGTTCACATGTACACCCCTACTTCCTGGAAGGGATAGCTCCCCACAGCCTCCCTCAAACTGGGGTCACTCCTGCTCCCCCCGCCCACAATAAAAAGTCACTGTTGAAAAGCCAGTGGCTGTCCCTACAGACCTGCTGTGTGTGTCAGGAACTTTACAGACAAAGCGGGACCCGCTGGGCTGGGGGCCTGGGATAGCGATTGTCAGAACAACGAACAAGCACCAACTCTCATGGTCCCACCTGCTCCTTGTGGAGCCTATTAGCCGGGGAGGCCCCAGGCTGAGAGGCTGGTGGATTCAGACCCCTGCCCCGGGGACCGGCATCCCACTGGGTGCTTCTCCCAAATGCCTTGCTGAGCATAGTCCTGCGGGTTTAGACAGAAGGTCCGGCTGCTCCACCCTCCCCTGACCCCCAAATTTCCCCTACAGTGACTAGTGGCTTTTCTCCTGGGGCCGTGGGGACCCTGAATGGTAGACACGAGGTCCCCAGAACGGGAGCAGGCCCAGAGCATCAGGGCTGCAGCTCAAGCCAAGCCATCTGCTCTGTGCGGGTGGGGACTGTGGGCTTCCGTGACCAACGATGGTCGCCACAGGGACTCGGGTGGGGGCGACCTTGGGGACTGCGTTAGGCCAGCTGACCTTGACTCTGAGTCACTGGTTGATTCTGGAAGCTTCTCCTCTACCCCAGCATCAGAACAGGGTGTGCTTTTGTCAAGATTCAAACCCCGAGTCCAGGTGGGACAGCAGGGGCCCAAGGGTGGCCACCGGGGTGCAAGGGGCCTGGACTCGGCCTAAAACCCTCCGGGAGGCCCCTCAGAGTGAGCGCGGGGCCGGACAGGGCCTGGGGGCCCGAGCAGCCCCCTGCTGATGAAGCGTGTCTTTCAGGCAACCCCTCGGGACAGGACGGCCCACAGGGGAAGCCGCACAGCGATGGCCTGGCTGCCTGTCCTGCTGGTAAGTGGCCGGGGTGCCCACGCCCCAGGGTATTGCTAGTGGGAGCTCCCATGTGGCCATGTCCTTCACTAGCCATGTCCCTCTCAGCCTATCTGTGCGTGGTCACACGCCACTGCCCCCACCTTCACCGGGCTCTCCAGGGCAAAGCCCTGACCAGCCCCCCTGGCCAGAGGCGGTCACTGGCCTGAGAGCTCCCCTCACCCAGCTGTGTGCTGGTGCCCAGCCCAGCGCCCCGGTGCCCAGCTCCACCCCCTAGGCCACCGAACGGGGAAAGTCAAGCCCCGAGCTCCCTGTGAGCTGAGGCACCGGTGATTGGGGGCTGCGGGCAGGGGCCTCCCCGACTTTGAGGGGGAGTCCAGGGAGCTCCCGGTGCAGAGCGTTTGGGATGAGGCCTCTGACAGGCGAGGACTGCCAGGTCATTAGCGGAAGGGGTCGCCCCCAGGGTTCCTCCACCACAACCTCCAGGAGCCGACCGGAGACAGTGGGGGTCTCCAAGGGCGAGTGGAGGCCAAAGGAGCCCCTTCCTCGAGGCAGGCGTCTCTGGTGTGCTGGGCCGGCGCAGAGGAGGCCAGCTGTGGCGAGAATGAGTTCTACAACCAGACCACCGGGCTGTGCCATGAGTGTCCGCAGTGCGCGCCGGGCGAGGAGCCCTACCTGGTAAGCCCGGCCCGGAGCGCGGCCCCGCGGGGCGTAGGGAGCGGCCGGAGGACGGGTGTCCCGCCCGCATGGCTGGCCGGGATGGACGGCCCTCCTTTGGGAAGAGCTCTGCACAGACCGCCTGCTAAGTGCCGGGAACCTGAATGTGGCTGCGGTGTTTGGGGTCCTGGCGCCGAGTGTGAACGCCCAGGGCCGTCAGCCTGGCCAGATGAGTTTATCCTGGCGCCAGCAGGAAGGGAAGCATCGGACCTGTGGGGGCAGCGGGGATCCCGGGCTCAGAGCAGATGGGGAAGTGCTGCGGGTAGGACAGTCCACGCCCCGAAAGGAGATCCTGGGAGCAGCCGGTGTGACCGGCGCATAGGAACCTCGGGGTCGGGTGGTGGTCGTCATGGCAATGCAACCTCTGATCCACCTGTGTACCATCCTTCCCTGGCCAGTCCTGCGGTTATGGCACCAGGGACGAGGACTATGGCTGCGTCCCCTGCCCCGCGGAGAAGTTCTCCAAGGGCGGCTACCAGATCTGCCGGCGCCACAAGGACTGCGAGGGCTTCTTCCGCGCCACGGTGCTGACCCCGGGGGACACAGAGCGCGACGCTGAGTGTGGGCCCTGCTTGCCTGGGTGAGCTCCATGTTGCCCTGCCCATGTCCCCCTCCCGGGCATGGGTCCCACGGGGAGGAGGGTCACACATCTCCAGCACTCGGGGTGGGGACACGGAGTGGGGGGATGGGGGTGGAGTGGTGGGAGGGGTAGGGCACATGTCTCCTGGCGGGGGTCCCACCACCTTCCACCTGCGGGGCAGCCCACTTAGGCTCCATGTCTGTGTCCCTAAGAGGACCTCATCATCATAGCATCTCTGACCACCCAAATCAAGCAGATGTGTTGAATACTTAAAAGGAGACAACACATGTGGAGTGAGGAAAGAAAAACCAAGATATTTTTGGTATTTTTAGTATTCTGGAAAAAACTAAGGGTGAAAAGCTACTAATATTTGTAGTCAAAGCTATGGTGTTTCCAGTAGTCATGTATGGATGTGAGAGGTAGACCATAAAGAAGGCTGAGCGGCGAAGAACTGATGCTTTTGAACTGTGGTGTTGGAGAAGACTCTTGAGAGTTCTTTGGGCTGCAAGAGATCAAACCAGTCAATCCTAAAGGAAATCAACCCTGAATATTCACTAGAAGGACTGATGCTGAAGCTCCAATACTTTGGCCACCTAATGGGAAGAGCCGACTCATTGGAAAAGACCCTAATGCTGGGAAATATTGAAGTCAGGAGGAGAATGGGGGCGACAGAGGATGAGATGGTTGGATGGCATCACCAACTCAATGGACATGAGTTTGAGCAAACTCAGGGAGATGGTGATGAACAGGGAAGCATGGTGTGCTGCAGTCTAGGGCATTGCATGGGGTTGAAAAGAGTGAGACATAACTTAGTGAGCACTAAACAACAATAGAAATATTTGAGACATATGGTTCCTATAATTCCTCCACAATTCTGTTATGTGTCGAAGTCTTCCCGTAAAAATCAAAGTACAATTAGCCTGAAAGACCTTCAAGACAGCAGATTTCCCTTGGGAGGTGGAAAATACAGCCCTGAAACCAAGTGACTGCCTCCCTCTGGTGGCCACACAACCTGTGCTACCAAGGGCTGTAGAGAGCAGTGGTGTAGGCTTCCTGGTGGTGATAATGGTAGAGGTGATGGAGGTGGTTATGATGAAGGTGATGATGGCAGTGGTCATGGTGATGATGGAGGTAGTCATGGTGATGATGGAGGTGGTGATTGCAGTGGTCATGATGATGATGGAGGAGGTGGTAGAGGTGATGATGGTGGTGGTCATGGCAGCAGCAGCATTTTGAACACTGCACCATATCTTGTAGCCGGCTTGTCACCTGTTATTCACCCTCTCCGAACCACTGTATTGAAATAAGAGGAGATAGAAAAGAAGAATATATCCAAACAAGAGCACTGGGCATTAGTCTATAAGAAAAAGGAGATGCAGAAAGACCCTCAAAGGGAGAAACAAATTGAAAGTGAAAGACCCTTTAACACGAGGAGCTATCTTAAGCTTGCAGAAAATAACCTCAGTTCAGATATGTTCCTAGGGAGCCTCCAATTCCACCACCATCTCTGCTGTTGACTGACCCCACCCCCAGTCTCTCCAGGTTCCGGTCTATGGTTCAGACCAACTTCTTGAGCTGCAGATTTCTGTGTCCAGGTATCTGTCTGACAAGCTCTGACACAGAGGACAAGCCAAACATATTTGTCAAATGGGTGAAAAAAAACCCCGTCTTAACAGCGAGCTGTCCACGTGCTTTTGTGTTAAGAAAGGCCGTAGAGGAGGCCCAGGGGCAGAGCTCCAGGAGGCCTCCCCGGGTGTCGCCTCCCCCATGACAAGCTCTCACTGACCACATCCACTCCCTTCTGGCCCCCTAGGATGGGGTGAGGTTCATGGTGGCTTCTATCCGCCTGCTCAAGGGAGGGGAAAGGGAGCCTAGGAGCCCCCCCAGGGAACCAGGTCTTTGGGGAGAAGCTATGTCCCCGTGGATATGGAGGAAGATTCTAGAGGCCCCATCTGAACCTTAGTCTTGTCTTGAGCTCCTCATCTTAACCAACCTTTGAGGAACAGGAGAAGAAGGAAGAAAGAACTAGGGAAAAACACAGTTTAGACCAGAATGTGAGAAATCTGGGCTTTACAGAAAGACAAAGGGCCCCAGAGCTCTATGTGAGTACCCGGCGTTGGACATTGGATCGAGGGAAACTTGTTGAAGCTGCTGAAGGGGCATTCACACCCCCGCCTGCCCAGGACAGGCTGAGTGAGCTTTGAAAAGAAAAACCCAACAATTGAATGGTTCTGTGCACTGCAGGTACCAGAAACCAGTGAGAGTTCGAATTCAGGCTCAGTTAGAGGATGCCCATGAGGGCTCCCAGAGGAACATGCTGGAACATTGCAAACCTGGTCTTGGGGTTGTTGAGATCATCACACCGCTGGAGCTGGGCACCGCTCAGAGGACACCCTCCTGGGGGAAGGGCCTCTGAGCCAGAAAGACAGAGGGGAGCTGCAGGGTGGGCAGCAGCCTCACCTGGGAGCTTATATGCTGGAGCCTTGGCCCCGTGGACCCCTCCCCACCTCCCTGAGGTGCCCAGCACAGGCTGGGGGGAGGGGTCAGGAGCAACCACCATCGCTTGGAAGCCGTGGGAGGCTGGCCTGGCACCCTGAGCAGGTGTTCCCCCAGGTGGCTCCCCGGGCAGCAGAGCGTGCATGTGAGAGCCTATGTGTAAACCTGCCTGGTGTGGCTCCTCTGGGGGGTGTTCTGAGATCGGCTAATTCCTGTTTACAAGACGCACAGGGTCTGAGGATGAAAGGCTCTGAGGAAGGGCAGGCAGTGATGGTCACAGCAGGATTACTGACAGTCTAGCCTCGGAGGCTGGAGTCCAGGATCCCGCCCCCCCAGCCTCACCCCGCTGTCACGGGGCCAGGCGCTGATAAACAAGAGATTAGAAAACAACCACAGGCAGACCCAGCCGAGGGCAGGGTATTTTCATCTGGAGTCTATGAAGGAATAGCACTGCCAGCAGCTTTTTACTCACCGATATCTCCTGATGTAAGCAGTTCGAGTGTTTATGGAACGCGGGCCCAGAGAGGCCGAGCCCTCTGGGGACTGGGAGACCTGAGTGGGTGCAGGCACAGACCTCTGGGAGGGCCCCCGGGGTGGCAGGGTCACGGCTGGCAGGCTGACATGGCAGGAGGGAGCTTCCTAGGTGTGAAGTCTTGTGGACAGCCATGCCTGAAGGCCTTGACCTTCCAGTAGAGAGATACAGCCCCATCATGAGCTCACCGGATGCCCTTACCTGAGGAGGAGGCAGGTGACTCTGGTTGTGACCTGGCTGCGTCTCAGGCCATCTGCCCTGACCACGCTAGACAGGGCCAAGGTCTCTGCTGCGGCCACGCCCTCCAGCCAGCCCTGCTCCATCCCAGTCAGCAAGTGTCCAGCTCTTCCAGGAGCTCCCAGGGGCTCCTAGACACCCCTGCCCATAACTTCGCCCAGCTGCAGACTGTGCCCTTGTGGGGAGGCAGGCCTCCTCCTTGGGGCCCCCACCCCGTGCCTGGCTATGATGGTTAGAGATTAAGCCGTGGTCATGCCCGCTCACCTGTCTGCTCTGTCTCCCCCGCACCTGCACAGCTATTACATGCTGGAAAACAGACCGAGGAACATCTACGGCCTGGTATGCTACTCCTGCCTGCTGGCACCCCCCAACACCAAGGAATGTGAGTGTCTGCCCCGTCCAGGGTCCTGACTCAGCCCTGACACCTCTCCTGACTTGGGAGCCGCGAGCTGGCTCTGGACCGCAGGGACACAGAGGTGCTCCCGAGGGCAGGCGGGTGGGCAGCAGGTCCCTGGGAGCCGGGGAGGATTGGGTGGCAGAACCACCCATCAGACGGGGTCTGACACCAGTTGAGGGACCTCTGTAAGCCTCAGTTTTCTGGGGGTGCTAAAATCTAAACCATTCATCTGGCGATCCGGGCAAACACCCACAATGCCAAGGTGTTTTGGTGAGAACTGCAAAGCACTCAGCACTGGTAAGTTCTCACACATGTTGTTTCAACCAGCCGAGGCCAAGGGAAGCCTGCAGAGGACCACAGGGAATGTGACGTAAACACTGAGGCTGTTGGTTTGGCCTTACCTCCGGCTGCTTCCTTCCCACCCTAACTGTGGTTTGGTGCTCGTGGGTCCTATTTAGGAGGAAGGTCTGGGGACCCCCTGCTTCACAGAAAGTGGTGGATGGCCTCCTGGCTCTGTGGTCTAGAGACAAGGACGAGGTGGGACAGGTGGACAGATGGAAGACAAGACGACTGGGAGGGAAGGAGGAGTCTGATCAGCACCGGGACCCCCCCTCCCACACCCGGGAGTTCCAGGGTCCACCCTGGGGCCCTGCCCTCCTGGTTCTCCATGAGACCCTGCCCTCCCCATTTTCTCACGATATCTTGTCAAGGAGACAAGACTTTTAGGAGGGCCTGCTTCCTAAAAGCACCAGGAGGAAGGGAGGAGGGCGAGAGGAGACAGTGGTGCCTTTCCAGCCTTGAGATCCACTGGGAGAGATGTTCCGGGCAGCAGAGCTGCGGGCAGCGGGGGCTGTGAGGCAGGACTGATGCCTGCATGGAAGGCATTCCCTCCCTCCCATAGTCATTAAGCAGATGAACCTGGCAAGGACAGTTTGTAGGTCTTTTAAAGCTGAGCTTTCCCACCCAGCTGGATGCTAATTAATTCATAAATTAGAGGAGGCCCAGGTTTCCCTGGTGGCTCAGTGGTGTAGAACCTACCTGCCAATGCAGGAGACACAAAAGATGTGGGTTTGATCCCTGGGTCAGGAAGATCCCCTGGAGGAGGGTATGGCAACCCACTCGAGTATTCTTGCCTGGGAAATCCCACGGACAGAGGAGCCTGGTGGGCTGCCATCCATGGGGTCACAAAGAGTTGGACAGACTAAGCAACTGAACACACAGAGGCCCGGGGCTGCCTGCAGGACGTGGGGTGGCCGGCTTCGATCCTGGTCCAGGGAGCTCTGGGATGCAATCCTGTCCTGGAAGACACTGGACACCCCTACCCACTAATGATGGAATGTGGGGTTCATGCAGCTCCTCCCCATGGAACTTCATCTAAAAGGTCACGGGGCCTGTGTCCTTATTCAGGCCAGACGGTGCTAGCCACCCGCAGCCAGAGAGCTCTCAGCCTGGGAGGAGCCCCCTTCTCTCCTCCAACATGAGGCCCATTGTGTGGAGGAACAAGCAGAGTCCCTGGCCCCCAGTCCATAATTACTGCTTATCTAAAGAGCAGCCCCAGTCAGGCCCCCGGGAGCTCACAGGATCTGGTCCTGAAGGAGCCCAGTAAGGAAGTGAGGCTGAGTCCAGGAACCTGGAGTCCCGCTGAACAACCTTGGAAGTCACTTGACCTCTGTTTGTCCATCTGGGAAATGAGGCGATGCATTCAGCAAAGCTTCACAGGCTGATGTGGGGAGTGGAGACTGCTTGGGTCCTGGTCTCCAGGATGGGCTCTGCCCCTGGGGTCTGACCCTCCCTCTGCACTCACCGTCCATCCTGGGCTCCTGCTCAAGGATCAGCAGACAGGCCTGAAAGGCCGACTGTGACCAACTGACCAGCTGACGGGAGGCCCACTCTAGGAAAACTAGGGGTCAGTCAGGTCTCTGGGCCCTAGAGCTGCCCTCCTAGGCTCAATGTCAGGGGTCCCGAGCCCCTCTGCCTCCCGCCTGGATGCTGCCTCTGGTTGGTCGTGATCACCTGGGCTGCCCCCCAAGAATTCAGTCCCCCGACACCCCAGGTTGCTGACAGTGGACCCTACAGATCACATGAGAGAGCATGGTATGGACCCCACATCTCAGGGCTGGAGCGGCCAGGCCCTGAGAAGATGTCCTGAGGCCGGAGCCCTGGGCTGCTCCTCCTTCCCGATGTGCCGTGACCATTGGAGAAGTGCAGAGTGGGACCTCGTGACAGCGTCCACTCCTGGGGAGATCCTTGACTGGGTACAGCTTCCTCGTCCACCTGCCTGTCCAGTGTTGTGGGCAAGAAGGTGCCCGAGGAGCCTGGTTCAGGGCAAGTTCACCGCCTGACGGCCTGTGTGCAGCATGGACGCGGCAGCAGGCACCTTCCTCTCCAGCCAGGGTCAAGGAGGGGCTGTTCCAGGGAAGGAGGCCTGGAGCCAAGTCCAGGAGCACCAGCCAGTCCATCCTCACGCCCCCTAGTGGTGCCATGAGGAGGTGACGCCTTGGCCCTCGCAGCCGGCTGAATTCCTGCTGTTTCTGAGACTTGAGTTTCTCCACCAGTTGTGCACATCTACCGCTCACTCCTGTCACGCGCATAGCAGCAGATCCCGGGGCCCGAGATGCATCCCCTGTGAGCAGCTAGGCTCTGACGGCTCTGCTATTGTCTCAGCCTCTGCACCAGGGCCACCCTGTATGAATCCACAAATTGTCCTTAAAAATCCAAGCTGTTACCTACATGGAGGAGCTCAGGCTGGACTCTAATACAAACCATTGCCCACAACCCGTGAAGGTTAACAGACCAGGGACCCCAGTGACTCCTGCGTCCAGCCCTGTGCCCGGTGCTCAAAGACCCCGGAGGACAGCGGACGACAACTCACTGCCCCCCACCCCACCCTACCCCCACCCTCCATTCCCCCAGCCAGCTCCTGAGTCATCGCTGCCGAGTAGAACTTGCTCTGTTTGCCAACATACCTTGTCTGGGCTCTCCGGCCTCACCCACCCCTATTACAATATGCCTCTCTTTGCTCCTTCAGAGCTGGGCTCTAAGAGGAAGCCTTGTGGACGGGGAACAGACCCGGCAACCACTCAACACCTAAGGACATTCTCACCTCAGCATCCAGCCCAGGAGACACATGCTGGATGGACCGAAACCCCCCAACACCGAAGACCCATGCTGGTGCCCAGTGAGCCCTCACGGGGCTGCCCAGGGTCCAGCGGGGCTGTCCTGAGGGCTCAGCCCACAGAGGTGCCCCTCTCTGCCACACAGCACCCTCCACTGTCAGATGTGCCCAGAGCGGGCCTTGTGTCTGATCCCCTGGGGTTCGCGAGGAGCTCAGGGCTGCGCAGGCAACGCCAGCTGGAGGCCCCTGGGGAACCACAAATAGGGGCAGAGGCCCAGCTGCCACCTGATGGGGTGCAGGTGCCCGAGGGTGCAGGGATGTGTCACTGTGTGCCAGCCCTGCCCGTCGGGGCAAAGGCGTTTCATAAGCCTGGCCGCTGGCAGCTTGGGCTGTCTCTAGACCACAGGCCCGGGCGTGTCTGTGTCCCCAAGCCTGTCACCGCCCCATGGGCAAGCCCAGCCGAGAGGGACAGGAACAGACAGAGAAGGCAGACACCCACACACAGAGCCCACGGGCGTTTGTCTTCCTGAGATGTGGCTTCAGCTGCCTCAAGTCCCTCGAACACACAGGTCGGCCTGGTTCCCAGGGAACAGTATGTTTTTGAGAGGAAACTGGCTGGTGCCTGAAGTTGCCCTGTGAGAGAAGGCAGAATCAATTCAGTCCCGCTTAAATCTCATTTCAATTATGAGATGCATCGTAAACTGGGGGGTGGGGTTGGAGAAGGGCTGAGGGAGGTCCATCTGGGTTCTGGACACACGTGGGAGCCCAGGAGAGGAGGAAAGACCGCCCGGTGTCCCTCCCCACACCGCCCCTGCCACCTGCTGTCCCCTCACTGCAGCCCCTACACGGGCTCCGGGTGGTCCTGGCAGGTCCGCGCCCCAGGCTCCAGGGATGTGAAGGGCCGCCATGGGCCCCATGCCCTCAGCCCCGCCCTCTTGTCAGGAGTGCTGAGACTCACCCAAAGTCCTGCCCTCTGCAGGCAGGCAGCGTGGGGAATGGGGGAGCCCCGACAGTGATGGAGGGCAAAGGCAAAGGCCAGGAGCTCAGAGGGTGAAGGGGCTGGGCTGTAGGAGCTGAAATCTCCATCCAAAACGTCTGGTCTGGACATCAGACCAGCCGGCAGCATTCCAAGGATGAGCAAGGCCACCCTGGTGGGGGGAGCGTGGCTGGGGGGACTGTGAGCCCCCACCCTCAGCAAGGCCATCCTGGTGTGGGGGAGCATCTGCCGGACCGTGCCCCGCCCCACCCCCTCAATGCTCTCCAGGCAGGGTTCATTTTCTAACTAACAGAAGCATGGTCACTTGAGGGCAGTCCCAGCCTGCCATCCTTCCTGGCCTCCGCCCTCTGGTATCTGTAGTTTCCTGCTCACTTTAAAAGGCGAGAAGGTCAATTCCTGGTCTGCTTGCTGGACATGGACAGACGTGTGGACGATTCAGCCGGGAGTCCCCCCGCCACCATCCCTGGAGCTGTGATGTAGAAATTTGCTCTCCCCAGAGGCCCCACGGGGCACTGCCCAGGTCCAGGTCCCACAAGGCAGGGAGGGCCAGCCTTGGATGTGGGGCTCACTGTCCCCACTCAGGCAAGCCCGTGGCATGAATGTCTCCAGACCCAGAGAGAAAAGCAAGACAGGAGGAAACATGAGAACAAGACCTTCCTTGTGTGGGTCGCTTCAGTCATGTACGACTCTTCACAACCCCATGGATGGTAAACAAAATGAGATCCTCCCTACTAACCCCAAACCTCAAATCCTGCCTAAGAAAGGCCCACCATCGGGCTACTTGATAGGACAGTCTGCCTGTGGCTCAACTGACCACAGAACCAGATTCCGAGTCATCCTTGCTGGGAGACACCTCTTACGATGGAGCCGAGTTTATCAATCACAGTTAAAGGGAAGGAAACCTCATCTCTGTTCTAACACCGTTTGGTCACAACTGTTTTAGAAACTTGTCAAAGGAAAATCCTGGAGAAAAATGCATCAAAATGTCAACTCTAGACCTCAAGGCTGTGGGTGAACCTTTTGCTTCACTCATGTTCTGATGTTTTCCGTATGTTTTATCATGAGTGTGTATTAAAAGTATTAACAGTCCATCCCTGTTTGATCAATGGAAGGAACTGCTCTGGTGTCCCCCCAAACTCACGTGTGCACCTGCCCCTCACCTGCTCATGGGGACCAAGTCTGAATCTTAGACCGAGCAGGTGTGACCCCATGTGTTCAGTGTAAGAAGCAAGGACCCGGAGGTTAGGGGCTCTCGGGGATGAAGGTGCCCCTGGCCCAGCCCTTTCCTCATGAGGATCTTCCTCACGAGGACTCTGGACCCCTGGGGCCAGGGCTCCCCCTGCAGCCTGTGCTCCGTCTCTGAGGCTGAGGCGATGGGGGTCTCTTGAGGGACCCACGGTCGGTCACCACTGTCCCTGCAGGTGTGGGAGCCGCCTCAGGAGTTTCCGCCAACTTCCCCCGCACGCCTGGCAGTAGCACCCTGTCCCCGCCCCAGCTCGCCCACAAAGGTAAGGGGGGGCGCAGGTACTGGCCCCAGTGGGAGATGGGGGTGAGCGGAGACAGGCGACTAGCAGGATGGGACCTCCCACCTCCCTCACGTCCCTCACGTGACAACCACACTGGGAGTTAGTGATTTCTCTGTGAGAGGGGACCGGGACCTCCACGGATGGTGGGTGGGGTCACGGGGACCACGTTGGTGATCCGGGCACGCGAGGTGGGGGCCAGAGGGAGGTCAGCCCCCGGGGCTTCGGGCCTGACTCAGATGAGCCTTGCTGGCTTTAAGTAAACCTGCTGACCTCACATTTCACTCAGCCCTAAGTCCTCAGGGGTGGGGCTGCAGGGCCCTGGCCTCACTTTTTCTCGAAGCAAAACTGAGTGTTGGGCCCTCCCTCGCACTGCTCCCACTCCACCCGGCTTGAAAGCACCTTCGGGCCCAGGTCTCAGGCTCAGGCACCTTCAGAGTCCCAGGGCACAGCCCGCCAGCTGGACCCCTGCCCACATCCACGTGGAACATCAGGGCAGGGCCTCCACTGAGGTTCTAGACTCACTTCTTCCAGGCCAGAGGGGGCATCCCACAGACGAGGGGAAGACAGCAGACCCACTCAGACCTGCTTCCAGACACACCCCACCTGGGGGGGACACGTGCCCACTGCCTACTCAAAGCGGGGAGACTTCCTCAAGGTCCAGACACCTGGTTGGGGTCCCTCCCATCTGGGTGGGGGGCTGGATTCTGCTCAGTTCCCTCAGAGCATCAGGACAGGTCTCCCTTCCTGGGGAGATGCGGGCAGGCCGCTGAGCAGGGGAAGCAAGGGGTGGTCCCCATGCTGTCTCAGCTGGTGGGCCCTGATCACACAGAGCCCAAAGCTGCATGAGATGCTGGAACCAACCCGAGAGCCTGCCCTTGGAGGTGATGCTTCTACCTGGCCTTTGTGGGGGAAAGTCTTGGACTAAACTATCTTCAGGACAGTTTAGCTCGTGGGCTCCCCTCCCTCCAGTCCACCTGCTGGGTCCCCAAAGAAACAAAACTGATGGCAAACACCCTGGGAGCAACCTCAGTATCTGCTGCTGCTGACCAGCCCGGGGCTGGACTGGTGGTCCCGATGTGACAGCCGGAGCAGGTGTATAGGGCTCGGTGCTTGGGCAAAGCCAACGTTTTGAATTCCAGGGCCACTGCTCACCGGGCCACCGCCTCGCGGGGCAGTGGGGCCTGATCCCTGAGGCATGGCCTTCTCTCCCGACCACAGCAGAGCTCTCGGGCCAAGGACACCTGGCCACCGCCCTGGTCATTGCCATGTCCACCATCTTCACCATGGCCGTCGCCATCGTCCTCATCATCATGTTCTACATCCTGAAGGCCAGGCCGTCCACCCCAGGTACCGCCCCGCCCCCCACACCCTTCACCAGCCCCCTCCCCCTGATGCCAGCCGGCCACTCATGCTCCCTGTCCCCTCAGCCTGCTGCCCCAGCGCCCCTGTGAAGAGCCCAGAAGCCCCCGTGAGCGAGGAAGAGGAGAAGAAAGAGGCCCAAGGTGGGCAGCAGCCCCTGGAGCCCACAGTAGGAGGTGGGGGGCTGGAGCATGTCCCCCTCCCACCCCTAAGGAGGCTGGGCCCTGACGCCCCCTCCCTCCCCCACCCCCACAGACAACGTGGTGATCTTCTCCGAGAAGGATGAATTCGAGAAGCTCACGGCGGCTCCAGCCAAATCGGCTAAGAGGTGAGTCAGGGAGGCGGCCCGGCCGAAGCGGGGGTGGTCTCTGGGGTCTGAGCAGGAAGGGGAGTTGGGCCTGTGGGGGCCACAGGGTGGGGGCGGTGGTCCAGGGTTCTCAGTGCACGCGCCTGCCTGCTCTCCTCTGGGACCTGAAACCGCTGGCTGTTGGCTCCATGTCTCGGCCTCCAGCGGGCACTGGGTGGGGCTTGGTCTCTGTCAGCCAGTCACCAGCACATACGGTCCTTTGTTCTTAAATAAGTCTTCAGCCAAACCACAGGAAGCGAGTGGAGTGCCTATAAAGTTGTTTATCATCTGTGTGGAATGATTTTGAGGGCATGACTAGGGCCATGGCCCCGGGCGAGGGACAGGGTGTGACTGGAGCCCACCTCCAGTGGGGTATCCCGAAGGCCCCATCCTCCCCAAAGGGGGTCCCCATCACTCTGGGTGTCTGCATCCTAAACCCCGCTCCTCCCCAGAGGGGGTCCCCATCACTCTGGGCATCTGCATCCTGAACCCAGCTCCTCCTCAAAGGGCGTCCCTGTCACTCTGGGCATCTGCCAGACCTGGTGCTGCTGGGAGCCTGTCTGCTCGGTGCAGATTTGGACCCGCAGAGCGGCATCTCTCCACCTTGCAGTCTGCCCAAGCCTCTAGGGAAAGCAGGGACAGGTCTCGGCGCCCACGGTCCCCACCCCTGGGGCAGCAGGCCAGGCCGGCTGGCACGGCGCACATAACTGTGATCCTGTCTCTGCAGCGAGAACGATGCCTCATCAGAGAAGGAGCAGCTGCTGAACCGGAGCCTGGACAGCGACGAGGAGCCGGCCCCAGATGGGCAGGGCCCCCCGGAGCTGTGCCTGCTGTCGCTGGTCCACCTGGCCAGGGACAAGTCAGCCACTGCCACCCGGGCGGCCGGGGTAAGGCCTGCGCCCGACTCTTCCACAGACGCCGCCTTCTGCTGAATACGCTCTGCCAGCTCTAGGGTTTCTCCCTTGGGCCCCAGCAGAAGACAGGTTCAGAATCTGAGACAGAAGACAGGGAAGTTAGTTCTCTTGTCATACAGCTTGAGAGAAGAAATGAAGAAATAACCAAGAGAAAAAAGGTTAAATTGCTGGGAACAGCATGGGACAGCAGAGTCCCTTGTAAATGTACTGGAAAGGTCCAACAGACAAGACGCTCATGTGGGCACATGCGTGCACGCACACACACACACACACACACGTATACAAGCCTGCTGCCCAGAGGCTGGGCGTGCACCGCATGGGGGCCAAGATGCACCACGGGGGGTCACTGTCCCCCACCTGGGCCTGTTACCTCTGCTCCTGGCAGCGATGCTCACAGTGAAAGTGCCCAGTTGGAATTGCAGTGGTCGGGTCTTGACAGCAATGTGCCCTGGTGCCCAGTTCACTGACCGCTGGGGGTGGGGGCTGTGAAGTTGTCCAAAGAGGGTGACTCCAAGGGGCCTTGTGCACCTGCCCCCCGCTTCCCCCACCCCAGGCCCCAGCCGCCCGCCCTGCAGGGAGAGCACTGCATTGCTCTGTGCCTGCGGAAACCCCACCCCCACTCCCTGCTGACCTGGGGCCGGAGGGTCCTTCTGGAGAGACTGAAGCCAGTGAGGCCGGATGTGGCCTCTGGTTATCTGTGAGTCTGAATGTCCAGTGGAGCGGCGAATCCCCATGGACACTGAGGGCGCTCAGCCGGGTGACCCCAGGGAGGGCTTTCTTCTGTGAATGTGACAGACGTTCTGGCAAGGATGTGGCTCAGCATTTCTGACACGGAATCAGGAAGGGCCCCTGCTGACATGGAGATGGAAGATGTGGGCCTGTGCTGCTGACACCCCCTTTTTGAAAATTCATACACTCTTAGCTTTTTCTGGGCTTCCCTGGTAGCTCAGTTGGTAAAGAATCTGCCTGCAATGCAGGAGACCCTCGTTCAATTCCTGGGTTGGAAAGATCTGCTGGAGAAGGGATAGGCTACCCACTCCAGTATTCTTGGGCTTCCCCGGTGGCTTAGATGGTAAAGAATCCACCTGCAAAGCAGGAGACCTGGATTCGATCCCTGGGGTGGGAAGATTCCCTGGAGGAAGGCATGGCAACCCACTCCAGTATTCTGGCCTTGGACAGAGGAGCCTGATGGGCTACAGTCAATGGGCCCACAAAGAGTTGAACGTGACTGAGCAACTTTCACTAACTGTTTTCACAGATTCAGAGTCGAAGGAAGAAGATATTGGACGTGTATGCCAGTGTGTGTGGTGTAGTGGAAGGTAAGGGGAGGTGTGGGGCCCTGACTCCACAGGGACCCTCCAGCACCCTGGGCACCCCAGGAGAGGCTGAGAAGAACCCCCTCCCAAGTTGCTCATCAGAGTGGGGGCGGTGGGGGGGCAGGCCAGTGGAGGTGTGGGGGGACGTGTGTTTCAGTTTCTCTCTGCTGTTCAGGTGGGTGATGTCTGTTCTGCCGTCCAGCTCACTATCTCATCCCTCTTCATTTTGCCATGGAGCTCGTCAGCTGAGCTTTAATCTCGATTGTTACCTTTTTCAGTTCCAACATTTCCATTTGGTTCTCCTTTACATTTTCTATCTTTTGTTAAGGTTTTCTTTTTTTTTTTTCATTTGTTCCAAGTGTGTTTGTAATTACATGTTGAAGCACTTTGATCACGACTTCTTTACAGTCCTTGTCAGATAAACTAACGTCTCTGTTATCCTTGTTGGCATTTACTGATGGTCTTTTTTAATGGGTTTGAGGTCTTCCTGGTTCTTGGTGTGACGAGTGACTCTTTGTTGAAACCGGAACAGTTTCACGTGACTCTCTGAGGCTCGGGGTCTCATCTGCACCCTTTGTGCGGCTGGTTTCCTCTGATACACCTGGGCTGAGGAGGGGTGCCCGCGTCACCCCCAGGCGGCTGTGGATCTTTGAGCCCAACCTGTGCAGGGGTGTGGGTGGACATCCGCTGCTCCAAGTGGTCTCTACCAACACCATGGTGGCGGGGAGGCCTGTGACCAGCTGCCGGATGAGGAGGAAGCCAGGGTCCCTGCCTGGCTTCCGGGGGTGGACCTAGGCTCCCATCCCACTTTGCTGGCATTGGTAGGAGTGGCACCAGGGTTGTCCTATGGCATTTTGCTGTATGAAGGCAGATACTGTCTGTTTTCTTGGGAGGAGAGCATTCCACCTGTGCTGGTGGGTTGTCAGCTGTACTTAGCAGGAGGAAGAGGGGAGAGTGTGGAGTGAAACGCTTCCTGGTTGAGTCTAACATATAGTGGGGTCCAAGGATTGATAGGGCACAGGCTCAAGTGACCCAGGCAGGACTGTCCTCGGAGCACCTTTTAAGAATGACCTTGGTCCCCTAAAGGGACCTGATACTGGGAGGGTCACCTGAATAAGCTGGCCACGTCCAATGGAGCTGCTGGGGTCAGCGGAATAGACAGGCTTCGAGTGTGGCTGGCAGTGTCCCAGGAGTTGTTCGCCTGAGGCATGCATTCTGTGTGGTTTTCTGCATTTGTGTTATATTTTATGATTTAAAAAAAGGTTCTAGAAATCCTGTTCTAGGGTGTCACGCTTCAGCTGACGTCTGACGTGGCCCTTTATCCCTCAGGACTCAGCCCCACAGAGCTGCCCTTCGACTGCTTGGAGAAGACCAGCCGGATGCTCAGTGCCACGTACAACTCAGAGAAGGCAGTGGTGAAGACGTGGCGCCACCTGGCCGAGAGCTTTGGGCTCAAGCGGGACGAGATTGGTGGCATGACGGACGGGCTGCAGCTGTTTGACCGCATCAGTACAGCTGGCTACAGCATCCCTGAGCTGCTCACCAAGCTGGTGCAAATTGAGCGGCTGGACGCCGTAGAGTCCCTCTGTGCAGACATCCTGGAGTGGGCGGGGGTCCCGCCGCCCGCTGCCCCGCCGCCCCCCGCATCCTGAGCAGGGCTGCAGTCCCCAAGGCCAGGCTCTCTCCTCTACACACCAGGTGTACCTCGCTGGTCCGAGGAACAGAAGGGCACAGGCCTGTCTCCCAGTCTAACCAGATAGAAGATCCGTGTGGACATGAGGTTGCGCTGGCCTCACCAGGCACAATGGGTCTGTGTGCATTTATCTGGCCCACCCCCACTTGCTCCTCCACGGACGCGGTCGGCACCACCTGGCATGCACCAGCGGTGCCTGGAGGACACAGTGAAGCCTGTCTGTCCTGTGGGGAGTGCACCGCCCCAGGAGACGTACTTTTCTGGAAGATGGCACACAGCCCAAGGGGGTGTGGGAATGGGGGCACAGCTTAGGGGAGCTGCTTCCCCGGGAGTGGGGGGGCACCCCATGAAGATTGGCAGCTCTGAGGTTGGGGAAAGGCTGCAGAGGCACCACGTCCTCCTGCTCCAGGCTCAGTGTGGGTCTGCACCGCCTGCGGGACCCTGGGCTCACTATCCCCGCGGCCCTTCTGCCTGCAGGATGCCTGCCCCCCACAGATGTCCAATCAAGGGCAGCCTCCTGGCTTCGCTCAGTGCTGCCCAAGTCCAGCCTCAGGACCTGGGGTCCCTGAACTGCCTCTGCTATCTTTCTCAAGCGGACTGGACCCTCTGGGGCAGTAGTGCTCAGGGACACAAGTCATTTGCTTCAAACAGAAATGAGTGGTTGGCTCTGCTTGGAAAGGGAAATATGGAATCCTCAGGCTCCAGAGGGTCTTGGACAGGGATGTGCCTCGTGGGCCTCCCAAGCCCCTCAGGGAACGTGGGGTCTATAGCCATGGGGACTTGGTCTGCTTGTGCTAACAGGGACCAATTTCTCCCTCTCCCAGGGCTCAGTTTGTTTCTCTACTGCAAATAAGAGGTTATTCTGTGATTCTAAGTCAGAGAAAGTAAAGTTGGGGCAAGCAGACCTGAAGGGGGTCTGGAGACCATGCAGGCCTTCCACGGATGTGAGTGTACTGTGAGTTGTCCGGGGAAATGGGAATGAAAACAGAACTGAGTTCTCACTGTAACTTCAAGTGTCTGGCAGACGCTGAGAGAGGGGCTTAACAGCCTTGTTCTGGCAAATTCCCTGAGGACATCTGCTGTGGGCAGAGCCAGGAACCAGGGGTGAGCATGCAGGTTGAGGGTGGTTAACTGTGAATTCTCTGCTCAACCCCAGGGACAGACCTGACCCTGGTTATTCCTAAATTGAAACCAGTCTCTGGCTTATACTTTTGTGAAATGACAAGTCCCATGACTGACAAATGCTTCTGGGGAGGAAACCAGGTGTATGCGGAGGGCAACAAACAGCCTCCCACCCCTGAACGCAGAACGAGCCGGCCATTTAACACCATTGTTGTTTGTGGTGTCGGCCTGCTGCGCCCCCGCAGGGCACACACACACACACAACCTGGTTACCCTCTGTCCCCGTGGCCCCTTGGCACAATCCCGGCTCTGTGATGCTGCTGCTGCTGAAGCCACCTTCTCTGAGGCTGCTGACATCAGAGGAGGCGGAGCGGGCGGCCACAGGGCCAGCGGCACCAGGCCTGTCTTGGGGGCTCAACCCGCCGTGTGCAGCGAGTTCGTCCTGACAGTGACTCAGTCCTTGGTCATCTGCTCACCTGGAGACAGACCCAGGCAGGGGTCACTCTGGAGGGCTTGAGCCTACATGACAGGTTCAGACCACTGAGTCTGCAAGGACTCTTCACCGAGCAAAGCTGGGCTCCCCCTGCTGTCCCGTGTGGCCACAGCCACTGTTCCTGCTGAAATAAACACACTCAGAAAATACCCCGGCCAGAGCTGTGTGCCCTGGCCAGTGGAACCTTCATCGTCAATGTTTGTGTCTAGGTCTGTTTATATAACTTATTATGTTTTACAATTTCAATAAACTAATAACAAGAAGGCCCCTGGCTTCCAGGGATGGGCGGGGGAGGTGACGGGGGCGGGGGGTGTGGGTAGGCAGGTCTTTGGCTCTGCTCCTGGCTGTCACCTGTGTGTGATGTGCTATGGGAGTCCCATCTGAGGCCAGCGGGGGTCCCAGCTGGCTTTGTCCCCCCCGACAAGGGCTGCCTGCCTGTAGTGGGAGCCAAGGGGTTGGAGCAGGAGCCTGGGCGGGCACTGCCGCTCCAGTGATCACCGTCCAGCCAGGCTACCCAGCTCTTCCCTAACGGGGAAATGAAAGTTGCTCAGTCATGTATGACTCTTTGCAACCCCATGGACTGTAGTCTGCCAGGCTCCTCTGTCCATGAATTCTCCAGGCAAGAATACTGGAGTATTCTCCAGTTCCCTTCCCTAGGGGATCTTCATGACCCAGGGATTGAATTCTTCACTGTCTGAGCCATCAGGGAAGGCCTAACTCATGGAAGACCAGCTATACAGAGACAGCGGGACAGGAGGAGGAGGCCTGAGAAGGGGACAGAGGAGGCGCCTGTGGACACCACAAGGGTGGGGGACCACATGAGGACCGAAGGGGCTCAGGGAGTTTTGGACACAGCCGAGGGTCCATGGCGGGGCGGCAGTGACAGCAGGTAAGGACCAGAGGGACAAACACAGCTTTTGAGAATTCCTACACGACAGGACCTATGCCTCGGGGCTACCAGCAAGAAGACAGCCCTGGCTGGCTCCCTGGTGTCCTGAGATCGCAGGGCCTGAGCATGGCCAGCAGATGCCTGGGGTAGCCACCTGCCTGCCATCCTTTCTGCTGCCCAGGGTCCTCCCACCTGGAATCTCCTCAAGAGTCCTGTGCAGGGTCGCCCCCATATTCAAACACAATCTTTTGTGTGATCACGACACACACACACCCTGTGTCCCGAACCTGAACACGGCAACCCAGAAGCTGTCAGCACAGGCTCACCTTCTAGATGAATAAACTGTGACTCAGAAGGGCTGTGTTCAGGGTCACAGCAATTTTCAGCCCACCTGCCGCTTCCACAGCCAAGAGGCTGACAGGGTCATTCAGACACACCAGCTTTACCAGCATCCTGGCGGGTCATCTACACACACCAGCCTCACCAGCATCCTGGCAGGGAGGCAGTCACACTTAGAAGGACCAGAGGCACTTCCACACCCTCCAGGGCTCCCCAGGGCAGTTAATTCAGACTTGGTGGCAGTGGGGAGGGAAAGGACTCTTTAAAGCCCACCCTGGTGACTGCGATGTGCAGCCCAGACCGAAAGCTCATTGCTTTATTAGACGAGGGACTGGGAAGTGGGACACAAAGGGTCACCCACCCTCAGCTCAGTTGCGGAGTCACTGAAGGTCAGACCACGGTGGGGGCACACCTGTGTGTTCCTACACACGCTCCCTGTGCATTTACATATGTGTAAAATTTTAAATGTGAACAAAAATACTTTCAAACAGCAGCAGGACATTAAAAATAGAACAGGAGTTCTGTTTTCTTTCTGCATCACCTTGTGTTCCCCATACCGCAACACCCCTTAGACGTGCACCCTCATGGGATAGTGTTTTAGCCACATTGAACACGGCTCTTCAGAGTTGAGTCTCACTCACTTGTTTATCATTTTCTTTGTTATTTCATCTTGCCTTTTAGGCTTCCTGAAACCATTCTGCTTCCTCCTGAAGTAAGTCCTTTAGAGGTTTAGGTGGAGCTTGGTGGTGGTAAGTGTTTGGTTTGTCTGAAATGTCCTGGGAAGGGTGATGATAAGGACGCCTGTCAGACGGCTGCGGGGTCACCCACCTGTGCTGCCCTTTCAGCTGACCTGTCTTCTCTCTTGGCTGCATGTAAGCATCTGCTGGTCTTTGGTGTCCTTCTGTTTCTTCCAGTTTGATGTTTCTAAGGAGCAATCTCTTTGCACCTGTCTTGCTTCTGGTTCATTTCGCTTCTTGAGCTGGAGAGTTGTGTTTTCCATCCTTCTCATTTTATCCCCAGCCATGGTTTTCTCAGATCTCTCTGTGGCATTTTCTCCTGCTGGAGCACATTTACACGTGTGTTAGATCCTTTCATGCTTCATCCTCCACGTAAGAGAGTCTTCTAGGTTTTTCTTGCTTTCCTACAGGCATTCTGCATAATTACTAGGACCAATTCTCCTTTTAATCTTATCTGTTGTCTGATTTCAACAGTTACATTTTCATTTCTGTAAGTTACTTTTTGAAAACTTTACAGTCCATTTTGTTAGTCTCGTCTCTTCATAATACCTCTAGCCATCTTGTTTCTTTGAACCTAGCTAACATGGCTTATATTCCACGTTGGTATCTCAGCTGCTCTCTTCAACAGTCCAGTGTCACTGAGGCAGGATCCCACACGCCCTCTGAAGACTTGTTGTTTAGTCACTAAGTCATGTCCGACTCTTTGTGGCCCCACGGACTGTGGCCTGGCAGGCTTCTCTGTCCATGGGAGGATAGAGGAGGCAAGAATACTGGAGTAGGTTGCCCTTCCTCCTCCAGGGAATCTTCCCTAGCCAGGGATCAAACTGCGTCCTCGCATTGGCGGCTGATTCTATACCACTGAGCCACCTGGGAAGCACCCTGCAGATGGTCTCACCACCTGTGTTGCCTTCAGAGGTCCCAGTTCTGCACGGGTCATGTTTAACCCACCACCCTGACGGCCCCTCTTCTCTGCCCTCCAGGTCAGGGCCCTGGGCCCCAGGCCTTCGTGACCCACCTGTCAGTTCTGGCCCCCGGGGCTCTTGTACATGGCCACCAGCTGGGGGTATGTACGTGTCCCCGACATTCTTAGCTGCATGGCAACCTGCAGGATGGAGTCAGTCCCTCCCGCTGGAATCAAACTCTCTACTTACTCCTTATTCCAGCAGGTGTGGAGAGGCTGGAGAAGCAGATGTGAGCCCCAACCAGATCCGGGTTGACCCCTAGCATTGCAAGCTCGCCATCCCCTCTTAGAGGGTCACCGTGTGAGCAGCTGTGGCCGGGTGCTGGGCTGTGTCTCTTCCAACCTGAGAGAGGTCAACAAGGACAAGACCCAGCGTGAGGGTCTGATGAGGATCAAACAACAGAACAGATAAGAAATCGGCTGAGTGCTGACAAACAGAAGCTTCCTTCTCTAATCCTGCCTGTTTATTAGTCCAGATGAGTTAGGATGACTTCCCCGTGTTCTAAAGGGAATCCAGATTGGGATTAGTTTTGGCTGAAGCATGTGAAGTACTTGGGGAGACAAGACCCCGACACAGCAGAGTCCCACTGGGAACTCAGGGTCTGTTTCATCGGGTTTTCCTCCATGTCGCCCTGGCCAAGCCTGGGCAGTCGCTCATCAGGTTCTGAACCTTCCTTGGTATGTGATTCCTGTTCCATAAATGTTTGCCATGTAAACCGTTAACTTATTACTAACACTGAAGTGAAACATTAATTTCTAGTTAGTGATTGCGGGAGTATGTAGAAACTCCGAATGTGTGTGACTATCTCGCAACCGGGCACCCTGCTGAGCCTCTAAAATAAGCCCACAGCCCCCAGGTGGGCCCGTCACCTGCACCTTCCTCCCCAGTTATGCTTCCTGAAACACCGGCCGTGTGTCACAGGATGGGTGGGTGGGCTATTTCAGTCCCAACTTTGATAGGCACATATCCAGTGTCTCATAGTACTCACTGATTTCATAGCCCTTTAAACATATTATAGCTTTATCAGGAATGTAAGTTGAATTATATTTTAGGCATTTATTGAGTGTATGGTTTTCTATCTTTGCTTGGCAAATATAATAAAGTAAGTATTTTTTACCACAAAGTCAATCTGATATTTCTAGAATGCATGCTTTCCCAGCTGGTGATGAATTAATGTTCCTGTAATATACAGTTGTTCTTATTTCTTTGAAATTTTTGAAATATACTTTTTGGACAACTTTTGGTATTGGGCTCATGCTGTGTGAAATGAATTAGAATGTTTTTTTTCTACCTTCTGAGCCAGTTTAATTAGTTTTAAATATTTCCTCTTTGAAATGTTTAAACAATTCGCCTACAAAACACCTGAAATTAATGTCATTTAAAAATTTTTCACACTTACAAAAGACTTAAGTCATTTTCTATTGACGATTTCTTGAGACAATTCTGAGTTTGTTTTTTTCTAGAAAATAGTCCATTTCATCCAGATTTTCAAATTTATCAGCGTAGAGAATTTATTTATATTTTAAAAACCTTTTTTATTCTAAATATTTTTGTTCATGTTCCTGGCTTTCTATGTTTTGCCATATCTATATATGCATTTTGGAGAAGGTAATGGCACCCCACTTCAGTACTCTTGCCTGGAAAATCCCATGGACGGAGGAGCCTGGTAGGCTGCAGTCCATGGGGTCGCTGAGAGTTGGATATGACTGAGCAACTTCACTTTCATGCATTGGAGAAGGAAATGACAACCCATTCCAGTGTTCTTGCCTGGAGAATCCCAGGGACAGGGTAGGGTAGCCTGGTGGGACTGCTGTCTGTGGGGTCGCACAGAGTCGGACTCGACTGAAGTGACTTAGTAGCATATATGCATTTTAGTTTTCAGTTAAAAGCAATCTCTTCTGCTTTTAACACTTACTCTGACATTTTCCAAAAGCATTCTTGTAGCCTTCTTCATTCTTGTCAAGGTGAAAGTTGCTCAGTCGTGTCCGACTCTGTGATCCTAGTAGACTATCCAGTTCATGGAATTCTCCAGGCCAGAATTCTGGAGAGGGTAGCCTTTCCCTCCTCCAGGATATCTTCCCAACCCAGGGATCGAACCCAGGTCTCCCACACTGTAGGCAGATTCTTTACCAGCCGAGTTACAAGGGAAGCTCAAGAACACTGGAGTGGGTAGCCTAACCCTTCTCGAGTGGATCTTCCCGACCCAGGAATCGAACCAGGGTCTCCTGCATTGTAGGTGGATTCTTTACCAACTGAGTATCAGGGAAGGCCTCTTTTGTCAAAGTAACCACTGAAATTGAATGTTCAACTCCATCTCTGATGAAGACTCATGAAGGGCCCTTCACTCACCTCGCCCTCCCCACCTTGACCCCAGGCCCCACAGCTGCTGCTCCTGATGCTGGCTAGTCGCATCTCATGCACACACTCTCAACCACCGCTCTCCCTGTTGTTTACCCTTCCAAGAAATTTAACATTTCCCTCCATTTTATACACGAACTACAATGATTTAAACCTACCTATGTTTAAGTGGTTCCAGTGTTCACTGCAGTCTTTTGGTATGATGCTGATTCTGTAAACTCAATCCTAAATTGGTTAGAATAATCTGTGCAGTTTCTCTTCTCAGGAACAGTGGGTAAGTGGTGTAACTTCTGAATACCTACAAATCTGAAAATGTTTTTCCACTGTCTTCACTGACAACAGGCATGTCCACCAGGCCTAAATCCTCAGATCAGAGATCCCACCCCCCGAGCCAGAGGGGTGGCTCCCTATCAACCTCCTGCAAGTCTCCTTTCCTGAAGGCAGGGGTTTCTGTCTGCCTTCCCCCCTCCATCAACACTGTGTATGCACATAGCCCCCTCCTCACGGTCTCCCCGGTGGAGACAGGTGCCTTCAATCTCCACTCAGCTGTGGCCCAGAACTTGGCCCCTTCAGAAGTGCCAGCCCCACGCCGTCTGCCTGCCCCCAGCACTGACACCACCTCCTATAGCATCGACTCCACCTCCTGTAGCATTGACGAAGGATGCTCATTTTTGCTTCTGTATTTTCAAGTTCCTATAAAGCCTCCACATCGCCTTAGTCTGGTCTCTGTATGGATTTCTGCTTCACAAACTGCACAGCTTCTTACATTCTCTTGAAAAGGCCCAGGTCTCCAGATCCCAGGATTAGAGTTATGCTAAGGAGTATAATTTCTGATTTCCTCTGTGCGTCCACCCTCTGTCCCACGCCCCGAGCGCCGGCTCACCTGGACCCTGGCCATACCCCTCCCCTCTGATGGCAGCGAGGGCCCTGGTGCTGGGCCCATGGCAGCTCAGATGTATGTGCTTCTACTTATGGAAGGCGAGGCTCTTCACGTGTTAAGAAAATAGAACAATATGATCTAACTGTGCTCCCACACAAACACCAATTTTATTCCAAATAATCACATAATTTTAAGAATTTTCCCAAAACAATTTTACAAAGAGTAGCCCCAGTGTCATTTACCCTGAAAGTTCCATTGTGTACATGAGTACTACCTGAGCCAAATGGAAAAAGCCCAAACTTGCTGCAGCTTCCATGGGTTTCATTTTAAAAGTTTTAAAAATCTTAAAAAAAATAAAATTAAATTAAAAAAAAATTTTTTCCCCATTTTTCATGATAAATGATGCTACTCATACGTAACTTTACTCAGTAGACTTTTAGTTACTTTGCTGATTTTTACCATCTGACAAGCAGCAGCATGCACGCAATATCTGTAAATAGTAACGACCAGTCTAAGGGTTTGTGCTGGCAGCCAGGGAGTTGCACTTTGTTAGACCCAAATTGAACAAAGTGGAGTTGAGGTTGATGCAGAGAAAGGCATGCTCCGGGTGCGTCGTCCTCTGTATCTCCTGAAGCATCAGGTGGATTGTGAAGAGTTCAAAGAGCTTCTTATTACTCCTGCAAGAGAGGGAGCACCTTAACACCATCTCACACTCAAGAACAGTGAGAGAGCCTTACGTGTGAATGGCAGCCTGTTTCATACATAGTGGAGGAAATATGTAACTAGAGGATTCACATGCCGAGACAGACAAGACACGATCTGTGAAACAGGCCTAACGTGGAAAAGTATTCAAGGAGAAAAGAGGACAATTCATCACCCTGGAGCCTACACCATAGTGACTACCAGAGCGGGCTTGCCCTCAGCCAGCCAGAGTCAAGTACTCGACCACCATGTCTCAGGTATGTCAGCTTCTTCATAGAGCAGACCACTAGCTGACCTCTTGACTTAGCTCCTGGCCACTGTCCTCTGCAGAGCAACCAGTCAGCAACCTCACTTTCAATAAGTTAGACTCGTATCTGGTAACGTATTTCTTACTACCTTGTCCACATCTATTTCCCTCTATGGTAACCTTTATAACCATCCACCTCACATCCAGGGTCTGCATCTCTGTGGATTTACAGGTTTACGCTAAGCCTGGCTTGGGAATCAAGGATTCCCAGCCCCTCATTCAAGCTTTGTTCCAATTCTTTATCTATGCCTGAAATGAACACAAACTACAAAGCTCTGGCCCAGGACACAGCCACATGGGAACTACACTTCCACCAATTCCGGGAGCGAGAACTCAGAGGAATGAAACACCCCTGGCAGCCTCAGGGCACCACAGAGGGTGAAGGACCTCAGGCTTCCTGAAGAACTCACTGATTACAAATCAAGACAGTCACAGCCAGCCCGCCTGAGAGAAAAGAAGGACAATGAACTGACAAGCCCGAATGATACCAGAGCTAAACTAGCAACTTGTTGAACTGAGGGTGAGGTTACAACGTGACAACAAATAATTTACTACACATCGTGTGTGACACCAGGCAGGACAGGCTGACCTGTGGTCACACAACCACAAGTAACTTCAGGGTGTGTTGTGTTCACTGAACCACACCAAGAGGTCAAGTCATAAAAACACAACACACAGAAGATGTTCAGATTCCCCTCAAAAGAAACACTAGAGTATATGAGATTCAGGAAAAATACAGCTTAAAGTCTATGTCCTTTTTTTTTTTTTTTTTAATAATTTAAATACCAATGCTTGCATCAGGGAAAGAAGAAATACAAAAAGAAAGCCCTCACTTACGGCAATGAAATCAAACCAATGCAGCAGTGCGTTCATGACGGTTTGTGGCCAGCACCGGTCACAGTCTTTTCTGCCTGCTTCCTTCTCACCCCTGACCCAGTGCATCCACAGTAAGCACCAGCAGGACACAACTTCATCTGCCACCTGTGATCACAGTGCGCCAGCCTGCAGGAAGCTGGTCCAGGGTTCACTCTGTCACTAAGTGTGTGGCCTGAGACCAGCATTAACACACCACACACTTGCTGGAAACTCTGATTCAATAATCACAGTGGAGCCAGTGCAGGAAGCAGAAATCTAAATGATCACAGTGAGCTAGTTTCTGATGAGAAAGGTCAGAAATCAGAAATCCTTACTTGATTTTGGAAAGTTTCTGCAGGATGATACTGAGCTTCTCTAGGACGTGGAGGTCGAGCTTCGGGGCCCGGAGCAGCACGGAGCAGGTCCGGAAGAAGAGCGAGCAGCTGCAGGCTTCCAGAAAGGGCTGCAGGGCACCTGCAAGACAGGTGGTGTCAGGGGCAGTGGGCGGGGGACCAGCACCTGGGGGGCGCAGTTACCAACCCTGCTGGGGAGGGTTTCCATTCTTTCCGCTCTTACACTGTAGGGAAAATACCGTCGCTGGAAGAATTAAAATATCTACTGGCTCTTGTTGAACAAGCAAACTGAAGGTAATGATGTCAGAGAGTTCCATTCTTCAGACGTCAGAGTCTTCCATTAAGCAGAATCGAAAATAAAGTCTGTGAGAGAAGGCTGTTTAACTACTGCTTTAGCAGTATTTAATAAGAAATTCTGTTGGGGTGGTAATTTTTAAAAACATCTTAAATTTAAGAATTTCATTTACATGTTAATGACAACTTGCATAACCATTGAATAAGGAAGAACTTTTTAGCATAAAAGCAAAAGTGGGAAAGATTCATAAAAGGAAAGATTGAAGATTTTAATAAAATCTTTTTGAAAAGACTTATGCTTTCTGTAGTCCTCCTTGCTTGAATTTTTTTGAGCAATAAAAGTTCATTTATATTTAATTTTCAAATTGTGGTTAAATATGCATTGTACCCACTTGGAAAAGCATAGTGTTTGCTAGTGTTAAGTGCACACATGCCGTTGTGCAAACACCACCCCATGCACCCCGGAGCTGCTCACCTTCCCCAGCTGACTCTGTCCCGTGAGTCACTAACCCCCAGCTTCTGTACCCCATTCCTACCTCCTGTCTCTACACCTGACAACACGAGGGACCTCACATGTGTTAAGTCACAGGGGATCTGCCCTTCTGTGTCTGTCTTATTACACTGAGCATAACGTCTGTGAATCCCATCCGTGGTGTAGGTGTCAGCTTCCACCTTTTTAAAGGCTGAATAATACTCTACGGTGCACAGACCACACTTTCTCTGGCTGCTGTCAAGATTCTCTGTTTTTGACAGTCTGACACTTTTAATATCATGTGTCTCCAAGGTGGGGTCTCTCTGGGTTTATCCTGGACTTCACTGAGCTGTGGAATTTGGTGAAATTCTTAGATTTGTAAAAGCACGTCTTTCCTCATATGTGGTAAGTTTTCAGCCATATTTCTTTAAATCACCTTCATGAATTCTCTCAGCCAAATCTCTGGACAAGCACCTGCGGCTTCACGGAGCACTGTGAATCTAGCCCTGCCTTGGATTAGATGTTGTCTTCAGGGAGTGCTGTGGCTGGGCTGATCTTCTATCCAGACACTGAGATTTTCTCCACATCAACAATAAAGCTCTGTTGCTCTCTTGTCATTTGTGTGTTCACTAAGCAGCACTTTTAATTTCCTTCAAGAACTTTTCCTTTGCATTCACAGCTAGCTAACAGCTGTAGTGGAAGAACCCCAGCTGTAGGCCTGTCTTTGCTTTTGACCCACCTTTCTCACTGACTTTAATCACGTCTAGCTTTCCATTTTAAGTGAGAGAGGAGTACTCTTCCTCTCACATGAACTCTCTTGAGGCCACTGCATGGGTTTTAATTAGACTAATTTCAATACTATGTGTCAGGGAGCAGGGAGGCCCGAGGAAAGAGATAGGGGAACTGCAGTCAGTGATGCTGGCAGAACACACACAACATTATTAAGTTCACAAGCTGCCCCTGCCCCCCGCCCCTCCTGCCCCAAACTATGACAAGAGTAACATCAAGACCACTGGGCACAGATCACTGTAACACACACAGTAATAATGAAAAGGTTTGAAACACCAAGAGAATGACCAAAATGTGACAGAGAGATGTGAAGGGAGCAAATGCTGCTGGAGAAATGGTGCCGGAAGATCTGTTCAAGGCAGTTTCCACACACCTTCAGTATGCTTAAAAAAAAAAAAAAAAAAAAGAAGTACTTGCAAAAGCACAATCCACAATAGGCTTGTGAATGTACCTATTTTTGGATAGTAGGACTTTTGGCTTTTTGGCCAGTTTCCCAACTTCTATTACTTTCATAATAAACTACTTAAAAAAGAAAAACAAGATCTGAAAAACATACTCAAATACATTGTTCCATTCAGGTGTTAAACGGTAGCACAAGATGGTTTCTAGAGCACAAAAGAGAATAAACTAATGACACAAATACAAACTTAAATCATTTTATTTAAACTACATCTGACAAGAAAAGGAAAGTTCTTCAAGAGACAGTGAAACTCATGCTCTTACACAGCTAAGCCCAGGTGAGTGAGTGACAGCTTTCATCACTGACAGAAGAAAAAAAGAAACTACAGAGTAATTTTCTAAAAGCACACTGCTCAGTTATTGTCTGATTTATATTCACGCACAAAACATATAATCAGAAGCCCTCAATCTGAAAATAATATTGTGCTCACAACACACACTCAGGTAGAGCAACGCACAGACCTCCATTCAAACTCACGGAAACGTGGCCCAGCAGCTTTCAGAGAACTCTGCCCACACAGTTCCTGGTACTTCTCATACTTGGCGGGAGGTAGGTTGGGATGGCAAAGACGACCTGCAGCGGATGGACAGGGGACCCTGGACACAAACAGAGCTCCTACTGCTTCTCCATGTCTGTATCAAGGACCGGTCTTCCGGGAACCCACCACCATCCCCCAAATACATGACAATAGTCATGAAACAAGGTGGCCACCAAATTGGGTGGCTCAGGTCCCCCAGTCACAGCCCACTAGACAAACTAGAACTCAACTTGAATCTGAGACACAAGACTCCAGAATGATGAACCCAACAGCCAGCTAAGGTGAGCACTACAGAGTAGACAGACAATCACAAAGTTTCTCTACTTCTGAGTCTGGTCCACAAAAACCTCTGCCAGAGGCCCCACCAAGCCCCACTGGAAACGCTGTTTGCTCAAATAAACTTTTCAAGTTACAATGTGTCTCAGTTTACCATTTTACAATGCTGCTAAAAACACTAGAAGACGAAATAAAACAAACATACAGAATATATGCCCAGTGTTTTAAATTACTGTGGGATTTAACAGACATGAAACAACTGTGGAGTCACCTCGCAGTCTCAGGCCGTTTCTGCACTGACCCCCAGGTGGATATCACCAGACATAACCTAGCCACTGGCAGCTCTGCCCAGGCCCTTGGGTCCAGAGCCCCAGATGGGCACTGAGGAGGCCCCGTTCAGCAGAGTGGCAGACCCGAGGCCCAAACCACAGCACTGCAAACACAGGCCACCAAAGCCCAAGAGCTGCAGACCAGAGCTATCGCGATTTCTTTTCCAACAATTCTTCCTAAACAGTTATATGGTAAAAGAGGGCTTCCCCAGTGGCTCAGAAGTAGAGTCTACCTGCAACGCAGGTGTGGGTTCAAGCCCTGGGTTGAGAAGATCCCCTGGAGAAGGGAATGGCAACCCACTCCAGTATTCTTGCCTGGAGAATCCCATGGATGGAGGAGTCTGGCAGGATACAATCCTTAGGGTCACAAAGAGTCAGACATGACTGAGCAACTAAACAATAATATGGTGAAATGAGTTTCCCACCTCAAACCTAAAAAAACAAAACAAAACCAACAGTAGAGAAGTATTTGCTGTATTTTGATCTATGGTTCATTTATCCCTTCAACAAACTTTGTTGGCTAGTACCAGGCATTGGGTTTTTGCTAAAAATGGAAAATGCATCCAACAAATACACACACCTCAGTCAGCGACCCTCCAAGTTACACCACTTCTGGTTTCCTGGGTCTCATCTCTCTGTCAGAACAACTCCCACAGAGCAGCCTCAGGAGCAGTTGTTTACCCCACGGGACGGGAAGAGCGAGAGAGGGTGAGGGCGGCTGGGACAGAGGCGCTGGGCGGTGCACGAGGCACCAGACATGGTCTCCCGCACGGGTGCTATGGGCCCCCAGTACTTCTGAGTTTGAACCACGGTGCCCTCTGGCTACACGGCGACTTCGTCTGTCAGACACTCAGCTGGCTTTGTCTCTGCTGAAAAACATTCACACTTGATAGTTTTGTTTTCCTTACTGAAAAAAATCCTGCGAAACTTGTTGGAAATAACCTTGAGTCTGTGTCTCAGTTACTAATTCTGCACTGCTGCTGCAGACCTGATATCAGCCAGTCAAGAGCTACAACATCACTATCACCGCTCAGGTAGTTAGAGTTAGACTCCAGCGGGCAGTCTGATCTTTAACAGTGACAGTCAAGAGATGAACATGAATAAACTCGGTCAGCGGAGGCTGTCCCCCTGGCGCAGGAGGAAGCAGCCCAGGGTAGGGAGTGTGTGGCAGAGCCCCTCCCCAACCCACAGCCCTGGGTTCAAGTCCAAGCTCCGCCTCAGCCCAGCCGTGAGTCCAGGACAAGCCAGCTGACCCGCCAGGCCCCGGCTCTCCCCAGGGCCTCCTTGCAGGACCGCTGTGGCGAAACAGGCGCACAGACCACATCCAGGGAGGTTGGAGGGAAAACTGGCCACCAGGGACCTGCCCTTGCTTGCTGGCGCCCACAGAGCGTGGGCTTCCTGGCTGTGGTTCCATGTTCTCGAGGCACAATGAGAAGTGCCGTGCATAGAAGATGAGAAACTGAGAGTGGAAATAAGCACTGAAGTAAAATGGCAGCTTCCCACAAGTTGAGGGGCTTCCCTGGGGTCTGAAGAACAAGGCAGGCGAAGTCCATCAGAGTCCCGGCTGGGCTGGGGAGGAGCCCCCACCAGCGAGTGAGAGCCTGTCTTACTCACCAGGGCCATCGCTGAGAGGAAAACCCCGCTGACCACACTGCTTCACGCACTCGAGCATCAGAGACGCGGGGAGGCTGTGGGGGTCTCATGGGGGGAGGCCAGGGCCCCATGTGCCCCGCAGGTGGGGTTGCTCCCTCCCAGCCACCAGGAAGACATGGCTGCTCTGCCGGACAACAGACATGATGAACAGAGAAGGGGCTGGAAAACGAGCGCGTCTTCACACTGAGGCCCTGGGAAAGCTGGGGGACAGGCGGACAAAGGGGGAGGCTCCAGACCTCTGCTCGGCACTGCTGACCCTGTGACTCCGCTGTGCCGGGCACAAGACAGCTGCACACCACCGCCCTCACTGGGAACGACACTCTCTGGGCTCCCCCTCTCCCTCCCGCTACTGGACGTGAGACTCACTGGATTCCACGGTCATCTGCAGCAGGCTGTCCATCACGCTGGGAAGCAGCCCCCGGCTGGACAGCTTCAGGTGGCTCAGCACCACCGGCACCGCCTGCAGCTGCAGAAACAGGCTCTTCCCCTCGTCCGCCTGCAGGTCCAGACACAGCGAGTCAAATGCCTGCGCCAGGAAGTCGGCTGGAAGACAGGGCACCAGACAATGACCGCATCGTTAGCCCAGCAGGTCACAGACATGGCAGGAAGGGAACCCCAATACGGCCGCAATCACAAGAGAAAAGGAGAAACCAAAGGATCAGACGAGATGGGCTGAATTCAGACACTGCCCTTCACTCAGCTGTCAGGACTGAAATGGGAGGAGACGGTACATTACGACAGGGTAAACTTCACTCAGAGATTTCCTGTTTAACACCAAAATTACAATGAACACCACTCCTTCTTTATATCAAGGAAAACAGTCAATATTCAGCAGTCTGATCATGACTACTGCCTGCCGCCACCTGTGAGCAGCATCACTGCCGACACCTCAACAGATGCTTCTGAGTCGAAGTTTCTTGCTACTGCTGCTCCCATCGACCTGTTTCAAATTGTAACTTTATAAAAACGAGGGTTTCTGCCGCCAGATCAAGACCAAATGGGAGCCACTCCCAGAGATCACGAGACCAACCTGGTTGGGTTGCCTGTGATGCCTCCGCCAGGAGGAATGGCTGGGGGGCCTGACCATCCTGACCGCAGGATGGACCTGAGGTCAGATAATATGCAGATAGTGCACGAAGAGTTAACACAAAGTGTCAAACCCACACCAGATTCATGTCTATGCAGACGCTCGTGAAGAACAGAAGTCCTTGATTTCTGCCCTGACACTCCAGCGATAACCCTTCCCTGACCTGGGCACTCACTGTTACTTACAAACTCTGTACTTACATCCTGTTATGTTTCACAGTGGATGAGGTTTTACCGACACCATGTTACAGCAAGGTCCACATTTCACAGATTCTGCTTTGCTTACGTGAATAGTATCTCTTTCCTTGCTCATTATTGTTCCTTATTACTGATGATCAGAATAGTTAACACTCTAGTCATGAGCTCTGTGGGGTCTTGTTCATCAGGGCACCACCCCCATGACCTGAGCACCCCTCGAAGGCCAGTCTCCTGACACCACCTCCCTAGGAGTAGGGTCCCCACGTGAACTGTGAGAGGGACAAACATTCAGCCCGTAGCACATGGCAGCAGCACTTCTCTCTGCCAGTGCCCCTGACTGTCTGACCTGCAGGGACCATCCCCAAGTCACCAGTTTTCACTATTTGCTTCCATGTCTATTCCCACGTGTTTGAGGCCAGTGCCGGAGGCAGCATGTCCAATACTGGACTGCACAGAGTCGGGGAGGAGGCACCGAATCCTTCCTGCTTATTTCTTCCCATTCGCATTACCAGCAATGAACATCACTGTGTCTCTGATGATGTGACCATGTATGTTGATACATGGTGAACTCTGGTCTGAGCTTCTCAAACGCATCTCAGACAGCCACTACCCCTTCTGATACAACTCGGGACCATAACCACAAGAAAGAAGAGAACAAAGACAGACGCACTGTCTGGTAGGCAGGCGCTCTCCGTTGCTAGCTACTGAGCTCTGCTCTTATGAGGAAAAGCAGTCAAGAGGCTACGGGAGACAGATTAACATACATGTGTTAAACTAAACTCTATTCACGGAAATAAGTGCTGGGCCTCACTGGCCCTCGGGCTCCGGCCCACCAAGCGTTGTCCCAGTGGATCTGTAAAGGCACACTCTTCATGCTGTGTGGGTTCTGTGAGGCAGGTGGCAGCAAAGGCTGCCGTGGACACAGGATCCAGGCGCATCAGTAAAGGCCCTGGAGGGCAACAAGCCAACCCACCACTGACCTTCTCAACTTCAGCAACTACAGTCATTCTAGGAGATACTGGGCCCCCAGCACGAAACAGCACAGTAGTCCATTCTGAAAAAGTAAAATGTGTAACTATATAAGAACTGCTTCACTGTGGACAACCTGAAGGCTTACCTTGAGTGACTGTTTTGAGGACAATTAAAGTGGACACGAATCTCAGGGGCAAGCTGGTGCTCTTGAAGAAGGCAGCTGTCCTTGGTCGACTCTCCACTGAATGCTCTAAGGCTGCGTCCTGAACACCCTTCGCCACCACTCCTCTGAATATGTCTTCACCCAACCTCCTCAGTGTGGTTGTCATGGTCGAGTGCTGTTAAAAATATGAACTCTTGAAGTACACTTATCCATGGTCAGGAAATAGATATTTTAAATACTACCATCAAATATATGAACTAAAAATAAGCTAACTAAAAAAAAATCAATGGAGCTGAAAATACAGAGGATTGAAAAGCAGAATACAGGAAACCCACACTGCAGACACACACAGATGAAAAGGGAATGGACAAAGAACACACACCAGGCTGACAGTGACCGAGAGGCTGGAGCAGTTCTCAGCCTCAAACAGGCTGCAGAGCAGGCAGTCACCAGGGAAAGGAGGGGCACCACGTAGTGACGGAGCGTGAGGTCTCCAGGAAGACACGACAACACCTCGGGTATGTGATCACCTGCAGATACAGCACCCACCGCACGATCTGTCAAAAATACCTGGTAAGCTGGACTTCGTTAAAATCAAAACCTCCTGCTCTGTGAAAGCACTGTCAAGAGAATAAGAGGACAAGCCAGAGACGGGGGAGAAAACATGTGTAAAAGACATATCTGAAAGACTGTTACCCAAATAACCACAGAGTTCTAGAGACTCAGCAGTAAGAGAACACAGCCCAATTAAAAACACACAGATGACCCGGACACCGCAGCCAAGACCACACACAGATGCCAGGCAGACACAAGAAGCAGCACCGCACATGTCATCAGGGTGAAACCCCTGTGGGGTAACACCCCACACGACGGGGAGGGCTGACGCCCCAAACCCCGACAACACCAAAAGCTGGTCAGTCCATGGGGGCAACAGGTACCCTCAGCACTGCTGGGGGACCAGAGAGGGCAGCCTCTTGACAGACAGGCTTCAGCTTCTTAAACAACAAAGCATCCTCTTAGCCAATAACCACGCTCCCTGATATTTCAGCTCCTGAAGGAGCTGAAAACTTACATCCACACAAAAACCTGCCTGTGGATGTGACAGCAACTCTACTCAGGGTTGCCATATCTTGGAAGCAACCAACATGTCTGTCAGTAGGTGATGGATAAACAGTGGTCTCCAGACAGTGGAACAGTATCCAGAGCTGAAAAGAGCTATTAGGCTATGGAAAGGCATGCAGGAACCTTAATACATATGATGATGTGGAAGAAGCCCATGTTAAAAGGGCATGCACTGTGTCACCCCAGCTCCATGACATTCTGGAAAAGGCAGGACTACCCAGGCAGTAAATGGACCAGGTGCAGTGGGGGAGAACAGGCATAGCACAGAGGATTTTTAAGACAAATTATTTTTTTTTGTATCAAATTTTAAATTTTTTTGCATCAAATTTTATATCAAACTACATGGTGTGATAGTGTAACAATGGTTACAGGCGCCAATACATTTGTCAAAACCCACAGAACGCACACCACCAAGATGTTGGTGGATGACGGCACATCCACGCAGGACGTTGACTGTGAAGAAGATTCTGTCTGGCAGGGATGCTGATGGGGGGGGTGGTGCAGGTGTAGGGCAGGGTACCTGGGACATCTCCCTGCTCAATGCTGCTCTAAAACTTGACATCTACATATGAGAAGAGCAACGTGAGGCTCTGGAGAGAGACGGGACTGTCCTGTCACCTGACCACGGCCCTGATGGTGACACTGTACCTGTTCTGCACTGTGTCACCCTTGGGAGACGCACACAACATATCTTTCTTATGACCACAGAGAATCTATAATTTCCTCAAAATAAAAAGCTGAATTAATGTACTTTGACAACTATTAAAACTAAATTATTAAAAACCCATCAGTAAGTGTTTAGCAATTGGTGGGTGAGAACAATACTTCTCAGCAGAAAGCTATGCAGCTGGCAGCCCCACTCCAAAGCACACGGAGCAGCCGAGTCCATATTGGAGACAGGGCAGCACGAACTGTCTCAGGAAGAATGAGAAGACTATTCCGGAAGGAAGACAAAGTCTCACTCAGTGCTGAGTCTAGCCTTTGATGGCTGAAAGCGAGAATTCAGCCAACCTTTCTCAGAAACCATCACACAAACAATAGTCACAGTGACTTTGAACAGACTTGATCAATTTATGTAACTTTCTTTTGTTACAAGCTTACAACCAATACATTCAGATGATATTAAGTGTGTGGGTGCACATGTTCACATGCTCCCCCACACACATGCTCAAGCACTCCTTTACAATGATGGCAAAATATTTAGGATTTCCTCAGGAAAGGTATTTTCCTAAACCTCAGCCATCCAGCTACATAACCATCAGCCCTGCATGGAGCAGCTTAGCCCCCTCATCCTAAGGGCCGAGGGGCCAAGAGGAAACTACCCCAGCAAGGCTTCGTTTCTTCCCCATTTTTAACTGAACGAAACCTGTGTCAGGATGTACCAATTCTAACTGGGGAAATAAAAATTTTACAAACCTACTGTAATTCACAGCACAAACAGGTACACACGCACCTCACATTTGGATTAAACAACCCTACGTGAGCTGGTAACACACACCCTTCATTTACATGACACTGGAGTAACTCTCCCTCTTTGATTAGCTTATCCTAACAATCATAGTCCCAATTTAGCTAGTGTGTGTTTATTGACATAAGCACAAAAAATCAATTTCTATTATCTTCAAGAATATGAGAAACCATAAATAACAGGGCAGGGGGAAGCATTAGTTTCAACAACAACCTAACACAGTGAAACTCATTATACAATTCTGAAGCTCACAAACAATGACCCACTGCACTGAGAAAGAGGAAAGAGAAGGAGAAAGAAGAGTAAGTGGTGAAAGACACAAGGGAGGCAGGAAAAGTCCTGCAACGTGCAGAGAATGCACAGGGAAGCCTGAGACAGAGCAAGACCAGGAGCCACGCCATACTGAACACAGCTTTCCCTGCAGACTGACTGATTCACAGTTACCTGAGTCCCGGCATCGAGCTGCCTTAGAGACCAGTAGATAAACTTCACGTAAGGCTCGTGAAGCCTGGCATTCACAAAGGGCAACCACTGCAGCTGCTCTGTCATTAGAGGCAAAAGCTAAAGATGAAATGATGGAAAATATGAACACACAGTTTTCAGACATTTGAAATTAATTATCAGTTTTCCAAAAATTATTTTTCCAAGAGAAGAGAAGAGTTCTCAAAAAAATCTCTACTTTAAAATTAAATGCAATACAATAAGGAAACACACATTTGAGACATTACATATATATATTTCCTTGACCCACCAACAGCACACTTAGGATTTTAAGATTAACCTACACAACCACACATCTGAATCTTTTGTTGTTCTTCAGGTGCTAAGTTGTGTCTGACTCTTTGTGATCCCATGGATTACAGCATAAACTTACAGTACATGTACTGTACATTAACTGATAATGACATCTTTATTGCCATGGCATAGTCTGAGGTGATAAAAGCAGGTTTCAAAAGTGTAATAAGAGCCCATTTATATAAAATACCTCTGTACTGAATTTGTATTGAGAGAGATAAGATGTTTTTAAAAAGTATTAACAGTGAGGTTTCAGTAACTGGAAAGATATTCACTTTCCTCTTTATATGTCTTTCATAAACATTTTAATGTTAATTTGTAAAAATAATACACATTTTTAAAAAAGATAAATATGGACATTGACTCAACAGTATGTTATTTTATTGAAAGTTTGAGACCACAGAGATACACTCTAAGCCTCTGAGGAAATAATCCCACTCCTGCTATAACAGTTTAAGAAAATTACCTAAAATAAAACCTTCCAAAAGCTCTCATACAAAAATACTGTTACACTGATTTGAAAAAAATGGAAGTGACTTAATGGCCTAACAAAGGGAAACAGCTAGGTCAAGTGAATAGCTTACTCAGTGGACTAGAGATGATGAACAGAAAATATTAACTAACGATAAAAATTAAGTAATAAAAGCAAGGATGTAAAATCATACGTAACTGGACCACAGACAGGATAATAAAGACACACCAGACCTCTGACAACAGCTCTGGGACACCCTCCTCATGCACCACCCACCTCTATTCCGCGACCCCAACCCCTGATACCCTCTCTCTGACTTCTGAGACCCAGCTCCTCCACCTTTCTGCTCACTTTCAGGGCCCCCTACTGGCTGGTCCTCAGTCACCTGGTCCTGGAGTACTGGAGCCTCAACTCAGGATCAGCCAATCAGGACTCACGGCTCCCGCATCCACACCCAGTTCAGAAGTCTCTGCAGAGCTCCATCCCCATGGCAACGCCCACCAGACACAAGCACGCTAGTCTCCAGCTCAGTTGCCTAAAACTATCCAGCCAGAGGACAGAGGTGCAAACCCAGATCTTGTGGGTTTCCTACCTGGAGTGAATGCTGCCAACATGCATCCCAGTGCAAAATCAAGAGCTGGGAGCCAACCCTGAGACCCCGCAAAAGTACAGGATCCATCACCAAGTCCTACCAAGTCCCAAGTACGCAAAGTTGCATACTTTTGTACTGGCTTCCCCAATGGCTTACCAAGTAAAGAATCTGCCTGCAATGCAGGACACACAGGAGACCAGGGTTCAATTCCTAGGTTGGGAAGATCCTCTGGAGCAGGAAATGGCAACCCACTCCAGGGTTCTTGCCTGGAAAATCCCTTGGATGGAGGAGCCTAGTGGGCTGCAGTCCAAAGGGTCGAAAAGAATCTGACATGACTGAACAATTAATATCTCACTTCAAAGGTGTGCACCCAGAACAAGTTAATAAGTAATCCTTATTCGAGGATGACAAGAACCTGGTGCTCCCTTGGGCTGTGGCTGGAGGTTGAGTTCCCTGGTCAGCCGGCTGTTAGCAGGTGGTTACCCCAGCCTGGTTATGACCCTCCTCCTTCCTTCTCCGCCTTCACGGCTGGTGAGGGTGAGTGAGCCTCTGACCTACTCTACAGTAACCTCTTGTGTCTGAAGTGCTCTGTGGGTTAATCACCTCTTTAACCAAAGCTCCAACACTTGGGCCACCTGATGCAAAGAGCCGACTCATTAGAAAAGACCATGATGCTGGAAAAGATGGAAGGCAGGAGGAGAGGGGGACAACAAAAGACAAGACGGTTGGATGACATCACCAACTCAATGGACATGAGTTTGAACAAGTGCTGGGAGATGGTGATGGACAGGGAAGCCTGGTGTGCTGCAGTCCATGGGGTTGCAAAGAGTTGGACACAACTGAGTGACTGAACAACAAGTGGACTATCTCCACTTGGGGGTCAGTAGATAAGTAACTTTAATTTACTTTGGCAAAGTGATGTAATATCCACAGGCTCCAGGGCTTAGGTTATGAATATCTCCAGGGTCATTATCCTGCCCAGCACCAAAGGCCTTCAGAAGAAATTTAGGGGATGGAAACTGGAAATAATTTCCTAAAATGAAACCTGTATGTAAAAATTCTTTAAGTCAGCCAACCAACCTCAGATATCCACTCTTCAGGGTTTTTAATGTATTTCTTGTAGAATGCAACAGTCAACCTCTAGTGACAATTTATACTGACTGGAAATCATGAGTTATCATATCCAAATTAATGTTTGTAATATAAGAAAATGGTCATTTGTCTTTGATAATGAGAAGCCTCTTGAAAATACTGTTTGTTCTTTCATGACAAAAGGCAAAACAAAATTATTTTAGAGAGATGTGAATCCTAAAAAGATGCATTATCAGGAGTTGTTCATATCACTGATTACCTGCCTAATTCTATAATTATTTTGCCATTTTCTGGAGTAGGTTTTTAATTCCTGGTCTTCTTTTAAAAGGAAATTCCCATCATGTTATAAAAATACACATAGGAATTCATGTGGATTAAGTCTAAAATGAGTCTTTTTTACAACTGACTGTTGGTATGATCAACTTTCTATCAAAAATACTTTCAATATTTTTTGTCCTGCAAAATATACCACAGGTTTCCTTTTTTCATTCTCCATGTCTCTACTGAGTCATATTATTTTTCAAATTAAAAACAAACCTTCACACACTTCTCCTGAATATCAGTTCTCTGAGAAGCAAATGAGGGTAGTGGCTTTTCACCATCCATTCCAGATTCTTCATTTTTCAATTTGCTAAGGTGCTGATCTGAAATCCAGTCCATGAAGACAGTTAAAAGTTCATAAACTTGTCCATTAAGTGATACCTATAAGCAAAAAATTAAAGCAAGGATTTATTTCAATTCATAGCTTGCTAAAACGTCAAAGGCAAGTTTTACATTTGTTAAGTGATTATGGAATAATTTATCTAAACTGCTTCCGTAAAACATGTATTGGATTGCAAAGCTTCTCCAAATGGGAAGAAATTCCAAATCAAATCTCTCCAGTTAACATCAGACACATGTTAAATGCTGGCTGACAGAAGAGGGGAAACCCACCACAATAAGGACATTGAAAGAACTGTACCTTATTACCAAGAGAGAGAATTTTCATTAAATTCTTTATCCAAGTTTGATAATGAAGAAAAGCAAAATTGGCCTTAATTCAAGGGCATGAACCACCATACCTAAGATTTTAACAAATTTAAAGGTTTTAAAAGCTAAATAATTTCCACCATGGAACTTTTTATCTTCCTCTCCCAAAAGCTGTTTTTCTTTACGTTGTACCATTCTATAAAACAGATATGAAAATTTTTTCCTGGAAACCCTGTTCTTTGAGAGTCTACACAAATGGGAAGAAAATAAGAACCAAATGCCATAAAAAACCAGTATAAATTCAACTCAACTGACTTCTATGTTCTTTCAAACCACTTTTAATCATTTTAAGTCGACATTTACCACACGTGTGACTTAAACAGGGAACTATGCCAGATTTAACTTTAGACAGAGAAGCACAAGAGCAAAGTAATAAAAAAGGCATAGTTCAGCAGACAGCAATCCACAAAAACAGAAATAGATGAAGGAAAACAAAGTTACATTATTCTGAACATGAGTAATCTTTAACTTTTTCAATTTTCTTCAAATAGGAACTTTTGATGAAAACTACAATCATCTTGAGTACCTGAGTATGACTGTCCAATTTTTCTACTTTAATGTTTTTAATTAAAATTTTTTTTCACAACTAGCATCCTATTTAATAAAACATGGAAACTATGAAGCAGGAAAAAGGGGTGGGGGAGTAAAATAGGACCTCTTCCAACCACTAAGCCCTCTGCACACAGCCTGTGTGTGGCAGACAGAGGATTTGGGGCACCGGGAGGCAGCAACAGGTTGGGTCAGCCCTTTTGGGAGTGGAGTGTGGGGTCCAGGCAAGTCTGCAGTGAGATATCACTACCACCCACTGGAAAGATGAAAATAAAAAGGATTGGAAACATCAAATATGGACGAAGCTATGATGCAATAGAATAGACTGCCAGCAACGGTACAAATAACATGACCACTCTGGAAAACTGGCGGCCACCCCAGCAGTTAAACCTACATGTACCTTATGACGCAGAAATTCCAGTCTTGGCTTTACTTCCAAGAGGGATGGGAACACATTTCCAAAAAGAGCCCTGTACACTGATATTCTTAGCAGCTGAATATTTTGCTCTGTTTTTACAAACAAAAGCATATCTGAAATATGATACTTCTCTACAAACAAATTATTATGGTGAATACTTCCATAACAAAAAGAATGTTTGATAAATTGAAAAAAAAAAAAAAAAGAAAAGAACAAAGAGAAAAATGTCCTGGCTTTGCAGTAGAGAAATTTTCAACCATACCTTACAAGGTTTTGAAGTTGGTACTTTTTCCTGCTTTAAACTTTTTGCTTCATGAGTGGCCTGGGGATTGCCTTTCAGTCTCTGTATTGTCATGAACTCGTACTTCCTCTGTGACAGCATGTATCCATTAATTAAAGAAAAATGGTATCAGAAGTGAGACCAAGGCAGTCATTTCAGATTTCACTTGTGTCTCAAGAGCAGAGCAGGTTCCTTACCTGTAAATTGTCTAAGCGAGCTTGAACTCTTTTGGCCTGAACCTCCAACTTCCTGTTTTCTTCACTCACTTCATTCAACTAAAACAGGAGAACAATAGACGTTTCAATAGAAACCTCAAGCTGATTTCCTACTGAAATTCTCCCAGGATACTATCTTATCTGGTCTACCACCAGGCAACACAACACACAGAAGTAGCACCCACGATTAAAAATCATAGCAAAAACTACCACTGGGCCCTAAAACATGAAGAGTTTCTAGAAAGTTTACTTCATTCTATGAAAAATGTGCAAGTCTCCTAACATCTTAAATGAAGATATTTTAACAGGGAACGTCCTTTTTCTGAATTTTCTACTGAACTATAATGTACATACGAGAAAATGCACAAACTATGTAACAGTGTAGTGAATTACTGGGACTGGAGTTAATGTCTGCCTAACTCAGAAAAAGTGTCTTCTTCACCATAGTGGGTCTCCTACCCCACATACAACACAGCCTCCCACTTCTTTCCATCCTCTTTAATTGCTTTTTATTTTTTTTATCCTCTTTAGTTGCTTTCTAAATCATGTTTTGCACATTTTGTGTGTTCTGTGTATGTGTGATCTCTTAGGTTTACTCCTGCACAGCCAACGCTTCTTGACGCTACTATCCATAGCATCTTTCAATAAACACTATCTGGTTACTGTTGATATGCAGAAATACACTTGCTTTTTAAAAAAATTTATTTAAATTTATCTTTTTAATCGAAGGATAAATGCTTTACAGAATTGTGTTGGTTTCTGCCAAACATCAACATGAATCAACATACGTCCCCACTTTTACTGAACCCACATCTTAAGAGTCTCCTGAATTTGTTTAATTCTAGTAACTTAACTGTATGCTTGTCTGGACACTGACTACATCTGTGCATAATCACGTCATCAGAGGATAATTCTCATCTCTTCCTTCCCAAATCCTGACCGCTCCTTGCTACACAGACCAGGACATCAGTTCAAAGTTTCCCAGAATCAGGAACAGCGAGCACCTTCCTTGTTCTGATTTCAGAGGGAAAAGATTTTAGTAACTTAGGTTAAGTATGAGTGTTGTCAGGACTTTTTCTCTTTGTAGATACTCTATGAAAATTAAGTTCTCTTCTATTCCTAGTTATTGTCTTGAGTTGGTGCTGAATTTTAAATCAAAGAATTATGATTCTTCTCCTTTTATCAGATGATGTGTTAATTTTCAAATGATAAATGACTTCTGTATTCCTCAGATAAATTCACTCAATGACATTATACTTTTTAGGTAGCTCTAGATTCAAATTTTTGTATCTATACTCATTTGGAGACTGGCAGCATTTTTCTTGTCGTGCTGACAGGTTTAGATTCAAGGTTCTGCCTGGCCTCCTATGACAGCAAAGAGAGCCTTTCTCTTTTAGGTTAATCAGGTCTGTGATATTTCCTCCAGGAGTCTTACTGCTCTTTCTTTGAAGGTAAGGTGTCTTATTTGTCTCTGATTTTATCTTTGACTAAAGTTTTCACATCTTAAAACAGCGTACCAGTATGGTGTTCCTCAACATTTATCCTCCTTAGGGTTAACAGAATTTCTTAAAACCTGTGGGCTCATAGGCTTCACCAACTTGTGGATATTATCCTTTCACATTCTGCCTCTCTATCTCACCAAGTACATTCGGAGCTCCCATGTTAACTTTTTCACTACGTTCTCCGTACCTCTCAGGCGAAGTGTCCAACCATTCACCACGCATATAAACAGACTCCACCCCTTAGCAACGCACACATCCACCCCAGTCACTACAAGTCACCAAACACATGCTGGACGATCAGGATCACAGTCACCTGAGAGCCAGGTATGGGCAGCAACGCACCTATGCTAGCAATCAAAAACTCTTCTCGCGAGAGCGAGACAAGACTGCAATGGGAGAACACAGTCTCTCCAAGGATGAGAGGGCTCCAGACAAAGTGGGTCAAGGTCACACTCTCACTGCGGGAGGGCAGACAGTTCAGAAAAGACAAAGAATCAGAGCCAGCAAGAACTGGGGGACCTGGTTATCACCGCCATGGAGAAAGGTTATAACGAGTGGGGACTACAGAAATCAGAGAGACAGAGAAGAACACACAGCTGGCCAAGAGTTCCAGGTGCAAACGCTTCAGAGTCCACATTCAGTCCCCTGCTGGAATCCATAAAGTTCCCCACCCAGGGACTCAGCTGCTAAAATGCTGAGGTTCACCTGGTTGTGCTCATCCATGCTTCCCTCCCCACAAACACACCATCACTCTCCTGTCCCTCTCCACAAAGCCCTTCACTTCCATATATTTCAAGCAAAACTGGCAAAGGGGAGCAAAAAAAAATACAACTAGCAAGAATCTGGTGCAACCTGAGTATGATTGAGCACTGAGCTGACTCACAGCTCTGCATATCCCACATAGTGACCCACATAGTACAGTGCAATGTGACACAGTGGGTGTGAGCTCGCCACAGCCCTCCACACACAGTGCAGTGCAGTGTGATGCGGTGGGCGTGAGCTCGCTGCAGCTCTGCATATACAACAGAGTGCACAGCAGTGTGATGTGGTGGGTGTGAGCTCACCACAGCTCTGCATTCATACATAGTGCAGCGCAGGGTGAGGCAGTGGGCATGAGCTTGTGCTCCCAGCACAGGATCCACACATAAGAGACCCTCCAAAAATACACAGTGGTGTGTAGCAGCCGGTTCAAGAACAGTGCAAAGCTACAACTCAGCACCTGAAGTCCCCAGGTTAGCGGGTTTTCTTTTCCTTGTTTTTAATCTAGTCACTGTTCTTAACAGTTTGAAAAATTCCAAGTTGTCAAATAGCTCAGCTGGTTGTCAGAACACATGATGAGAAACCAAGAGCTAGCTTAACTATTTTAAATTCAGAAGTATTTTATAATAAAGCTAACAAATAAAGATGATAATCAAGGTTTTCTCTACACAGAATATGCTCTAAGATTCTGACTCGAACTGGTTAATCTATACAGTTCTGAGAATGTCTCATAATCTAACACAGATAAACTAAGTCTTACCTGTTTCTTTAAGCTATCATTCAATCCTTTCAATGCATCAAAGGAAGACCTTAGCCTTTTGCTCTCCTTATTTCTCTCTTTAAGAACTTCAGTTAAGTGCCCAACTTCTGCATCATGTTGCTAGGAAGGAAAAAATAGAGATTTAATGTCACTAATGCTACTGAACATAAGTTAGATAAAAATTACAACTCCCTGGGACTTCCCTGGTGGCTCAGTAAAGAATCCGTCTGCCAACGCAGGAGACATGGGTTCAATCTCAGATGTGGGAAGATCCTACATGCCTCAGAGCAACAAAAGCCCTTCCACCACAACTACTGAGCCTGTGCTCTAGGTCTGTGCTCCACAGTGAGAAGTCACTGCAATGAGAAGCCGCCTGCACACTCCAACTAGAGAGTAGTCCCGCTCGTCACAACTAGAGAAAACCCCGCGCAGCAACCAAGACCCAGCGCAGCCAAAGACAAATATATAAATTTACAGGAAATAAATAAAAATAAAAATAGGCTTTAAAAAAAAATAACAACTCCTTGAATCACAAGGACTTTAATCAGTATATTTAAGCATAATGGCTGACACTGCAAGTAATTTATAAAAACTGGATAATCAAGCAACTTAATAACAAAGCATTAAAAATATATGTTAAATACCTATTAAAACATATTATACAAATTAAGTAGCATTAAGGCTATTTTCGGTCCTGCTCAGAAAAATCTCCAACAGAAACTCACTGAAATAATTTCTGACATCATGGAATGATAAAGGAGTTCTGATCCTTTCAGGAGGCTAGTTAATTATTCATAGCTTTGTGAATTAAAATTTAAGGTTTAAATTAGCCCTCTGGAGAAGAAATATTCCACACATAGAACTGTTCTCATAAATTAGCTAAAGTTGTACATCTCAGAAAACTTAAATACATAATAAAATTTCCTGAGCCCCAAATAATTTGACTTTCCTTAACCAGTTTTATAAATATTAAAATCAATTTCCCCATAATTATATTTCAATAAGAACACATTTTAGATTTGTGAATACTTACATAGTTTCTTTCACTTTTTACTCTCAGATTTACTCATAACGTATTAAAACAAGTAAATTTTCATAGGAAATCAAGAAACTGATTTCCTTCTTCCAAGTAATCATCCAGGTCCCACTAAAATAAAACAGTGAGCTTTATACTTCCTATAAGCAGCAAACAGAAATTCAGAGAGAAAGAACCAAGGCTGAAATGAAGACGGAGTGCACGGAAAATCCAAAGTCGTTAAAAAAAAATCGGCTGTATGAAGTTTTACGATTATGATAAACAACTCCTTAAATAACTCAGACATGACCACAAAGACAACACTTATTTTAAAAGCAATATTAACATTCTCAACTGCACAAATTTTCCACTTCCAGAAAATATTAAGACCATTTGACACGGGTTCCTTTTCCAGAAGGATAAGCCCACAGAGCTCCGCTTCTCTTACTGATCACAACTAAAGCCACACAAAAAACACAGAAAGCAACTACTAAGGAAAGTCAAAGGGAAACAAGCAGGGAGTTGCAGAAAGGAGGAAAAACCTGGGCAAATAGCCCTCAAGGGGCTCTGTTTCCCCATTTCTCCAGCGGCCTTGCCCCAGGGCAGGCCCTGGCCCTGCTAATTGCAGAGAAATGGCTTTGCTTTCCAGGCCTGGGAACAGGAAGAGGGGATCCATGAGTCACGGATGTGCTTAAATCCAGCTCAGCCCTGAGCTGGTGAAAGCGAGGGGCAGAGATAGGAGCTCAGTTGACAACAAGCCCAACCCCACCCCTGCCCAACACCCCACAGGCATCTTAGGGACCCAGAGCATCACAGCAAAGGCTGAGAAGCCCAGCCTCAGGCCCCCAGTGGTGACTGCAGCACACAGGCTTCACAACAACGGCAAAGGCTCTGGGAACTGAGTGAACAGTGACAAGACACAGCCTGGGCACAGTACTATCAGGCTTCCAGAGGCTACGCTAGGATCCCAGGTCTATAGAAGATGTGCGACGCCCAGAGGACTGCTGCAGGGACTCTGCAATCAGTGCCACGCTCACCTCCTTCATGATCTGGAACCTCATGAGAACCTCTTCTCTGACGTCTTTCACCTCACTCAAGGCACCTTCATGTCTGAAGAGCAGCTCTTCCCTCTCGACCAGAAAACGTTCTCGCTTCTGAAGCTCCTCAGCGAATTCCTGCTGGGCTGCTGTCTCACACTGAGAGGAAGGACAGAGTTAGCGCTCCGGGAAGCTCACTCAACTGAGCATCAGCCAGTGGAGTGCAGAGCAACCACCACACAGCACACGGGAACCCTGCAGGCCACCAATGACGGGACCGGCTAGGAGACTCCAGCGTGAGGACCTGAGAGAATCCAGGGTGCAGACAAGGGGAGCACCATGGGGACACCCCGCACTCTCCCTCCCGCCTCCCCATCGTCCCTGGGAAGAACGCCTCACACCTGCAGAGGAGCCCCTCCAACATTCCCCTCCAATCAGCAGAGCAGGCTCCAGTGGAGCCCAGAAATCCTCTCATGTCCCCTATATCCCCACGGCCATGCGGGTCTCCTCCAGCCTCCCCCCAGAGCCCATCAGCTCCCACAGCCGCTGAGCAGAACAGACAGGGTGAGGCCGTGGCCTTACAAAGGGAGGCTGGGCTTCCAATTCCTTGGCCTCCTGACCTCCCACCTGGACAAACTTCTCTAAAACATTGTCCCGGTTGGCTGAACCCTCCTCAGCACACTTCAGTCTGGCCTCAACCCCCGTCCCCCTTGAACCGGCTTCCGAATCACTGACCCTCAGGTCTGCTCCAGCCCTGGCTGCACCCATCCCTCCCTCTGGTCCCCTCCTTCCTGGCTGCCATCTGGGCAGCGCTGAGTCCACACCTGCAGCTTCTGGTGAATCTGGAGCAGCTCGTCATAGATCTTGCTGACCTGACGGGGCAGCAGGCCCGGCTTCCGTGGGGCCCTGGATGCAGGGGAGCCAACATGCTTGGGAGGGGAGTCGCTGCCATCACTACAATAGTCAGCCCAGCTCCTTGAACGTGAGGCCACATTAGCTGGCCAGGCATCGGCTAAGAGGACAAAATTTAAATTAAAATCTCAGTTTACAGTTTTAAATATCCTCATTGTATTGTTAAAATGTTTCAAGTACTATATGCTGAAAAAAAGGAGCACACAGTCAACGGTTTACATTTAGAAAATCTGGGTGAAAGCCATCCAGAAATTCTCTGTGGCCTTTTTGCAACTTCTCTGTAAACCTAAGACTATTTAAAAAAAGAGTGGGTTAACTGCCTTGACAAAGAGATGGAGAGTTACCTCAGGAGCCCTGACACATGCCCTTTGACACGTTCCCTTACACCAAACTAACCACCAATCCAAACAGTGTTCATCACTGCTCCACTTCTTTGATGTTTAAAAACTATTTGTTTTACTTGTTTTAAAACTTTATGTGATGTCTGTAATTAATCATATAATTACATAATCTCTATAACCTCCTCCGTTAAATAACGCGCTCCTGTGTTAACGATGGCAGCAGGTTCACGACCCTGTATGGCTTTAGCCTTTGACAATACCTTGTGACCGCCAAGCTGCACTGTCTCCACCAAGGCTGGGGAGCCTTGCTCCTGGCAGCCATGGTGAGAGCTCCTGCAGTTACCCTGTGCATTCAACTGTGTGTCCAACTCTTTGTGATCCCATGGACTGTAGCCCACCAGGCTCCTCTGTCCATGGGATTCTCAGGCAAGAATACTGGAGTGGGTTGCCATGCCCTCCTCTAGGGGATCTTCCCAACTCAAGCATCAAACCCTCATCTCTTAAGTCTCCTGAATTGGCAGGTGGGTTCTTTACCACTAGCACCACCTGTGATGCCAAATCGTTACCAAAGTACCCCCCTGCCCCCTAAACCCTAGCAGTGGAGGTAAGCCCTCCTGCGTTGCTCCTCCCCAGCACTGTGCTGTCAGCATTCACGCTCTGCTCACAACGAGCAGTGACTTTCACCTGCACTGGCCTCCAGCTAAGGAGGAGCCCCCAGCTGTAAGGAGGGGGTCTCCATGGTACTCCCCATCTTGGCTGGACAGACCGGGGGAGCCAAGATAAAAAACAGGAATTTTTTAAAAAGAAAGTTCTTTCCTATTCCCCAGCTCCACAAGCACCCTTCCAGGGAAACACTCCATGCTCTGCCTGCCTCCCCAGGCTCCCAGTCCACCAGCCCTGGGCCGGAATATTCCTTAGTTCTGTCAACTTTTAAACACACTCAACATTTTGTATATGTTACAACATCTTGTATTCTCAGTTGTTTCCAGTGGGAAAATCCACCACACAAATGCAGCCAGATACACAGAGAGCAACTGCTGACTCAGGGTGAAGGAGGCCAGGCCTCAAGTGACCTGGCCTGTTTTCCTAAAAGGTGTAAGGGTTAGTCACCTACTACCACAATTTTAGGGCATCCCAGGTGGCTCAGTGGTAAAGAATCAGCCTCCCAATGCAGGAGACATGGGTTCAATCTCTGGGTTGGGAAGATCCTCTGGAGGAGGAAATAGCAACCCACTTCAGTATTCTTGCCTGGGAAATTTCTTGGACAGAGGATCCTGGAGGGCTACAGTCTGTCGGATCATAAATGAGTCAAACACGACTTAGCAACTAAACAATAATCACAATCCTATGTCCTCAGAAATACTGACAAGAAAAAGAAGTGAAGATTATAATATTCATGAATTATTAAGTTATTTTGATAAACTTCAACAGTGTGGAAATTCTACTGAAAAATCATGAAGTTTATTTTCCTCTTCTCCTTTAACTTAATGACAAGCACAGCAACCAGTTCATGGCTTAGCAACCAGGACAAAGAAATGCACACCTTGAAAACTAGGGTCACTACTATGGGGTAAGCTTTAGTGCCCTACTTGACAGAGCTGCTGTTTAAATGACTGTTCTGAAATGAGCATTTCTCTTACCTTTGTCTGTCTCTCTAAAGGACTGCTGGTTTATTTTGGAGGCACTGACTCTAGAGTCATTGCCGGTGAACTCTTCTTCTGTTTCTGGTTCTTTCAAATCTTGAAAAGAATCCAGTTCATCATCTAGGCTTTAAAAAAAAATCAATCACAGCATTCTGGAAGATTTCTACAGCCATTTAAAGAAGAGGAGACTGCTTCAAATATTAGCAGCATAGCAATTGAAAAAAAACGTAACAAGTTAGTAAACATTTTTAAAAAAGGAAAAGGGAAAACTAAACTACCAGTCATGATGCTGAAAACTCACATGTGTGAACTTTTCCCACATTCAGACATGCTCAACTGCAAAGTACACCCTTCCTCTTGACCCTGTATTGCTGTGAGGTGGATCAAACAGGCGCTGTGTCTCTAATTCTTTTAAAAACTACGAGAAGGAGTGATGAAGGTGGGGAAACTGAATCTTAAGTTAAATAACTGACAGGGTAACTGACAGGTGACATAATGAGCAAAAGGTGAAGCAGAACTAGAATCCCAGATGTTCTCTCCAAAAAGATCATCTGAATGTTGGCATTTCCAGAGCCAGCTGTTCAAAGGGAATACACTACAAGTCACAAAAGATAAGTTAAATTTTTCGGGAATTCTTTGGCAATTCAGTGGTTAGGACTCTGTGCTTTCACTGCCCAGGGCCCAAATTTAGTCCCTGGTCTGAGAACTAAGATCTCAGAAGCTTTGCAGCACTGCCATAAAGAAAGAAAAAGAAATTATAGCAGACCCTTTAAAAACATAAAAAGACATGAAATTTTAACAGTGTATAATATTTAATCCAATATATCTAAAAGATAATTTTAATATACAATCAATATTAAAAATAAGATACTTTACATTCTTTTACCTATTTTGAAAGTGCCATGTTTATTTTTTACTTACAGCACAACTTAGTTGAGACGAGCCCCTTTTCAAGCACTCGACAGACACAGGTGCTGGGCAGCCCTGTAATTCCACACTAGGTCACAACAAGGGACTGGTGGGAAAACTGTCCAAAGTTAAAACCTTTCACATTGCTAAAGATTCAACTTGAAACCATACCCAGACCATTTAAAGAAAATAAAACTATCAGTTCAATATGAGAAAATAATTTCCATGAACTTATAACTTCCCACAGTTTCCTTTCTCTATAATCAAACTCGGGACAGCAGGGAGATCAAACCAGTCAATCCTAAAGGAAATTATCTGAATATTCATTGGAAGGACTGATGCTGAAGCTGAAGCTCCAATACTCTGGCCACCTGATGTGAAAAGCTGATTCACTGGAAAAGACCCTGATGCTGGGAAAAACTGAGGGCAAGAGGAGAATGGAGCAACAGAGGATGAGATGGTTGGATGGTATCACTGACTCAATGGAGATAAGCTTGAGCAAACTCAGGGAGATGATGATGGACAGAGAAGCCTGGGGTGCTGCAGTCCATGGGGTTGCAAAGAGTTGGACGTGACTTAGCAACTGAACAACAAGCACAACATTAATCAAACTACCTATGTTTACATCTTTCTTTAAAAAATATTTATTTGGCTGTGTCGGATCTTAGTTGTGGTGTACGAAATCAGTTGCTCCACAGCATGTGGGATCTCAGTTCCCCAACCAGAGATCCAACCCACATTCCCTGCATTGCAAGGTGGATTCTTAACCACTGGACCACCAGGGAAGTCCCCTCACATCCATGTCCACACCTTGACTCCAGATCAACTAGATGACTCTGTGAGCATGAAAGGAGACCGCAGTGACGGTAGTGATAACAGTGGTGCATCTGAGTGCCCTTCTGTGTACTGAACAGCATTCTAAGTGCCTCACATGGACTAATAATCAGAAAATGAAACAATGCAAGCTCCAAGGTATCAATCACAGTAACAATAGATATTTCAGGCACAATGTTTTTTTTCCTCTCCACAATTACCTCAACGCTTCTCTTTATATATGTCCACATCTTTACAGTTTAACATCACTTCAAAATGCTTATTTGCTTTTGATACCTTAGCACTTCTTTCTGCCACATATTTTTGGCATTAATAATATTCAGCTTAGAACTTTATTTCACCTTACCTTCCACTGGTTTTACCCAGAGTAAAAGCTCCTCCACAAAACTGCTGACCCTTCACAGCCCAGCAGCACATGGTGTAACAATCTGTAGGCCCCAACCCCAGGGTTGACCTCTTCCATCTCTCTCTGCCACCTAGGTATAGCACAGTGCTTACCACAGCAGGAGACACACAGGAGACACACCATACCGACTGCCGCTGAATAAACTTGTAGTCATTTTTATCTTAGTTCCTTAATTTAAAAAAATAATAAACAAGGGAGCAAGGCCTTCTTTTGGGTCCTGGATGAAGAGCTATCTATCCTGCAGTGTAAATAACCCTGCATTATATCTGCGAACAGGACGCTAGGCGTGTGGTTCCATCAGATGCTCAGGAACTAGCGCCCAGTCTCCTCCAGCGCCCAGCGGACTCCGGACCGCGGATGCCTTCTCCCACAGAAAGGCGCACACCAGCCAACCTCCGCCCCCCTTGGTTTCTCGATACCCGGGGGTAGGGGGTGACCCCCAGCAGGACTCGGGGTACCTTGCCAGTTCACCGTGAGAACACCGCGGGGGGACGCAGGGCGCCGCCTCCTCTCGTCAGAGAAACATCTCAACGACGGACCGACTTTATCTCCACAGGAGAAGATGTCCAAATCCTCTGTGAACAGGAGGGAAGGCAGCCGAGGCGGCTCGGTAAGGTCCGGTACCAACCACCTCGTTCTCGGCGTGGGACACGAGCTTCCAGCAGACTGGTCTCCGAGCCGCTGGTCAAACAGCTTGTAGTTCATCGCCTCCCCCGCTCCCACCCCCACCCCGCACGCGATCCCGGCATCGACCCGGTGCCGACGACCCTGTTCCGCGTCGGAACCGAAAGACCCAGGCGGCAGGCCAAGTCCCCGAGGGCTCAACACAGTGCTTCTCCCTCTGATGAGCTCTAAGAATTGAATTCACATGATAAACTACCTACAACTGCGGCCTGCGGGGAACAAACCACCCAGCCGCCGCCCTACCTGGGGTGCGGGGAGGCCGCCGCCGCCGCTCCGCCACGTCCGGCCGCCGGCGCCCCGGCTGGAAAAGAGTTGGAGAGGTGACCGGGGAGGGTCAGTCCCCTGGCCCCTGTCCCCTCCGACTCCTGAAACCCCGGCCTCGCGCGGCGCCCCCTCTCGCCGCCCATCAGGCACGCCGAGCCCCCGCACAGGAGCGGCCCCCGTGGACCCACCGGGCACCTTGGGGCACCGGGCCCCAGCACCTGCGGCGTGAAACCGGCTCGGACTCACCGCCCAGCGCCGGGACTGACGCAACTCAGATCCTCACCCAAGTCTACGCGAACGCCTGAGCGCGTTCCCGCGGTGACGCGCAGCGATCCTCTGACGCGCGTGCCCGCCGGGGGCCCGCTCCCAGCCCGCCGCCGTCAGGGGTCCCGCCTCGCGCCCACGCTCCAACCCGCAGATCCGGCGACCCGCGAACCTGGCAGGGCCGGGCCTCACCTCGCCGAGGCAGCCGCCCCCCAGGCCGTAGCGGCTTTTGAGGCGCTCCACCACCAGATCTTGCCCCGGGGGCTTCACGACTCTCGGCTCCATGGCCACGACCGACGTCGTCTCCCTGGCAACAGCGCGCGGCGGGGCGGGGCTGCGCGGAGAATATGCGCCGTGACGCACGACATGCCCCGCCCCCGGCAGGGACCCTGACTCGAGTTTCCTGGGGAACAGAGCTCGGACTCGTGGAGGGGCAGGCGTTGCGGATGCGTGTTACGACGCGCGTACACCCGTGCTCCCGCATGCCGTCGGCGCGAACGCGGTTGGGCCCGGTTGCGGGCGTCTGTACGTGTTTGCGGCCCGTGGGGGCAAGATGCGAGCTGGCGCCCGGGGTCATCGTTTCCTTTCCTTCCTGAGGGTCGCGGGCATTCCGCTGGGGTCGGGTCGAGGCGCCATCCGGGTGCATCTTTCTCGTACGCAGCTCAGACTTGTCCTGGCTGGAGAAGTTGGTTTCGGCCTGAGTATTCGTTTCCAAACCTGGGTCCACAGCTGTAATGGCTCAGGGCGCCTCGGAGTCCCCCGTAGCCCAGAAGCCCCCAGGCGCCTGCTGTCACCCGGGACGCGCTCCGAAACCACGGAGAAGCGGAGCCCTCAGGACCGGCGCACGCACTGTCCCCCCCGCCCCGCAACACCAACACACACACACATACACAGTCGGGGGTCAGGGAGTCCACCGCGCGCCGGACGCGGACCCCACCTCGGGCGTTGAGCAGGTGCTGGCCCAGGACAGCCTGTCTCCAGACCCCAAACAGCGCGAGACAGCCCCGCAGTCCGAGCACACCGCTCCGGCAGGGCCTGCGACGTGCACAACGTGCTCGGGGGACTCCAAGGTCCTACACTGAGTAGGCTGACGAGAGCGTCCCCCTTGTCCAACTTTTTCCACTAGCCATTTCCAAGTAAGTGTTCAGTATATACCCCACTTGAAAACAGTTCTTTCCTTGGGAGCTCTGGTAATTAGGTGGCAGTCTGAGTTTACAGATATTTAATTATTCTCTTTGGTTCCAGAATGAACAAACGATTAGATGCACAAGTAATGAATTTTTTAAATATCATGGCTGTTAACAATTGTCACTTTATTTTTGCTACAAAATTCACCAGAAAAAGGTACTGCAACAATCTAGTATAAAGCAAATTTTTAACCAAAGAACATGGTATAGACCTGTTTAAAATACTCATACTTTATCACAATAACTGCAAGGAAAAATTCAAGTTCTATCAGAACCAATGCAGTTTGAGGTAGTAGAAACAGATGACAGAAAGGTTTTTTTAAAAATCTAATTACTCAACTTAAAATGTAAAAATTAATTTAATACCGTTGAAAGGGCACAGGAAGCTACATATCATTTTAAGGAAAGAAGGTACTCTGCTTAAAAGATAATTTAACTATACAAGGAGGTGCAAGAATTTATAGAAGAGCACTTTGGTTAAGTCTCTGCCCTTTGTGGCTCTACCCATTTACAAGTGAATCTCTGTTCATAACTGAACACACCAATAGTTAAAATTACCAAATATAGTCCAAATCTGAAATAAAAATTATCCAAGTCATGGTCCCTTTATTCAAATAGTAAGTATATCCATGCAGGAAGTCTAATATCTTAAAAGGAACTAATATTAAATTGCATATATCATATTCTTTCAATAGTTTGAGAAGGTCTATTGCTTTTAACAAGATTAGTATTCCATTTTAATACAAATATGTCAGGAGTACATAAACACAAGTACACCTGAAAATACACCAGTGTTTAAACTTTTATTTCACACCATGCAAGGTCAATTATAACACATTAGAAAGTGACAACAGCTATAAGCTGCAATTTTACATTTGTACATTGGAAACGTCCATTTTCAAAAGCTGAACATAATTACCATGTTGTCAAAACAGCTAGGCCTCAATTCAACTTTTATACAGGTAAAATTTACTATGGAAAACAATGATTTTATATCTGTCCACATTCTGTGATGATAATTCTTCGACTAACAGACCCTTGAGGAGAACCAAATGATTCAATCTTTTTCACAGTATCCATACCATCTTTAACAAACCCAAATACTACATGCTTAAAGTCCAAATGTTCTGCTTTTTTCAGTAGTATGAAAAATTGAGAATTATTGGTGTTCTGGCCTCGACTGGCCATCGATAGTAAACCAGGACCTGTATGTTTCACATCAAAATTTTCATCTTCAAATTTATCTCCATAAATGGACCGTCCTCCTGTTCCATCATGTTTTGTGATATCTCCCCCCTGGAAAAAAGATTTCAATTAGCAGGAATCCCAAATAAAACATTAAAATACATACAGAACCAACCACTGAAGGGTAGGTCCTAAATACCCAGCTTCTCTGAGAATGTAGTTTGAAAACTAAGAAATTTGTGAAAGGAAACAAAAATGAAAAGATCTTTTCCCACCCTTAATTTCTATCAGGTTCAAGGCATTAGAAATATGAACCCTTTTAGGCTGCAAGTTCTTGTGGGGATAGAAGCTGGGGGTGTGGAAAAGCTAAAGTCTACAATTACAGGTAAGGAAAAACACTCAGATTTCCCACACTCGCACTTGTCTAGACCCTGTTGTGATGCACACTTAAAGACTTACTTGGCAAACAAAATCTGGAATCACTCTGTGGAATATGGAGCTCTTGAAACCAAAGCCCTTCTCTCCAGTGCACAGTGCTCTGAAGTTCTCAGCAGTTTTAGGAACAATGTTTGAAAATAATTCCATGGTTATACGTCCTAGGGGCTCATCATCTGCACAAATGTCAAAAAACACCACAGGATTTGTCTCCTTTGAGAACTCTGCTGTCAGTGATAACTGTCCTTTCTGGGGTTTCAATAAATTCTGTTGACATTCTTCAAATTTTTTCTTGAAACAATCAGCCATTTCTTTCGTTTTAAATCTCACTGCAAGCTGTTCCACTTTGGCTTCTCCATCTGTTAAACAACAAACACCACAGTGACCTTAGTGTTAAAATAACTGTTAAAAAATTGTTTTATATATTTGTTGTCAATGTAGAAAAGTCAAAAAACTAGAAAGTATCACTGAGTGCAGAGCTCACCAGCATAATCTGAGGCAGTCCAAACTAAAGCGTTGTTGGAAACATTCAAGGGTTTCAGTTCCATCGTCTTGGTGATGACGTGGTTCGCACACACTTTGAACACCTGGTCTCTTCTCATCAGAATCCGATAGTAATTCTTCACAGTGTGCCAGAGGATCTTCATGTCTCCAACCCCACGCTCCTTCCATTGACTGGCCTCTCGATCCCACCTGTAAAGTTTGGCTCTCTCTTTAAATAAAATTTCTTCATCTTCTTCTCCAGATTTTACTTCTACCTGTGACAGGAGATGAAATTACCTATAAGCTGCTACTTATAACATAATAAATTCCAAAGATCCAAATTCCTTAACACACTGACATGAACAGAATTTGAAAAGAGTTAACATCCTAGGGCTACCAATACAGCAGATTTGGATGAGGCAGGAAAGATTTGTCATTAAATGTTTTCTTTGTACTTATTAACATTCTTCCTCTTTTTGGAAGTCAAATACAATCTTTTACAGGAGAGAAGAGGTTTTTAAAAAAAAATCTTGTTCTTCAAGAAAAATACTATCTACTGATTGAGGCTGAAACTGATAAAAATAATTTGCCTAAAATAACATTCTTGTCTAGAAAAAGTACAATATACTTTTTATTGAAAGGACTGTGGCAAATGTGAGCTTAAATGGGTTTTTAATTTTTTGCCCCTTCAATTATGTTATTAAAAACAAACAGGAAAAAATTAAATTCTTCCCAACAATTTCACAGAGAATTTACCAAATAACATTTGTATGTAAATTTTTTTACAAGGACGATTTACATTTTAAGATTGAACTTGCAATAAAAAGCTTCCATTTGCAATGGTCAGTGTTCTTAAAGAAGTTGGTCAAACAAAGGTCAGCCCTACAAATCAAGCCCATGTCAAGTTTTAAGTTTTAAAATGTGAAGTTAGTTAGTATAAGGTTTTTACTCTTTAATATTTACCTCTGGTAGTGACACTATTGGTTCAAAATGGATATCTTCATTATGAACTACCTCTTCATCACTACCATCTTCAGCTTCGCCAACTTTACTGGTTGACTGTGATCCAAACACCGCTGCTCCAGTATTTGCCCACTGGAAATTTTTATCTGATGAATAAATTAGGATATTTAAACAGTGATATCTATTTTAATAAGCTTTTAATTCCCATTAGAGTACTTTATGAATGAATCTAATTTCCAACGATGTGACATACTTCTAATTAAAATGCTTAAAACTGTATTCTCCTGGCAAGTTAAGCTTAAGCAGTGAGCACAAAGGATGTGTAGTAACATTTATGCCTGGGTGTACAGACAGGGTTATCTAAGCCTTAGGTCTTCGTGACACTAAACTTTCAGTAACGAAGCAGGTTCTTCATTCAAAGTACATCCTTTGAAACCTGAAAACCCAGCTCAGCTCCAAGGGTAGTTTATTTCATAAAACATTCAATCACATGAAAAAAGTAACTTTAGAGCCTAAGAATGTTCTCCAAGAGGCCAAATCTGCTACTTTCAAAGCAGACTGAATACAAGTTGGTAACTTCTCCAGCTCAGCTCTCTTCTAAGGTAACTGGAGTGAGAGCTTCAACTTCTTGCCCAGGTGGCACTGGTGGCCCCAGGAGCAGCTAACTGACGCCACCCCCACCCCACCCTCTCTCAAGCAACACCAGGCTTAATTGGTGAAAAAGCTCCCCACTCCTATGCAGAGGAACAAAGACTTTTCTCTCCCTCAAACCCTAGGTGAACACTAAATGCTGTTTTTTCCATATCTCAACTGTGACAACCCAGCCTGCTAATATTAATACATTCCCCACTATCTTAGAGGAAAGAAACCTCTCAACTCTTCATCGCTTTGCTGACTGACAAACCACTGCTCTCTAATCCTACATCTGATACAAAAACTCGGGAGAAGGCAAAAATTGTCACGTATCAGTTTAAAACTTGAAGAAAGAACAAAATGAGTGTCTAATGAAACAGTAAATTCTTCTAAGACAGGTTTATGGGGAGAAAAAAAAACAGGAATAAAAAAAGTCGTACAAATAAATAGCAAACGAATGCTGAAACAAAAGCACCATCCCAGATTGTGTGGGGGCTTCCTGAGGATAGTAAGCACAGACCTAGTTGATGCATAGGTGTAGGGCTCGAAAAGAACTTAATTCAGGAACTCCCAAGCAGAAAAAAATTTTCAGTTATCCCAATACCCTGAGAGGTATGGCAGAAAATCTCAAAATTCCTCTAAAGCAATGGTTCTTAACATTGGGTGCATATTAAAATCACACCAACAGCTCCTATGAAATACCAGTGCCTGGGTCCCACACCCAGAGCCCAACATAACCTAACAAGTGTTCCACCACCCCCGCCACCCAAACTTTAAAAAGCTCCCAGGAATTCTAATATGAAGCAGAGAATTGAAAACCACTGCTTTAAAGGGGCAGGAAAAAGAATTTATTCAGTAAAAGTATAAAGATAAGTCTGTCAGTAATCAACAACTGTATTCTAGGCAGCAATACCTAGGACGCTTCCACTCTGGGTTTAATGGAAACATTACAAAATCCCAAGGAAATATGATAAAATGTCAGTCAGAGGCACAGGGAAGCAGCAGATAAAACAGCTGTTTATTATTTTCTCTTAGGAGTTTCCCTATGAGAAATTACAGAAAAGACACAGAGTGACTGGCAGACCTGTGTGAAGATGACTTTCAGGAGAAATAGAGAGAAAAGGAACAAAAAAAAGTGAAACAAAAATAAAATCAACAGATGAAGAAAAAGCAATCACCACAGAAATAACACATAATAGAAGAGGAGAAAGAAAAGACTCCTCTGGGCTTAAAACCAACCAAAACAAAAAGTTTAAGATCAAAAAGGTCCACAGAAGGTCAGAAATATGTTTAAGAAACAAAAAATCATTCTGATGAAACTAACCTTTAAAAAAAAAATTTAAATCCTACAAGTTCTTAATGAAAGGCTAAAGTATTAAAAATTTACAAGTGTGAAAACTCTCCCATGAAAATATATGAAATGGATTCCAGGGGATCTACAGTTTCAAAATACTATTCTATGCTTATATCATTAGCACAATATAAATTAGACATTCAATACACAAGAAAACTAATCATAATTTAAAGGAAAGTAATGACGAATCTGGAGATAAATTAAACTTCTTTGAAAAGATAAAGCACAAATTCCTAAAAAGCACAGATCTAAGGACACAAACTAAAAGGTGTAGCTTGAAAAAAAGAGCTTAGTGGATAATACCACTGAATCAGCAGGTAACTCAGGGCAAGTTTCCCACACAGATCTGGAGCTGTCCTATGTCAACTTTACTGCACAACACTGACAGAGTATCAATCAACCTGACACATTAGCTTTTATTTGGCTTTTCATTGGTGGATAATTGTACCCACTCTATTGGTGTATTTGCTGATCTATTATCCTGTGACTTCAAGCTACTAAATAAATTAAAAATAAAGCAATGTGACTTCAATGAAGCTATGAATGCCAAAGTAACACAACATCTGAAGGTAATTTATTAAAGTTTTATATATGTTTCTGTAAACGACGGAACTGTGAAACAAGTAAAATATGTGAGATGGAATAACACTATTTTGAATTAATCATGTAAGTATATATCTTCAATAAAATTTATTCCACAGATCAAGCATCAATTCAATTTAGGTGGTGCTATAATTTGTTATATAAAAGATATTTAAGAACAGGAAAATACAGTATGCCATAAAACAAGGAAAAGGATTACTTTCTACAGATGATACCAAAACAGACCAAAACTAGAAAAACCACTGGAAAAGATGGGAAAGCTCACCAGTTATAAATTAGCACAACCCTTATATGAAAAAATACAATCAAGGATAATGCAAAAATAGAAAACTTCAAAGTCATCTCCTTAAAAATTACAGATGCACATCTTGAAATATTAGCAAATCAAAAGTGTAACTAGAAGAACAATCCCAAAGTTACTCCAAAACTGGAGGGAGGGTTCTGCATTTCAGGATGGGCAAGACTAGCACAAGTTACAATGAATTAAGAGAAAATTCTCATGGTTATATTAATAATAGTAAAAGTAATAGTAAAATAGAAGCCCTTCCTTTAATAAAACACTAGACATCTGGAGGGAAGGGCCAGGAAAGACATGGCCAGGTGAGCAATGACCGTGCAACAAAGGACCCACCCTCCAGGGTGCCCACTTCTGTGACACAGTCACTGAAGCCTCCTCTTCTCCTAATCTTACCTTTGGATCCGAAAGCAAAATCCCCAGAGTTACTGGAAGCCAAGTCCGCAAATGACAGCCCTGTGCCACTTCCGAATCCAAATGCAACTGTTTTGCTTTCCACTGGCAAAAGGGAAACAGCAATTTAATTATGTCGAACATCAAAGATTTACCCAGGACCCAAAGGGAAGGGGTGTATGTGTATATGCTGGGAAGGGGGTAGGACCTGCTATACTACTGATGCAGTGGGGTGGAGTAAGGAGTATTTTTAATCTAGTTATTTCTCTGAAAACTTACAAGTTTATAGGTAGTATTCTCAATGAACAATACACCAGAAGCAGCATGTTCAAAATCATTTTAAAAAAATGAGATGTAGATCTATACTAAGTCAGACAGAGAACTACACAGCTTTTGCTTCACATGGTCTAGTATCATCTAAACAAACATTCCAAGAAGGATTTCAGGAAATATCTATGTAAAGATTCTGTGTTCGCTAAGAGAATTGAATTCTCTCATGCCCCTTTGTGGAGAAGGCAATGGCAACACACTCCAGCACTCTTGCCTGGAAAATCCCATGGACAGAGGAGCCTGGTAGGCTGCAGTCCATGGGGTAGCTGAGAATCAGACATGACTGAGCGACTTCACTTTCACGCATTGGAGAAGGAAATGGCAACCCACTCCAGTATTCTTGCCTGGAGAATCCCAGGGACGGGGGTGCCTGGTGGGCTGCCATCTATGGGGTCGCACAGAGTCGGACACAACTGAAGTGACTTAGCAGCAGCAGCAACATGCCTCTTTGTACATCTCAGTTTAAGAAAGGGAATTCCTGGATATACATTTGAAAGTATCATCTCAGAACCACAGGTGTACCTTATCCAGAAATCCATGCCTACAAGGTTGCTATAAACATACACCAAATTTTACCTTGGCTTGTAGAATCTCCATCATTTTCCTTTCTAGTAGATAAATCCACAGGTTTGTCAACAGTTCCAGAAGAAACTGATGGTGGACTAACAGATTTGGTAGTAAACTCTGGCTCTTCAGATTTACACAAAAATGGCACAGTCATTTTAGTGTCATCTGTACACATACCATCGGCTGAGCTAGCTATGTTCTTGTCCTGGGATTTCTGCAAAGAGAAAATAACAAATAACTATGCCACTAAATAGTGAGTGAAAAAAGGATCGCATACTCTATTGTACAATAAGCAGATGACATGGAGTTCTGGACAAAGTGGAGTAAGCATACTTTTCTCTCCACCATGTTACCGTACCTCCAGTCTCTGTGGCACCTGCAACTCAACTACACTGAAAAGGACAAAGCGAGCAGAAGTCGCTGGGAAGTGGATGGGAGCAGGAGGACCAAGAATCTTGAGACATGAAGCAATGTGAAGTCTACCAGAGAGCAACACTGGCTGAGATGCATGAGGCAGCCAGGTCTGGAGATGAGACCATGAATACCTCAGCCTCTAGGGGCCAGCGCATCCAGGTCCACAAGTCAGCAGGAACCCGAAGAGGCACTGGCCTGAGCCAACTGCCCCCCGTAGTTGCTCCTGCTGATGCTGAGCCACGAGCCCTGGCACATGCTGCTGGGGTGCTGCCAGCAAGGATGCAGGCACTGGGTCCTGGGGCCCATTGTTCAAGCGGCCCACCCCCAGCCAACACGTCCAGTCCCTGCCTCGGGGGCCATCTCTGCAAGGACTGAGAGCACACAACCTCCTCTGAAACCCCACCCCAGGGCAAAGATGGCTTCTGGAAATGGACGGTGCTGAGCCGGAGGATGGCTAGGCAGAGAAGAAGAAAAGGGAGGTTATGACTGGGCCCCCTCGCTGACCTGCTTCCTACTGCTTACAGGGTCGTCCCAACAAAAAGAGTACTGAACCTGAGTGAAAGGGTTTCTAGTTGGAGCTGCTGGACAGCATCAAGAGATTTTTTCTCTGACTGTCCCCTCATTATGGCATGTGGTCCCCAGGTATAAAAACAACTGGAGAGAAAGGCAAAGTGACATCAGAAATCCTGGCCTTACCAAATCCACTTTTAATCAAGACCATAAAATATGTCCTCTGAAGAAGACATATTTACGGTAAACTTCTGTGTTTAACTTAGGAGAAAAAAAAGCCTCTCAAGCTCTGAGGGAGAGTCTGGTAGTAAGAACCTGGTGAGTTTTCTCCTGCCCCCACACATCAACCCACATCGCAGCAGGGGTACAGAGTTGTCCAAGAAACTGGGGCTGCCAACAGCACAGATAGAAAAGCATCCAAGAAGAGTTGGCTCTCTTTGGCCAGGGATGGGGAATGTCATGAAATGATCTATTGAAAGATCAGACAAACTCTGAAAAGCTTCTAACAATGTTCCAAGAGGTAAAGACAAATATGCTTAAGACAAATGAAAAGAGAGTTGTCAGGCAAACAAATATAAACCATAAAAGAAAATCCAACGGGAATTTAGAATTGAAAAATACAACAGAAATTAAAAAATCACAGAATGCCCCATCAAACTGCAGCAGCATACATTCCTCTCAAGTGCATATGGGACACTTAAGACAGACCACGTTCTAGGCTAGAGAACAAACCTCAGCAAATTCAAGAGAACGGAAATCATACAAAGTATACGCTCAGTCCATAATGGAATTAAACTAACATTCACTACAGAAATACAGCTAGGGAAAAAATCTCCAAATATCTGGGGATTAAGCATTACATTTTAAATAAACATGTTGAAGTCTCTGGACAAATTAACAGAGTCCATCAACACTGATCCATGGACATTAAATAGGCAATACATTTTAATGGCCTTCTCAACTCCAGGAACACTATTTTGCCCACAAATGTGATAATGCAGATGAAATGGACCAATCAATTCCTCAAAAAAAGTAAACTGATAGAAGAAACAGATAAAATGAATTGGCCTATATTTATTAGAGAAAATGTATTATCAATTAATATATCCTTGCAAAAAAAAAGTACCTGGCCTGGTGGTTTCAGTGGTAAGTTCTATCAAATATTTAAGAAAAAAATATCACTAATTCCTACAGTGTGTTCCAGAAAACAAGCAGATGGAACACTCTCTAACAGAGTACATGCAACAAAAACTGACAGAAGCAGATTTGCTGGGCAACACTCCTGTCAATAATCAACATAACAAGCAGATGAAAAATTAGCAAGGATACACTGGACTTGGACAATACAGCATCAACTGATTTGATCTATTTAAAAACCTGTTTTCCATGCAAAACAAACAAAAAAAAATTACATTCTTCTCAAGTGTACAATGAGCACCCACTGAAACAGTCATCAAGAATTCTGTAAGAACTGAAATTATTCAAAATACGTTTATAGACAATAATGGAATTAAACTATAAATCAGTAACAATGACATCTGGAAAACCGAATATTCAGAAGAAACATACTTTTATCCAATGCATTTGTCAAAAAGAATGTCTCAAGGAAAATTAATAGTTTGAACTGAATGAAAGTGAAAATATCACATATTAAGACTTGTAAGATAGAGCTAAACAGCTCTTAGAGGAACTTAAAATGTTTATTAGAAACGAACTGTCTTAAATCAGTTAATTTAAGCTTCCACTTAAACTAGAAACTAGAAAGAGCAAAATAAAACAACATTCTTCAAGGATTAATGACAGTGAATGTACAATGTCCGGAATACCAGCTGGTGGCAGAAAGGAATGCACTATCACTACACACAGTGACCGGGCCACATCTCAGAGGCACTGTGCTGAGTGAGAAAATTTCATATCAGAGCTTACATGCTGTATGATTCCATTCATGCCAGTCTGGAAAAGGCAGAAACAGAAGCAGATCAGTGGCTGCAGAGGTTCTGGGTGGGGAGGGATCTGAACTGAAAGAGACAGTAGGAAGGAATTCTTTGGGGTCTGGAACTATTCTGTATGCTGCCTACAGTGGGGATTACAAGAACTCAGGCATGTGTAAGAACTCACAGAAAACATACACACTACAAAAAGTGAATTTTACTTATAAACTTGAAAAATACAAATGAAAAAAGTCATTATTTCTTAATGACTGAAACAAAAGGAAACGATAGTCCACTCTGTTTATGTCAAATGATTTAGGTTATCACAGTAGTATTATTTATTATAGCCAAAAAGAAGAAACAACCCAAATGGGCATTAAACACATGAACGGATAAATAAAATGTGATAAATTCATACACTGGAATGTTATTTGGCCATAAAAGGACCAAGTACAGATAAATGCTACAATGTGGATATATCACAAAAACTTACTAAATAAAAGAAGCCAGACACAAAGGATCACATATTATGATGTTTATGTGAAATGTCAGAAAGGCAAATCAGAGACAGAAATGGTACATCAGTGGTTATCCAGGCCTAGGGGAGACAGGCAGAAATGGGAAGGGTGATGACTGTTAGAGGTTAACAGGGCTTCTTTTGGGGATGATGAAAATGGGTGAATTAAACAATAAATGTCACCCCCAAAATGCTGACTAGATTACTTGGGAGAGGAATGTCATTAATAATTCAGCTCCTAACACATCCTCCACTTAAGAGGCCATGAACAAGAAACTCCTGTAGACAAATCCAAAGGCTGCTCCCTTGTTCAGCACTGCACCCTGACCCTTGGCAGTCCCGGCACACAGTCAGCACCTGTAACCACAGCATACTCAAGCACTTTAAGCCAGGAGTGCGCATGTCAAGAGTTCATGTGGTCAGGAATGAATCAGTGTAAAGCAGGAAAGATGTGTCCTAAGAGGACATCATCTACATCCATCCACAGAACATTTTATTTTAATGGCTGTTAGTTCTCTGCTTCACCTCTGTCTATCAAAGTGCACTCTCCTCCAAAATTACAATTCACTGAAACAATTTTTTCCCCACCCTTATGATGACTTACCACATTTAGTTTCTGTGGCAAAAGGAGTCCCTAGGATTTTTATTTAAAGAATATTGTGTTACAGGGTATTTTACAAAAAGATTTTAACTTATAACAATGTTAACACAACAGTCACTCAAATAAGATATCTATAGCTATGAACAGCACAGTACAATGACAAAAGACACTAAGTCCTGTGTACACTACAAGTAGGAAAAGAATAAACACTGTACAACTCAGCATGTGCATCAGCGCTGAGATTACTTCTCAGTTCTATTTTTAAGGCTTGAACTACATTAAAAAAATATGTTTATTTTTCAGTTTTGCACAAAGAAAAGTGAAGCCATATTTAACTGTACTGTTCACTTAGTATGACTGGACTGCATCTGCCAAGTGAATGACCACATGCCAATGCCTCCAGCAGCAGTGATTAGAGGTGACTGACAGAAACCACACACTGCACTGCCACTGAGACAGGGAAACGGCCCAGTGACAGAAATACACTTTGGATTCAACACAGCTGAATGCAGAAACTTTAAATAGTACTTCCACAAATAAACCTATCTGGTTATAAATGAGGGAGGGCTGTGTCTACCTTAGCTCTTGTGCACTGACGAACAAGTTTACACCTACGGAAGAGCCGGCACAGCCTCGGTGGACAGCTGAGACAGCAGGCTGGCTACTCCTCAGGGTCAAACGGACAGTGAAGGGCAGTAAGTCTTCCACAGATCAGGATGCATGCTGGCCATTTCACTCTCTTCTCATGTATCCGTTAAAGAAAACACTGCATTCCCAACTCCAGGACCTACTTTATTTTTACCATATTTCCAACAATTTTTAAAAAAGTATTTCTTGAGGAGCAAGGAACCATTCTGATTATGCCAATATTGTAAACAATTATAAACGACTAGCGTTCTAGTTTCTGTGGAACACAAATTCAGACACCAAGGTGCTGACAACTATTAAAATGACTACACTTGAACTAAGAAAGTAGTCAAATCATGAACTTACAAAAAGCAAAGTATACAGATCATGGAAACTAGGCTTCAAATGCTATTTCCTATCCACTCTGCCCACTCCAGAATCATGTAACAGGCACAAAAAGTGAAGCACTTAGTTCTGTTCTTGGTATGGCAGTAGACCTTGTCAGGGACATCAGCATCGTCCATGCTACCACCCCAACTTCTCAACACGACCACACACGCAGCAGTGATGGGTGGGCCTTCTGGTCCTCTGCCCAGAAGACAGTTCCTCATCCTCTAGCCAGAGCTGACTGAGGCGCCCACCCACTTGCCAGATGCACCCTACTGTTACCATGTGCTAAGTAAGAACACTCTAGTTTATTGCATCAACAAAGGCGACTGAGCCAGAAGGAATGCCAGAGACAGTCTTACTTGTGCCTCCTGCACTTTCTGAACCTCCGACTGAAAGTCTTCCACATTTCCATTGTCCTCATCAGTGTCACTGCAGACGCCACAAAAAAATGTAGGCGGAAGCTTCAGAGTGTCTGCTTTTGCCTTCTCTTCAACTGTTGGCTTCTTTTCCCAAACAATAACACACTCTTTCTCATTATCTGAAAATCCAGGCAATGCAAACAAAGGAAAGTTAAAAGTAGATGAAGCCCAACCAACTCCACAATAATGGCCCACAATGTCACCTACATATTAAAGACCCAAACAACAAGACCCTGGATGCTAATGGAGAACTAGCAACACCAGAAGTGATGTTTTCCCTTCACATTATTTTTAAATATTTTAAATCACCAAGGCAAAACTGGAATTCACCAATGTAAGCAGATTGGAAGAGTCCCTTAAACAGAAGATTTTTAAAAAACACTTTAAATTACTTGTTTTAATGTTACATACCTGTTAGATTTTCTTCTGACAGTCTACATGTTTCTGAGTCATCCAGATACAGTTTTCCATTGAGTTTCTTGACAGCTGTGTCGAAATCTTCATCTTAAAGTATAATTTATTAAATAAAAGAAATCGCAGTAACTTTCAGATTTCCCAGTCAGTAATCTAAGAAAATTATCTGCAACTGCCCATCCACTCTCCTTTACTCCCTACATCCAAATAGCAACCAATTTCCTGATTCTGCACCCAAATGCCTAGTCTAAGCTGCTCTGGCATTTTGGGGCTCTGAATGCCTTTCTCCAGTTCCTACAATCCAGTCCTCTAAATCACTGCCCAAATGTCCTACCGAAATTATTCTGAGCCCGTAAGCCCCTGCCTGAGAACTCAGATGGGGTCCACAGAGCTTTCCTACTCAGACCCCGTTCTTGCTGCACAGCTCAGTCACCCCTCTGAGACTCCGGGGAAATCAGAACTGCTTTCAGTCCCCTCAGAACACCTGCCCTGTTCACAGCAAACACTGGGGCAACATGAACACATGAAGCCAGCTCTTCTAACCATGACATCCACTGACTATTCACACACATTTAGAATCAACATGGACCTGCACCACCAGCAGGGGTGGGGGCTCCAGGAGGCTTAAAGTAACTTCATGAGCCTCGTTCACTACGACGAGCATGAACAGAATGCTCTACAGCAACAAGAGACTCACCGTCTTCCTCCTCTTCGCTGACGTAGTCTGGCCTGTTCTTATAGCAGAAAAATGTGGGGGGAAGCTGAAGTCTGCTTGCAAGAGCTCTTTGCTCAGGGGTCGGGGTTAGCTCATACACAATGAGAACATCATCATCAGAGGGAAGATCCTCAGGTTTTTTCCTCTCTTCCACTACAAGACAAGTCAGAAAGACTGATAAAGACAAGGTGGTAGGTAATTAATACCAATATTGTAAGTAAAATAAAAATCCTGGAACTTCATTTTTAGGTTAAAATAGCATGCTGATGAAAACACACATTCTGATGTGGACACAGCTCATAATAACTGTGAGAGTTAGAAGCCTGAGGAAATGTTCTAATAACCTTAATAACCAGGAAAGAAATCCATTCTACTTTCAGTAACTAACCACCGAAGAAAATACTACTGATGGCTATAAATTTAAAAGGTATTTTAAGAGTGCTGCCATAACCATACTTGGCATACTAAATAAATGGTTTAGCAAAATATCCATGCATTTGCAACAACTGAAAAAAATTAAAGAAATCATGAGCAAATATTAGTATAAATACAAAACTAACTCAAAGCCAGTACCAATGAGACCCTACAAAGAAAGCTAACAACTGCCAAGGCTGGTGAGTGATTAGAATTACATCCACTTTCCTGTATTTCCAAGCATGATAACATTAAATTAAACCTGTTACCCCCTGGGTAAATCATACTGTAAGCATCTAAGACAATGTCTGTTCTCTGAAGAACCACGACGACCACCACCACCACAAAGGCAAAAGATGGGGAGAAAACGAACTCTTCACACAATAGGTCGTGGTCTATAAGAAAGGACTTCTAACAGAGCAAGCAAAGTCATGGAGTGTGGCTGTGAAGCACTGTAAGTGCAACCAGTCCAAAGTGAGATGTTCTCCAAGTGGGAAAACACACTCAGGGTTTTGAACATGTGGAAAAAACAAAGGGGGATAATCTCATTTTTCATACTGATCAGAAATTGAAATGGTACTCTGGATGTAATGGGCTAAGTTGAATAGATTATTAAATTTAACTTCATCTGTTTCTCTTATTTCACCTGTTTCCTTTTATTTTCAAACGCTGATACTAGAAATTTTTAAATTACATACACAGGTCATACTTTATTTTTACTGGATGATGCTGATCCAGAAAACAGCTCTTTTAAATGCTGAACCAGCCTTTCACTCTCCCTCCTTTGTTACAAAAATTGAGCATCAGTTCTTGGCCAGGCCCCGTGAGAGGACACTGTGAGACAGACTCCTGTTAATGAGATGGCCTCCTCGGGCCTCCGTCTCCTCAAGTCCCCATCTCTTAAGGTCCTGTGAAATCAGGACGTTCTCGCACCTGAGAACCGGGCTGTGTCCCGCAGCAGTACGTCAGTGCATTTGCTCCCAGACCAGGGCTCTTTGGCTAGGGTCCACAGAGTCTGCGCACGAGTATGTACCATTCACACACAAAGGCCACACAACTTTTCAAAGACTGCATCCTTAATCACAAATGATAAGAGCTGCTGCAGTTAGGAGCACAACCTGTGTACTTTACAACTGAGTTCCTAGAAATCACAGGTGGTCACTTGATTACTGCAGCTGTCTGGCATCCGAAACACAGCTGTCCTTCTGGGGGTGAGTCTTGGTCTCCACAGCCTGCTCCTGAGGGTCTCTCACAGAGCACACTGCTGAGTCCTCCACTCCACTCCACTCCAGCATGACTCCACAAGGGGCCTGCTCTAACTGGGAATAGCGAAACACGGGGGACCTCTTCCAATAGGGCAGACTTCCACACACAGGATCTTTGTCAACCAGGGAGCCTAGGTTCCCTGTGGTCCACATGCTGCTGCTACCGTGTCTGGACAGAGGCAGACAGTGATGGTTAGGTGACACACAGGTCTTCACTAATCACGAGAAAATGATGATGTACAAAACAGACATGGTAAAGACCACACAGATCCACCTCGAAACAACGGAGTACAACATGTGAGAAAACATGACATCCAAGTAGGAGAGCAGTGTTATGGGGTCATGAAAGCCTTGTCACATGCACGCTGCAGCATCAGGCACTTGGTCTTATACAGCCAGTTACACTGCTGAGCACCAGCAGCTGCTGACAAGCGGACACCCTAGCATACTGCCAGTGCCAGCTCTGTACCTCTGTTCTCAGGCTGGGAGGAAGGGGTGCTGGTCCAAAAAGCCATTGGATTAGATTTAAAAAGGCTAAAATTAAATCCTAGAAAATAAAGAGTATTTCATTTTTGAACATTTTGAGAATTAAAATGAACGCAATTTTAAAATATAAAAGCCAGATTCAGTCCATTTACACCAATGTGGCTGTCCCACATATCCACCTATCCTATCCCAAGGCTTTCATTCTTTGCTCATTGCCAAGACAGCTCATGGCCAGATTGCCTTACCTAAAATGTGAGCATGCAGTACCATCCAAGAACATAAGGATAGTAACTGCAGAACAAACCTACTGAAACCACTAGCTTCAAGTGAACCCTCATGATTTGAGTGCTAGTGGCCTTAAGCTGGACCCAATGCTGAGCTGAGTTCTTGTGCTCTGCTGACAGACATGTCTCCCTGAAGCCGACATCTCCTCAACAACGTGCACACACGCTCTCTGCTGCTGCTGAACACTCACCACTAAACCAGTTTAGGGAAGAAAACAACCCACACAGACATATTTTCGGAAGGAAAGTGGGGAGGGAGCGGGGGGAGAGGAAGACAAAGTCTGCCTCAGCTAAAGACCAAGCGCTTACCCTTTTCTGGAGTTTTAAACGTGTGGCTGGTTGAGAACTGCTCCTTCAGAAAAGCAGAAGAGGTGTTTTTGACTTTGCCATCGGAAGCCGGTTTGAGATCAGAGTTCTGCGACTCCTGGCGACCACCAGGTTCCACTTTTCTCTCAGATCCACTCTGGGCTGCTGAACTGTCTTCACTACTGTTATTTTTCAGAGGTGTGTTAAAACTAAATCCAAACAAAGATCCAGTAGCAGAACTGTTGCCAAATGCAAATGGTTTTGACTTTTCACTGCTAAAAATGCTTTTAACAGACTCAGAACCAAATACAAACTTTGGGGGTGAAACTACTGCTTTTGTTGTTGTTTCAGGGGTGCCAGACACCCCGCCAACTTCTGAGGTTGTGTCTGCTGCATCATCACCCTGAGACAAATCAGTTCGTTCTCTGGTGGTTTCTTCCAGCACAGCGACAGCCATTTTCCCACAAGGTGACTCCCTGGGAGTGGTCGAACGAGCAACGTGAGGGGTTATCAAAAAATCTTTTTCTTGGGCCACTTTTGCTTCATCAAATATTTTCTTAAATGAGTCTGCAACATCCTGTAGTTTAAAACGAACAGCTAAATGTTCTATTTTTCTTTCTCCATCTGCAAAATCACATGCAGTCCACACCCACACTCTTTCGGTCCCTTTCATATTTTGCAAAGTCATGTCTGGAGTTATTCTGTGGTTGGCACAAAGTTTTAATACTTGGTCCCTTCTCATCACTATACGAACTTGCTTGTTTTCGTAGTTCTGTAAAATCTTTATATCGCCAATGCCTCTTTCTTTCCACTGACCAGCATCTTTATCATACCTGTAGAGTTTGGCTCTGTGACTAAAAACAACTTGTTCGTTTTCTTCCCCACTGGACACCTCGACTAGATCAGGCAAAGGGACAACAGGCTCAAAGTGCTGTCCGTCTCTCTCCTCCTCCTGAGTGACATCAGAGTCTTCGTCCGTGCCCACTGAGGCCCCACTCTGATTCAACTTGCCAGGGGACTTGGACGGGCTCAGAGCAGACTTGAAGCTGAAGTTAAAGCCGGTGGTAGACTCGCCGAAGCGGAAGAGGTTTTTCCTCACGGGGCTGCTGGCCAGCGGGGAGGCGTGCACAGAGCTGCTGCTCACGCTGTCGTCCAGGGCGTCCTCCCTGAGGTCATAGTTGTCCCACTCCAGGGTGGGCCCTGTGGTCTCAGTGTTTGGCGCGCCACTCACATCGGCAGCAGTGGCAGCTCCTGCTCTGGAATCCTTACTGTCTTCCTCACTGACTTTTGTCTGATCATTCGTCAAAAACGTCTTGAAATCTTTTAGCCCACTCTTCATTTCTTCCGCTCTCTGTATTAACTTGGCGGCCCTGCCAGTATCCACAAGCTTATGGGGAGTCTGCAGGGGAATGTCTAACAGAAGTCGCTGGCATTCCTCAAATTTCTGCTTGAATTCTTCAGCCAGTTCAGGTGTCTTGAATTTTGCCGCCAGCTGCTCGAGTTTGGCATCGCCATCAGAAAAGTCACTGGCCAACCACATCCAAGCCCTGTCCGAGCCGGAGAGAGGCTTCAGGTGCATGGTGGTGGTGATCCAGTGGTTGGCACACACCTTTAGCACCTGTTCTCTCCGCATCAGCATCCGCAGTTTCCCGTTGACTTCGTTTTTGAGGATTTTTAAGTTCCCCAAGCCCCTTTCTTTCCACTGACTTATCTCAGCATCAAACCTAAATAATTTCACCCGCTGTGAGTAAAGAACTTTCTCATCTTCCTCTCCTGTGACCAGCTCCACTTTCTCAGGCATCTGGACGACTGGTTCAAAATGGATGTCGTCACTGTCCTCAGTCTTATAGGCATCATCATCTTTCTCATGGTCAGCACAAGCGTCCACTTTATCAGCTAGTTTACTACTTTGTGATGAGAATAACTTCTCTCCAGCACCTGAAAATCCCTTGAAATTGGGGTCTTTCTTGCCAAACTGAAACCCTTCTCCTGAATTTGACTTGGCAAGATCTGCAAAGGTGAAAGTGTTGCCAGTCTGACCAAAGATCACAGTACTCCCGTCTTTCTGACCACCAGTGTCCTGAGCCTGACCACCAGTATCCTCGCCAAAGGACTTCTCAGTAGTCTTCTCCTGATTTTCTGTCTCTTGAATGCCAAATTTAAACCCACCAGCAGACACAGGGACAGAAAAACTAAATCCTTCCTTTGCTGATTTAGAGTCTGTATTAGAAGAACTCTGAAATTTAAATGAAGGTGCATTTTCCTGATCCACGTGTCCAAATTTAAATCCCTGTTCTGCATTGGCAAACTTAAAGGCTTTTTCTGAAAAGTTACTCTTAAATCCTACTCCTGTCTGACTTGCACAGGAGTTACTTGCCTCAGCTGTGGAGCCCACAGGGAAAGTGAGAGGCACTTCTGCAGCAGGGTTCTGGGTTGGGTTAGAGGCACCACAAGCCACACATTTTGGAGAACTTCCTTCATTTCGTATCATGCAGACATTGCAATCCCACTGTCCCTCCTTCTTGGCGAACAGCTCCTCAAGTCCACTCTTTGGAGCCTTGCCTGTCTCTGAAGAAGCAGGTGCTGGAGCAGCAGAAGCTGGCGGATTCTGACCTGGGTTCTGACAGGCCACACACTCCGCTGTGCTGGCCTCATTTTGCACTGAGCAATCCCACTGTCCTTCCTTCTTGGTGAAAATGCCTTCAAATCCACTCTTTGGAGCCTTGCTTGTCTCTGAAGTACCAAACTTTAACGAGGGAGGTGCTGGGGCAGCGAAGGCAGGTGAACTTTGTTTCCGTGGAGTCTGACAAGCCTCACATTTCACAGAACTTCCTTCATTTGCTGTCAAGCAAACACTACAATCCCACTGTCCCTCCTTTACTGAAAAAACGGATTTGAAATCACTGCTGGCAGCCTTAGGAAGATCTCCCTGGCCAAATTTAAAGGAAGGTTGCTTAACAAGTGGAGATCCACTTTTGCTAGCAGGCTTTTTACTCTGACATTCAATGCATTGAGACACAGTGGGTTCATTTCTTACTAAACAAACACGACAGTCCCAGTGCCCTTCCTTCTTTAGAGTCACCAGAGCAGATCTACCAGGCATATGTTCTGAGCTGGGTTTAGGAGCAGAGACAGTTTCAACTAATGGTGGGCCAAGAAGCTCCTTACTGCCTGGGTTTAGATTCTGGCAGGATATACACTTCTTAGCAGTTGCCATGTTCTTCAGTGAGCAGCTGTTGCAATGCCACCAAGACCCTTCTTTCTTTGCAACCTGAAATTCAAAATTCATAGTTATGCCATCAGATTTGTCAATATCCTTACTGTCATGACCTGTGGGTTCTTTTATAGTTCTCGTGGCCTGATGGGTGGTTGTGGCTACATTTGCTCCTGAGGCTTTCAACAGGCTCTGGGCCTCTTCAAACTTGCACTTGAAAAGGGCTGCCTCCTCAGGCGTCTTGAACCTAATGGCCAGCTGCTCTGGTTTGGGCGACTCATCAGCATAGTCCAGAGCATACCACACAAAGGACCTGTCTGAGCCGGCGTTAGGGGCAAGGGCCATGTCTGGGCTGATGTAGTGATTTGCACAGATCTTCAGCACCTGCTCACGTCTCATGAGCAGGCGGATTTTACCAGAGGTTTTGTGCCTGAGGATCTTAACATTGCCAATTCCACGCTCCTTCCACTCTCGGGATGCTGCATCAAAACGATACAACTTTGCACGATTGCAGAAGAACTCCTCCTCATCCTCCTCACCAGTCCTCACTTCGATCTTGTCAGGAAGAGGCACCACGGGTTCAAAGTGAGGGCCATCATCCTCCTCGTCCCCCTGTGCACTTCCCCCATCAGCATCGTGACTCTTGCTGGCCGACTCTGTGGCAGGCACTCCGAACACTGATTTCCCTGGGCTGTAGAAAGTAAACATATCATCACTGCGTCGAAAACCAGAATTCTTTGGCTGATTTGTACCCATGTTCTCAGTTAATGAAATTCCAGGCACATTTTTGCTTCCAAAATTGAACGTATTTCGAGGTCCCATGTTTTGAGCAGCTTTTGGTCCACTGTACCCATCTCCCTGCAAAGGTTTATCTGAAGTCAGCAGACCTAAGAGGCTTTCATTATTGTTGTAAGTTGTAGCAGGGGGCTGTGCCACAACCTGTGGTGAGGAAAACGTGAAGTCACCATCATTTGACTTGAAATTTGAATTAAATTTGAAAGGAGCTGGCTGTGTTGTATGTGCAGGTGCTGCCAGAGATGGCCTCATTCCTTCACCAGGCACCGGGTGAACAAAACTGGTTTTTCCAAATTCTAAAACCTTAGGTTCTGCAGACCTTGAAGCATGTGCTGCAAGTGGAGGTTTTGTAAAATAACCTGGTTCTGGCAAAGGTGGATTTGTGCTTGTCTGTTGAACATTGTAATTAAAGTAATCATCACCCCTGGGTGACAGAATTCCTGTCGCAGGAGACTCAAAACGCAACGGGGGGCCATACATGTCTTGAGAAAACATGCACGCTGATGAGCTCTGCACGGGCGGCGTGTGCATCTGCTGGGGGTAGCCATAGACGTGCTGCTGAGGTGGAAGCCTGTTCATGCCATAAACCGGCCCCTGGAAAAAGACAAAGTGAACACTTTTGTAGGCTGTCCATAAAACTATAGCTTACCTCGATACAAACCAATTCTCACGAACCTCAAGCATGAATATAAATACACCACTAGAGCATACAGTGTGTTCTTAAGACATTGCTACAAGGATACTTACAGCTCTAGTTCTTGGCATGTCCCCAAAATTGCCTTAACCAAAAACAGCACCTTACACATCTAATTCTCCTACACTAGATCCATAAATACCTTCCTCACTCCTAAACACAGTGTCCAATGATGTTGATAATGATGATGATGAGGATGAGCACTGACAATTGTTCATGTGCCACTTGGGCATAGTTTCAAGTTCTGTGTACACATAGTATCTCATTTTAATATTCTCAAACCCTACAAACTAAGGCACTAGTATCATTCTAATATATAAGGCACAGAGAAGTTAAGAGCTAGGGCCTGGGTGCACCCAAACCCCAGTCTCTGCCCAGCTCTGCTGGGGCTGGTCTCCATGGACACTTGGTTACAGTGCCTAGGCCTGCGAGTGCCACCCACAGTGCTCCAGGGAGTGCATCACAGTCCTGCCTCTGTCACAACCAGACGATGAAGCTCCCACCACCACCACTCCTGTTCAAAAATATTCTAGATGTTCACATATATTGTATTAAAATTAGATAACTAAGAAACATACCTTCTCTATCCAGAGAGAAATTTAAAATATCTATACCTCATGGGACATTTAACTTTTAATGTTTAATTACTTCTTGAATTAATCTGTAGGAAGCCTGGACAATTAAAAAGGAGATATTTATAAATATAAATTATTCCTTTGTTACCTTTGTGGGAGTAACATTAGCTGCTGGTCTGAGTAGATACTGGGTATTATAGGCTGGTGACTGACTATAACATACTGAATGGCCAGTAGTTGCAACTAAAAAAAAAAACAAGAAAAAAAAAGAAAAGAAAGAAAACACTGTTAAAAAAAAAATCTATGCTGCAGGTAGCACTATCTAGGCAAGATCTATAAATATAAAAGCAGTAGAAATCAAAGATTTAACTACACAGACTTTTAAAATTTTTCTATACATCAAAATACACCATAAAGATGATTATCAAATGACAAACTAGAACAACTGCCAAGTGTAACAGGAGCAATGAGGGCAGCAGCAGGTGGGCACCAAGAAAGCCCCCACAGCAAGCACCAGAAGGAGCTAAGAGAAGTGGTGGGCCCCCTTCCTGAGAAAGAGGGGCTCGATGTGAAGACACAGTCCTGCCACATCAGGAATACGGGGGAGACACTGGCCACAGGAAGGACTTAAGGAACCAAAACAAATGTGATGGCCTCAGGGCCACGATTTTGAAGTGAGGCTTGAAAATCTGCAGAATGACAAGGTTGCATTTTATACTCAAGCTAGCAACAACATTCAGGTCAAAAATCACCTGGCAAATTCACATAAAGGATCTCAAAAGTAACACAAAATCTGCTTCTTGGCTTAATAAACAGGCTACAACATGACGAACACTCGAGCTGGTGCTCAAACTATTTGCCCCACCTGCTTTGTGTACGTGTCTTGTCACCAGGAAACACTCCTGTTGATGGTAAAAACAACCAACAGACATTTGCCTGATCTGTTCTATGAAAGTTTTACCAGAAAACAAAACAACTTAAAGATCATTTATAACTTTACACAAGGAGGAAGTGGAAACTGTGACCCAAGAGGTGCTGAGCAGCCAGCTCTGCAAAGTCCTGCAAAGGCCCAGTGAGGGTAAACCAGGCCGCCTGTGCTCCCTGCACAGTAACACAGAGGCAGCGCCACTGGAGAAGCCCACAGCTGAGCAAGGAAACTAATGCGCTGCTTGCAGGGGCTCCTCTGAGACATTCCTGGGAGAAAATAGGCAAAGAACACAGAACAAGTGGATGGATATATATGGGCTAAGAATTATAACACCTGAAATTTAACTAGGGACTTTATCACTGAGAGTGAAAGAAACAGTTCAGATGTCTTATAAACCTACCCAAAAAAATCCTATAGAAAAAAAGCACCAAATGAATAGGTAACTCATGAAATCTAAGTGTGCTAGACATTCCTAGTATTAAAAAACCAAAAATTTAAAAGCTGATATTACTTTTGCTTTTAAAAATTGGCAAGGTTTTACTAAACTGATAATAGTTAATAACTGGCAAGAGTGCAAACAGACAGGCACTACCAGATTCTGGAGTGTAAAAAAAAAGTGTAAAAGTATAAAACTGGCACAGTTTTTCAGGAAAGCAATTCCCCAACACAAGAAATCTTATAAAACCCTGGAATCCTAGGATTGTGTTCACAGCAATAATTACAACACCAATAACGGGAAATAAAAACGAGGGAGTAAAACTTGCAGAACTTCTGTGTGATAGGGTCCTTGTGTTCATTAATGGTACCATGAAAGAACACTGATAGAAAAATGCTCAGAACTTAAAGTAGTATTAAAACACATGCTTACTCATCTCTGAACAAAATGCTAATATAGTGGAACTCTCATAAAAAATTCCTTAGGAATACAAAGAGAAAGGACCAGAAAAAAATGCTCCAAGCTGGTAGCAGAACTCTATGTGACACAATTAGTTTCCAGTTTTCTTTACACTCATCAGTACTTTTGAGCATTTCCTTATTCGAGCTTACTGATGGTTTTTAGCCATCTACTATCAGCAGACAAGGGCCACCCTGGCACGTCTGGACCTTCACTAAGGAAACCGTCTGTAAGTTCAGGAGGGTGGTCAGGAGCTGGGACTCTTGGCTTGAGCCAGAGCTGCCTGCGACTGTGACTGTCAAGCAGCCCCCTGGGGTCTCCATTCCTCTCACCTGTTAAGTGAGGGTGTGCTGCATCTACACAGTCCACAGGGTACTTGCGAGAATAAAATGAGACAATGTGAATGCTATGTTCAGATGTGTGTTTAACCAGAAGACCTGCTATGCACACACAAAGAAGAAACAGAAATTGTGACCCAAAAGGTGCCCAGTGATAACCACACAGCATCTAGAAAGCCCCAGAGGAAGCCAGCCATGAGCCCGTCCCCACCAGTCAGGTTCACCATGGTGTATGGCACCTTAGGCAGACAATGTTTAAATCTGGCAGGCTCCTCACATCCACACCTATGATTGACAGCATTAGTCTGACTTCACAAAGATATTCTCTGTTAACTGTTGCACTTGAAGGACACTGTCATGAGAAGACAACAAGCTGCTCTGAGGAGGACCCTAGGGACCATCACTAAGGTACTAAACTAGGCCATATCATTCCCAATCTTTCTTTTGAACTAAAACCAATTAATCTAATTACCTCCATTTCAGGAATCTGTCCCACGTGAAAAACCCTGTCTTCATCATCACTCTGGCTGCCTGGGGGCACATGGCCTGAAATCAGAGCACCAGAGTCTGAAGCCTCTACCAATAGCGACGTGTACAATAATGGTGTCACCTAACCTTCCAAGCCCATTTCATCTAAAACATGGGAATTCATAATGGTATCTCCCACTCTGGGTTACTCTAATTGAATGAAATCACATACACTATGCACCCTGGCACACAGACAACCCACAGGGCAACAGCCTTGTGCCCTGTGGTTCACCGGATGTTTACTGCGTACTCTAGGTAAATGCCTGATGCGCACACACACAACCCCCCACCTGTACAAACACAATAACCATGCGATGCAAGTGTTATTTCTATGTTTCAAACAGACAAACTGGCTCAGAGAGCTAAGTACGAGTACAACCTAAAAATCCACTCTACCTTAGCTCAAACTCTTTCCTTCCATACATGAAAGATTTCTCAAGACTGCCAGACCTCTCCGAATGTCATCAAAATAATTCCCCAAAGTTTAGTTTCATAATTAGGCACCTCTTAATGAATTATACTATCAGTTAACATTTTTCCAATATAAGGCATAGTTCCAGCTCAGTCTCAGCTCCTCCGAGATGTGCAGTAAAGGGTTCTCTAAGCCTTTACATAAACAGGATCAGATAAAGCTTATTTTGTTTCTGGAGTTATAAAAAATCTTGGTAACAACAAATAAAACTTAAGCAACATATAGGTAGACACAAACATGTAATAAATTAAGGCATACAGACAAGGTGATTTCACAAATTACCTAACTGAAGGAGGCAGCAGTACAGTATCGTCACTAACACCTGGGACTATTCAGTTGCCAACTCACCTGTCAGTGGGGCCCCGTGAAAATTCTGTGACCCCTGATAACTATCAGGCACTGGGTCTGGTCCATAATTCTCTGGAGGCCAACGATGAGGGGACCCTGAGCTACTGCTATTTAGTTTCAACTCTTGCATTTCTTTCTGTTGGAAGAAGAAAACAATTTTAAGCAGTTATATCATGGCATAAACAGTGCTAGAGCAAATTTAATACCTGATGATGTCTTCAGAGAATACTCCACAGTCAGATCTGAACACCAGGATGCTGATGTAAAACATGATTCTTAATTTCTTAAAAAAGCTTGTTTTTTGCTCCCATTCTTTTCCCTCCTTAGTATCATTACCATACCCACTCAATCTAGAGTCAGCTCTAACCTAAAAAATGGATTCATCTCCCTTTCCATTCTACATTTACTTCATCCTTCTAAAGTTCTGTTTAGGACTTCCCTAGTGGTGCAATGGATAAGAATTTGCCCGTCAATGCAGGGGACACGGGTTATATCCTTTTGCTCCAGGAAGATTCCACATGCCTCAGAGCAAGTAAGCCCTCGAGCACCAACTACTAAGCCTTCTGATGACAGTCAGTGGTAAGGGATCAGACAAGAAAAAGGCAACACCTCTCCAACCCCAGAACCTATAAGGGAGGTACTTTTCAGGAATAAGTTATAATAATAAGGTCAGAGACAGATCCAGCATGGCTACCCTCTTCTTCTACAAGTGTTTCAGATGAAATTCCTTGGCAGTCTAGTGGTTTAGGTTCAGTGCTCTTACTGCTGCGGCCCTGGGTCCAATCCCTGGGTGGGTGGGTGGAAGGGGATGGCAACCAAGATGCCCGCAAGCCAGGTGGTGTGGAGAAAAAAAAAAAAAGTATTTTAGGAATAAAAATTTCCTGGAAAAAAAAAACCCTGTAACTATTAAGGTAAAAAATACATCGTAAATTTTCAAACTAAATAAAAATTTTCCCATTCATCATCTATACTGTGTCTAGTCCAGATGGTATATATCTGAAAGTAAGAAACAAATGGAATCAGCTGGAAAATTTAACTGGTCACTAGTATCTGGACCATAGATTTAAACATCCAATTAAAGCTATAAACATAATGTTAAAACTCAAACAACTAGAACACATGATGAAAACTAGTTTCGACAAGTCTCACTTTATGTATGAGAAGACATACAGAAAGCTAAGGAAGTGCCTGACCCAAAGTTGTGCATCAATGGCAGTCAGTATTAGACCCTAGCTTTCCAGGCACACAAGAACACCATGTAGGTGCCAGAAATCTACATGGTTAGCATGTAATATCATGCAAGTCACAATTATACAAAATTAACACACAAAATTCTTATGAAAATTGAAAAGTGCAAAAAATACAGGTTTGAAGACTTTCTTTGGCATGATTTTAGAAGCATGAATGATTTAGTTCTTGTCAATGAGCATGAAACAACTTGTTCCTTCAATTCCAAAGAAGTAAAGTTCCTTTGAGTGCTACAGTTGAGGTCACTTTCATAAAGTTAAAGCACAGTCATGTACAGACACCTGCGTCTTTACATAATTAAGTCAAATTCATATGAAGTAATAAAAAGATAGAGAGACCCTTTGAAGTTTAGACCACTTGTGAAGTCTTAGCTATAAATGTGACATACACACTAGGCAGTGTGAGCTATAATCTCACAAACCAAGGTATGAAGACTAGAGCTCGATAAGTTCACTCAATCACTGGGGACTTCCTCTATGCTGGGAACAGGGCCATGGTTTGGATATGAGTCTCCATCTTTGAAAGAGTCACATTTTGTGGAGGATAAAGACACATAAGTAATTTCAAAAATAAGCTAATGTCAAGACAGAAACATGTGAAACACAGTATGATTCTACAGTCATGCAGCAGTGGAACATCTGGAACAGTGTTAGAAATGAGTGAGAAAGTGGTCAAGGAAGGAATCTTGGAATAAGATAGGCACAGTTTAGAAAAATCAAGGTATTTACCTTAATGGCCTCCACCTGTTCGCAGATCATTTTCAATAAGCAATTTTGATCTTCTGCCCACTGAGGTGGTGTTTTGGGAGAATACTGAAAAAATAACAATGAAACAGTATTTAAAACATCTAGAACACACATTCTGCAGTAAAGTGACTTCTCTTTTCCACTTACCTTATAACTTCTATTTGGTGATGGAGAGAATTTGGTGGGAGATGAAGTCGAGTGTTTTATTTCTGAATCTGCATTTCGCAAAGACCCATTTTTATGAAGAGGCGCTCCTTCACTGAACTCATCAAGCTCCTGCATGACTAAATTAAGCATCTCTTTCACAGATTCCAGGGTCACAGGCAACTAGAAATAAAAGGCAAGAATCAACATCTTTAGTTTGCAAAATCACCAACAGAAGAACTCTCAAATAAAAATTTTTATCTTACTAATTTACATTTTCATACTTCTGTGTGACAAGCACATTGTACTTTATGTAACAACACACAGAAAATGCTGTGCAATCTAAAGTCTCCTAACCCTCAAGTCCCTGCTGTGTCTACCCCTCCTGATGGCGGCAGCAAGGGCAGAGCAATGTTAACTGGGGAGTATTTCCATGTGAGCAAAGTAAGTCACTGCCACTCACTCACTGATTCTGAATGAGAGGAGAGGAGAAACACAGAAGCTGGCATGCACCAAACATAACCCTGATCCAAGAGCAGCAACACAAACTCACGAATAAAACAGGTGGAAGGTTGAATGTCATTGAGGTTAATCCCATCACAGCAGCCTCAAACTGCTGACAGCTGGGGAAAGGTGGTCACAGGAGACAGTGACGAGGGGAGAAACGTCCCAACATCATGGGCAACCACCCGATTTCATTAACATGTTTAACTGCCGAGTCCACACAGGACTAGTCTCAGTGGCAACATTTGCTGAATACATCGCCAGGTAACAAAAATAAATGCCAGCCTTTTCTAATTCTCCAACAAGCATTTTTCTAATGGTATAAACCTAAATGTCCACATTTAAACACACACACACACATAAACCTAAGGCAAAGTATTACTGATTAAATATTTAAGCACCCCACTTCTGTGCATTAATATGGTATCACTAAGCATTTTTAAAATTACCAAAATATAAAATTAAGGCAAAATTCCTTATCACCTAGTTAGCAAAAATAAGAAAATAAAATCTGCAACTTACTTTCTTAACTACTGACAGATTTGAATCACAGTCATCTAAAATCTTTATCAGGTAGTCCCTGGTCTTTCTCAGGTAATTTTTGCATTCTTCTTGTTCTTCAGAAGAAAGCACATCATTATCAATGTCTTCTGCTTTTCTGTGAAAAAGCTATACACAGGAGTGCTTTATGAAACAATTATGTTTTAAAACAAAAGCCTTTTATTCAACTACCACACTACTTACCAGTGCAAGATTCCAATAAGAAACGACGTTATTAATAGATTCAAAAGCAGCCATAGCATCGTCTATATTTCCATTAACTACATCCAACATAGCGAATGTTACGTGTGCTTCGTCTTCATATTCACCAATTTCACATGCCTAAACACATTGGGTAACTTTCAGTCAAGCTGCCTCTACCCAGAATATCAAACCCAAATATTTCCCAAGGATTTCACACGATCTAATGAGATCAGCATTTCAGTGTTCTTCTCTGTCATGTTGCATCTGTGACAGACAGTGCACTTAGAAAATAAGACTACCATTCAATAGTCGGGCAATTAATATAAGCAGTTTCTACTTCCATTTCCTTATTTATAAACTAGAAGCCCAGACCTCCAGCTAGTTCACGACAGGACTCTCCATTACCTGAATGTCTGCACTGTGGAAATGCCTGAACAGAGGGTCAGCAGGCTCAGGGATGCTGCTCTTCTTCTTGATCATCTTCAACAATGGTAAAACCTTTTTCCAGTAATGAACACTTCTGCCTATGTATTCTCGTTGATCATAAAAAGACTTAAGATCACAGCCCTAAAATACAAAGTTAGAAGCACACAAATAGACACAAATGAACAGATTCAAAAACTCATTTGCAGATGTTCTGAACAACTGGCTAAAACTTCAAATCCTAGGCAAAAGAAAATCTCAAAAGTCATATGCTCACCTTTCCAAATTCTAGAATAACTAAGTACTTTACCACCAGCACTCATTCTAGACCCAATTTTGAAATACCTCCAATGACACTACCCAATTGATCAGCCTCCTCTTTTTTCGTGAAGTTGCTATAGGTGCCACAAAACAGACCTCAAATATTGAGCAAGGTCTATAATCCCCTTACCTATAGAGCCTTGTGCCACCCAACTGCTAAAAAAATCTTCAGGTTGGTAACTGTAATAGTAACAGCTAATACCTGGTAACATTTACTGTGCTAGGCACTGTTCTAAGCACATACATACAAACTTTACTACTTTGTGGCAAGACTGAGAAAATAAGATTTCACCTGACACAATATGAACACGCTGCTACTGTTTTTAAAACCAAATAATTTTCAGTGTCAAGTATGTCATTTAAAAAAATTAAGGTAATGTTCTTACAAACTGCTCCACTTCAGTGAACTCACCGTTTTCTGAAGGCATTTTGCCCAGTGCACGAGCAGAGCAGGCTGAAGGCCAGTTTTTTCCTGGCCTCGTAGAGTGTTTATGTCACGCTGAACTAGAAGTCGCAATTTTGCTGAGGTCCCAGGTCTAAAAAAAGTTTTATTTAATGAAATTGGTTTATAAACATGCAGTTCAACACTTACACATATGTTAATCATCACATGGTAATTAAAACTTTACATGAGAATTAAATTAAGTCCCTGTGCAGTTAAGTTAAAGGAATTTTTTTTTTTTTTTTACTACTTACACTGCTTTTCTGTGAATTAGATTACAAACTGCATCCCACCATGCTTTCTGTCTTTCTGTGCAAAGCTGTTTACACACAGGCAGTGGCAAGCACAGAGGTTGATAGAAGCTGCAGTGAGAATTAGACTTTTCCTTTAACTGTAAGTGGCTGGTATATATTACTCCAAGCAGAAATACCTATTTACCAAAAAAGAAAAAAAAAAATCATTTTAGGGGAAAAAAAAGTGTTCATGGTATTTAAGTTATTAAAATCTATGCTTACTTCAAGATCTAAAATACATATTGATTCAGGTGCATTTGTTTCAAGTCTTGAGGTTTCCTGGGGCAAATGATGAAAAAGCTGTTTTAGCCATTTTCGAACTGCAGGTAAGGTAGGTAATGAATTCCACTGTAAGCCAAGCCAGGTGAGGTGTTGAAGACTACCATTATGTGCCCGAATGGCACCTGAAAGAAAGCAAAAAACAAACAAACAAAAAACTGGCTTGAGGTTTTGGAAATTTTTGTGTGCCATCAGTTTTGCCAACATAAACAACTGACTTATGTAATACTAAATGTACCTTAATGTTATAACTCCTTTTCCATATCAGAGTACAGGGGAAATCTACAAGCAAAGTCTAGTGTTCTTAAGAAAAACAGTTTTGATGGAAAAAGTTCTTTTGAAGGAAAAAAAGAGCCTCACTAGAACTCAATAAAACAAAATCTACTGACAGAGGTCAAATAAAGAATAGCCATCCAATAATAAATCTTGGAAACAATAGATCTTCCTTTCGGTAAAGAAATATGAAAACAGTGGGATACCACTACATTAATAAATTAAGAAATTCAATACTAAAAAAGTTTATGGGCTTCCGAAAGCATAAAAGAGGAACAAGCTTTCTGGTAGTACGGCAATTACCAAGACAAACATGTCCATCAACTTTACCCCAGTAATTATGTTTTTAGGAACCTGTATAGAAAAAAAAAAATGAAATGGAGACACCTAAAAACTGTCATCAGTATTTTTAATGTAAGTGAAAAAACTGGAAACAGCTTCCAGATGGAAACTGGTAAGTACACTATAGCTACTTCATTAAAAAGACTGTATTAGCACCAAATGATACTTGAGAGAATTCATGACACCAATCACATGTACAGAACTATTCAGAAGAAAAGCACATGCTACCACAACCACTACCAACACCTCATATTACCCTCCCCCCATAAACCTTGAAAGTAATTCACAAAAATATTAAGTTGTCATTTCTGGATAATCCCCCTGTTGCTATTATATATCTCCTGGTGTAAAAGGATTAAAATGCAAAGTCTTCCCTTAGAAAAATACCACTTACCAACATCATATCTAGCCAATTCATCAGGATCCGGTTCTTGTACATCAATGCTTCCAATATCATCATTACCAAGGAAAGAGCTATCCTTAGGTAACTGACGAGAAAACAGAGCGTCGTACAAAGCTGACTGCCCACTCCTGTTGGCAAAGGATTCTACAACATCTTTTAAAAAGTCTTGCTTGTCACGACTTAAGTTTAGCAGCATATGCCCTGAAAAACAAATTATTTCCATCATTTAAAAAACATAGATTAAAGTTACATTTCTCAACAGTTTCATTCACTTACCCTAAGGGGAAGTAACATGACATGCTCAGAATGAACCCTCCAGCCCAACAATCACAACTGGACCCTTTTGGGTGCTGATGTGAAAAATGAATAGACTACAGGTGTCAAAGCATCTGTGTCTATGTGCTAGAGTAAAAGGAAAGGAAAAAATGTGTGCGAAAAATCCCAAAAGGATTTCCATTTGGAAAAGTGTGGGATTCAAGTGGCCAAAGGAGAACAGGATCAAGCTCAAATTTTCTGTCCTGATAACCAAATTTCTAAATCTGGCTGGTCAGAATCATCCTTTAAAAGAGCTCAAAATCTTTCTGTTTAAGTTCTAGACTTACAGTCCCAGAGATTATGATTCCACAGATTTGAACCTATTTTAAAAACACTCCTTAGATGAGGTTCTAGTTCACATTCTAGTTCTAGTACAGATGGATGTACCTTGAAAGCACTACGCTAAGTAAATGAAGACAGTGATCCAAAGACCACAGCATGTATGATTCAATATATGAAATGTCCAGAATAGAGAGAGATAAAAGAGACAGAGAACTGGTGGCTGCCCAGGACTAGTGGTTTGCAGGGAAATGGGGAGTGATTGCTAATGGGTACCAAGTTTCTTCATGAGGTAATGGAAATATCCTAAAAGCATGGTGATGATCACACAACTTTGTGAACATACTAAAAATACCCCTAAACTGTACACTTAAAATAGGTGAATAATATCATTATGTGAGTTTTACACAATCAGGCTGCTTCAAATAAAAAAAAAAAAGAACTTTTTTTCTGTAATTCTGCTAGTCAGTCAGGTTTCATTACTATCAGACAATTATCTCTTCAAAAATTTGCAGAGACAAGCTCAGCAGGCCCAGATCAAAGACAGTACAACACAGTTCATTTTACAAACTATGACCCTCTGCAAATGTAGAAGGGAGATCTAAGAAAAAAACAAAAGATCATTTCAAGGACTCAAAGTTTGTTTCCTATAAAGAAGTAAGCTGTGGGACAGAGGAGCCTTGACCAACAGTCTACCTACAGACCCCAGCTTACAGCTACTCGGATTTAAGATCATTTCCTAACTCTTAATGAAGGCCCTTCAACTTTACATCAAAACTGCCTCTTACAGAAACACTTCCCTACAGAGCCTTCAGTTCACTGTTTGACTCACTGGCTACATGAACACTTTCAAGTTTGTGCCCTAGGAAAGCCAGAGAGTGTAATAGACCTTTAGGATCCAACCCAAATAGTAACAACTGGGAGTAAATCTACAAACTCCAACAGCCTAACAGTATGTGAATATATACCTTCTGTCTTTGTTTCTAAGTTGTCAGCTCCTGAAGAGAAAGATCCCTAATTTTTTCACCTTTTATCCCCAAAGGCTAGCAAACCAGTAACTGATTCTTAGTTCCAGAGGTGCTCTAAAATGTTCTGGATGGAAATTCTAGCAGCTAGATTAAGGATAGGTTAAAGAGTTTCTCCACCCAGAAGCAAACAATATTTGTTCCTTTTAAAGATTATACCATTTTTTATCATTCGTTCTCTCCTCCCTCTCCCTAATTCAATACAGCAAGGAGAGAAAATTCTAACAAATTATCTCCTGGGCAGAGAGAAGACACTATCTAAGATGTGTTCAAAAAGGAAAAAGTTCTTTTTTCTTTTTAAAATAAAATCAGTTAAACGTTACCAGTACCTGATTGGCTCAGACGATCATAGGCCATCATTTCCAGTAGACTTTGTCCAGCTTCCCCTTTTATTAATTTAGTCTTTGGTCTTGGAACCTAATCATTTTAGAATCAAAAATCTTAATTTAGTGATACATTTCTAACAGTAAAATGTTCCTTTCTGTTATGCTGTACTTTTCTTCAATAATGAATAAACAGTCAATGGTTAAAGAGAGTTGGGAATCCAACTGCAAAACACTGGGAAGTGGGGAATTTAGATAATCTAAAAAAGATGCCTACAAAGAGCATGTATGAGAAATTACTTTCCACTAAGAACATGTTGGAGTTACAGCTGGGGAAACAAGAGCATCTGGTTGGAGACCTTTTCTACCCTGCACAGATACACCAGGAGCAGCCTGGGAGATGACAGCTCTCCACCACCCAGCACTGGACCCCCCCCGACATGGAAACGCCATACCCTTCCAGAGCGCAGACCACCTGAGAGACCACCAGGGTAATGGGGACAACCTAGACAAGAAAAGGGCTCCAAGTCCTGTCCTATGAAGAAGAGATGAAAGAACTACAAGTAAACAGAATGGTGAGACGATGACAGCTGCCTTTAAGTATTAAGAAAATTTATCTTGTAAAAGAAGGTAACACCAAAAGAAAAAAAACACCACCAATGGGTAGTGGCTTGAGAAAACATTTTTACTCCATATAAGGAAGCACTAAGAACCAAATTATCCGAAAATAAAACAGGCTACCTTGAAAAGCTGCAAATGTCCATCACTGACATGTTGGGTCCCAGCCAATGAACACTTACTATCCTGAAAGTAACTACACAGACAGTGGGTGTAACAGCGTCAAAGCTCTAGTGATTTTCTTACATTGGGAATGGCAGTATAATTTGGTACAACCTCTGTGAGACTGGAAATTTGGCAATAGCTCAAAATATTATAAATGCACAGATTCGCATTGATCCTGCCATCTGTCACTCGAACTCATTCCACCCCCAAATTTTCACATGGGAAATGGCACAAAGTAGTCATTGCAGAATTATTTTGACGTAGCATAGCAATATCTCGGTTTGAGGGCATCGGTTTAATGAAACCCAAACTATGGTACAGCTACAGAATGAACTAACATCCAAGCATCAGAATAAATAACAGTGCTGTACTCAGACTATGTTTTCTGTGCTCATACGGAAATATTGGAATTCAAAACTCAAAGTGGAGTTTCTACTGAATGGGTGTCACTGTCACACTACTGTCAAGCCACTGTTGTAAGTCAGACAATAAGTCAGAGACCAACTGAACTCACTAGAACTACTGCAGTCCCTAATCAAGGGTCTGAAAACCCTACCATTGAATCAGCCTGCAGAATCAATCAGGAGGGAGATGTAGTTTTTACTATTTAAAAAGGTCAAAGTTCAATACAACAAACTAATACAACAAAAAAGAAACAGACTTACAGACATAGAGAAAAGAGACTAGTGGTTACTGTTGGGAGGAGGGGGACGGTATCAGAGTGAAGAGGTGACAACTACTGTGTATAAAATAAGCTAGAAGGGTATAATATACAACACAGGGAATGCAGCCAATATTTTATAACTATGAACAGAGTATAATCTTTAAAAATTGTGAATCACTGTACTACATACTTGTAACTATATACTTGTAATATAAAATATTGTATATCAGCAATACTTCAATTTTTAAAAGGCCAATGTTTAAGAGCAGTTGACTGTGTCAACATAAAAATACCCATTTAAAAAATTTAATACATTTCAATTTCCATTAAAGAGAGCTGCTACTTGATAATTCTATAAAAATATTAATCATAAGAACACTTTAGTGCTTGTACAGATTAGCAAACTTCATTAACTTCACTACTTTTCACCAATGAATTCCTTATGAACAAAATGCTTCTGCTGAGCTAACAGCAGCACTGTGGACTGCACCTTAACAGGTTTTAAAAGGCCCAAGTGATATGAACTACAAAGAGCAACATCCTCCAACAGTCATTTTACAGTGAAACCCTTTTTCTTTCTCTCAAGCAAACGATTATTCTTTAAAGCTAACAATTTCTACAAGCTAGGCGTAATTCACTTTGTGGAAGACTGTTCATTTCTTTTCAGTTCAGAAATGATGCAAGCTCACGAAAGAAAACATTAAAACTGCAAAAATGGATGAGGGGAGGGCAAGAGCCCTCATCTCATTATCTAAAAACATCTAAAACATCTCATTATCTAAAAACAAAGGTTCACATCCTGGCATATTCTCTTTATGTCACTTTCTATGCATAAAGTTGTTTCATGTTTCCGAGGATGAATAAGTATGCAGCTGTGTAGTAAGTATACTGTTAATGTTGTATATATATTAAAAATTAAGTTTCCAATTAACATGTTAAAAGTTATAGTAAACAGCCTTCTATAATAGCATATGCAACTGTGCCCCAAAACTAACTTACTGATTAGATTTTCATCCAAGTTATGTATCTTGTATCTATGTATCTTTTTGAATGATGTTTTATCCATACTTGAGACTATTTCCTTACAGGTTCCCAGAAATGGTACAGTAAAAAGATCAAATTCTTCAAAATGATCTTCCAAACAATCAAAGCAATGCCAACTGCCACCGGCAATGCTTCAGTGTACCTGTTTCACCCGCCTCACTAGTACTGTATATTAATAAATCTTGTTATTCTTTTCCCCATCAAAGTATTTCATTTTAACTTTGTACATACTTCTTCCCATTTTCACCACATACCAGGACATACCCCATGTGAAGTACAATCAAGTTTTACTGAAAGGTCAAGGGCATGCCAGACAGGGAGCGATTACCTGGAAGGCTATGAGATAGCAGAGCGCAGCCAGCTCCGAGAGCGCACGCCACTGCACGTCACTGTGCTGGCCCATCTTTAGCAGCAGCGACCCAGCATGCATGTAGAAATGTCCTCTCACTTCCAGGAACGTAGCTGAGAGCTCCTCGTTTCCACCTACACAAAACTTTACAGACTGAAGAGCGCTATCGAAACTGGAATATTGAAGTATTAAACAGGTGTTAAACTACTGCATTGTGAATAATTCCGTGTCATTATTTAATTCTAAATAAAATTGAGAAAGGAATTTACTTCAAGCATCACCTTCCACACCTAACTCCCAACAATCCATTCTGTTTTATGAATTATTAAGAATCTTCGAGTGCTTCGTGTTATTTGACATACTTCCTATATTTCAAGCTTAACCTCCAAAATGTCTTATTCCAAAACATCTTCTCCATCATAGTTTCATTATTTAATTCAAAGTTGAAATTTCTCAAAATAAACATGCCATTTCACATTATAAGTAAACAACTAAGACACATGCATTATTAATACAAAAACTGCTTTTACTATATGTTTAACTACAGAGTTAAATTAATTATAATTCTCACTATTATTTGTAATCTAAGTACTAATCAGTACTTTTTAATCCTAATGGTCCTCAGAATCTTCATTTTCTAAGAAAATCAAAAGCAAACACTTAATAGAAATGTGAACAATGATTTTGAAGTAGATTATAAGAAGAAATCTGAGCAACAGATTATTTCTTCTAGCCTGTGAATTTCTGGAACTTGAAGGTGTCAAGACTCCTAAAAGGGGTATGTGTAGTAGTAGTATCACAGCACTAAGAAATCATCTTTCTCACCACTTTCTCATGGGACCAAAAGTTTTTAAGTATATAACCATGTCCACTTCCCCCTAATCCTAAATATTTTCTAAAATCATCAGAAGTTTGATTGAGTCTTTTGGGCTACTCCCTCATACTACCCATATGAAGACACCAAGTACTTCAAGAAAACGACTTACTCTCCTACACCCCAGTGAAAAGAACTCCCTGCCGTGTCAGATGGGGGAGGAACCATTACTTTTCAGAATGAGAGTGTACACCACGGAGCAGCAACCTTGTCCATCAAGGACCCCATGCTGATGTGGCTCTGAGGGCACAGCAGCTCTGCCACAGGGCTCGCCTCCACCGCTGCAGTGCATGAGCATACAGTTGACATAGCAGGAGGACGGCTGTGTCAGGGGAGCCCCACTCACAAGGAGGCAGTGAGCCTGGCTTAGCCCACGAGCTCTAAATTGACATACAAATCCAAGTGACATGTCTGTTCAATGGAATTTATTTTAATCAAGTGGAGACACTGGTTCTCAGAATTATGGAAGAGCAACAAAGATGTGCATTTTCAGGCTCAACTCTTTACTAAGCATGCCAAAACTAGACGCTTCATTACAAGAGTAACTTAACAAAGAACAGTAATAGAGTTCTCTAAGAATCAGAGTCTCACAAAACCAATTATAATACTGCCCTCAAAGAAGGTTCCTTCTAAGTAGTTCACCATGTTATTAAGTATTACCTCTGGACATTACAGAAAAAATAATGACATTAAGTTGTTTAGACGAATGAACACAGACATCTGTAATTTACACTGAAGTGCTCTCTCTAGGTCGGCCTACCTCTCCAGTAATTCTCTGCTCTCCTGCGCATCTCTCATGGACAGCGTGAGAACCATCAGGTTAGCATAGGCTACAAGTAAGTCCTGACTGGTTGTTCGCCAGTTATTTTTATCAGACTCCAAACACTGTGAAGATTCCAGGTATTCCTGTAGTGCAAAAAGAACTCTAAGTTACAAAACTGTATCATGTGTTACAAAACTCAAGTGTTTTAGGACTACAAACCCCTTTGCCCAGTCACAGGCTGAAAACCCATGTTGGTTTTAGATCAGCCTACAAAAACACCAAAAAATACACAAACATATTTCTCATATTTATCTCTTGAATCTGCTCATTGTAAATTGAAATCATGCTGGTAAAATCAGCTCATTTCACAGTTGCTACATATAAACAAAAGACACTTAGGTCATGGAGGGCAGTGGTTAAATACAAAGGGATATATGGTAATTGTGAGACCCAACAGCCCTTACCTACCTTAAGGGTCTGTACTACACAGGAATTCCATTCTAAACTTGAGCGCAGGGCTGTGTTCCTCTCAGCCTGGTGACAGTGGGCCACAGCATCCCTCAGCCTGCTGTTGGAGCGATACAGCTCCACCAGTCGGATGTTCACGTGTACATCATCAGGCCTTGCATAAAGTTCTGACTGAATCAAGTCGAAAAGTTTATTCCATCCATCTTCACCTTTACAATCTAAAAGCTGTTCCTATTTATAAAGAACCATTAATTAGAGAATCATTTGTGCAATTTTAAAAACATCATGGCTCCTATGAGTACCATCCCACTGTGTCTGGCTTTAGTCAATTCCCACCCTACATACCTCATTAGCACCGTTAGTCACTTCCAGAAGCTAAACTTCCAGAAAATACATGGAGAGAAACATCTGGGACTACAGAGCAGCAGGAGGGCCTGGACTCAGCTCAGAACATCCTTGTATACCCCTGTCATGACCAGAAGGGACCCTTGCACCCACGTGTCCTCACCCTCCATGTGCTCTGGATTTCAAGGCTGCTCAGTCCCCGCTCCTACTTCCCCACTGTGGAGCTCCTACTGTGCCACCATCTTCTTGGTCTTCACCTTTCCCCTTACTGAACGACAGTGCCATTCCAAGACAGCTGCCATCACTTATCCACTAATCTACATACAGGTGGAGGAGGTGGTGACCGACTCACTCCCAGGATCATCACCTGATCATGCCCCTCTTCTCCCAAAACTGTTTATAACATTTTACTAAAGGATGTGCTACCTGGTCACGCCTCCCACTCCTCCTTATCAGCACCTGGAATAGAACTACCTTCGTTCATCCTTAAGATACATCACTACAAGCAGCACAAGACACAGGAGAGCCTGGCCACTCTGCTGTTTCACAGCTTCACCTTCACCACTCCACACCAGCCTTAGCCATCCATGTGGCAAAATCCATACTCTGAACAAACCACTCAGACCACAGCAACCCTCTCATTCTCTCACCGCCCTGGGGCTAACACAGCCTCACTGCCGCATCTTCTGTCTCTACCGCATGAAAAGGTCCTTTTAATTTTCCATAAAACATACACATACACTTTCCTTCCCTGTCAAGCTGAAATACCAGAGTCTTGCATCCAATCACTCCCTACTTACAGATAGAGCCCTCAGTTAGCTCTCTCTGCCCCTCTCTGGAAGCCCCCATCTCAGCAGTCTCCACCCCAGTGCACTAACAGATGAGCATGTGAAGGGCATCTGGAAGCATGGGGAATTACAACCAGGCCAACTGATTCACCTTTATAATCTTAAACCATCAGACTGGCAATGCCTAGAAAAAAGTCCTAGTTTACTTCTAAAGACTCATTTTCTCCACTCCCTGAAGAGTTCACTTCATACTCCTCTTTCCTCTGACCCTCTCTTTAGGATCTCTGCTCATCCTCCACAGAGAAAATGGAAGCCATGGCCTGTAAGCTTCACTTCCCCTTCCTGCACTCACCTCCCGCCCACCGCCCAGTGATGCTGTCATCAATCTCCTCCTGGACCAGTTCCATAAATTTACACCTGGTCTATAACTTCAAAGAAGCCCTAGACATCAATTACATGTTTAAAATTAGGTAAAAGACCAGCAGCATTTCAGATGTTTTTCAAAAACTCTACTCTCAAACCCAAAAGAAAGCCTTCCTATCAATATTTGTGTTCATTAAAGAAGTGCCAAAAAACTAATCTTAAGTAAGCCTCAACTTCTAGGAGAAACAGAATTACTCTGCTTAATAGTTACAAATTTCATGGATTTCTAGGCCAAAAGTTCCAGGAAAAATATCTGACATAAGATTTATTAGTTTTAGACAACATTACTTTTAAAATCATTAAAGAAAATCAGGATGCTTCACCAACAATTAAACTTTTGTTACACTGCAAGAAAACAATCCCCTCCCATTAGACACATGGTCTATAACACCACTTTCACCAAACGGAATGGACTCTTGTGGCCAACGAAGAAAGTCAGGACCAATGAAAAATTATGTTTGAGGCATGAAACAAAGATACTAATAAGGGAAACAAATCTACACTATGAAACAACATTTTTGATTAATACTTAAAACCCAGGTGCTTATCTCAGGGAGGAAAAAAAAATGTTACTAGTATTTAATCTTCAGGGCTTTTAAAGACACTTTTGATTTAAAAATCTGTACACAATTGTTTTATACCTGATATGTAATAGCTAAAAATTGGAAACACAGAATTTCCTCCCAAAGTAAATGGTTCAATGGTGGAATACACCCGTATGAGGACATACTACTCAGCAAAAAGCAAGGAACCTATCCTGACACACACAACTTGAAAGGTCTCAAGGGCACCATGCAGAATGAAGAGCCAACTGCAAAAGGTCACATGATGCCTGCTTCTATTCATATGACATTTTTTAGTTACAAATTATAAAGACAGAGAACAAATTACCAGTTGGCAGAAGCTAAGGATGATGGGAAGGAGAGGTGGATGTGATCACAGAAACGGAGGCATGAGAGACACCCCCATGGTGATGCAGTGCTGGATACGCAGGTCTACACGTAACGGTGGAACAAGGACTACATGGGTACTGCACCCATGCCAAACGCTGTGGTGACTGTTCAACAATCCCACCAAGATGGAACCACCATTGAACCATGTACTTTCGGAGGAATTTCTGTTTCTGATTGGATGGAGCACACTCAAGACCTGTCTGTACGACCTCTGCAACTTCCTGAGAAAAATCTATAATTATTTCAATAAAAAACATTTAAGAATTCTATTGCAAACACGTATAAGTGAGGGATAAAAACAATGTAAATGAGAATTCCCCGCTTTTCCTGCAGGGGCCCTGGTTTCAATGCCTGGTTGGGGAACCAAGGTCGAACAAGTTGCACAGCAGGGGGAACCAATAGACAATTAAGATTACAGTTAAAATTCTGTTTGTCTAGCACATTTTGGAAAGTCTTTCTCCAAAAAGTCTCCTAGTAAACTATATTTCACTCAGTAAAGAATAACATGAAGAGCCAGTTAATACATTAGCAACAAATTTCTATCACTTTTAGTAGTCACCTTTAATACACTAGAGAAACTTTTAACCCCTGCTTAAAAATCTCACTATCCTATAACACAGTCTTTACCAAATTTATATAATGGTTCTTTAAAACTGTCATCTTCTGGGTAATTTTCACCCCATGAAGTGAAACTTTTATACCAGACAGAGTGCAATTTATAATAAATCTCAGCTCCACCATCCACTAATAGCTAAGGAACAGTAGAATCCCTAAAACAGTAACCACTGCAAAGGTAGATGAGATGCTTCTTGGAAAGCAAAGTGGTTCCTAGTGAAACAGCACACTGTGACACCTCACACACTGTCGAATGGCCATCACCGCCACAGTGACAGTTACTCTGCCTCATGCACACTGCAGTACTATTGCCAATGGCCACAGCTCTTATGTCACACCCCCAGACTTATATACAGTAACGGTCTATACCCCTAGGATCCCCATCCCCCTCCCTGCCACACTAGTTTACAGCTTACTACTTAAGTCATTTAAATTCCAAGTACTAGCAATACCTGTGTCTTTAACTTTTCTCCAACTGCTTTTATTATATGCTTTGTTTTCTTTAGTTTTTTTTACCTTTAGTTTATAAACTGCAGGACTTCCTGGAAAAAGTTTAGCTGCTCGTTCAACCCAGTATTTAGCTCTTCCATCAGTAACGTCATTTTTACAGAGCAATTCTGCAATCTTCAACACAAGATCTTTCTGTGTTGGGTTTAATTCCACTGAACGCTGATACCAAAAACAATTAAGAAATTAGTAGGATTCCTAAAGTCTATACACTCATACACAAAATTTAAAAACTTAACAAGTACTCCATTACAAACTATTTTTAAATGACAACATGTTACTTCAAAGTTGTTAAAATTAAACTGTCTGCAAGTTTTTTGAAAATGAATAAAAATTTTTTTATTTGGTAAATGCAAAAAAGAAAAGGAAGGAGGGAAGGAAAGGAACCATGTATTTCTCACTATAGTAAACTTAAAATTTACAAGTGTTAATATTCTTTTCCAAGTGCTAACTTCTCCATGACAAAATACTTTGGCACTCTTTAGGCTAAATATTTTAAAATCTGTTTCAAGCTTTTTTGCTTAATAATATGATGATATGAGTGCTTGTTTTCAAGACATCCATAAAACATACCTGAATTATTTACTACATAAATTAACCTGGACATTATGTGTGTGGTTATGTTCTAACCTTATACAGTTTACCTTGTAACATTCAACAGCTTTCTCTATGTTTTCCTCCACTTCGTAAAGAAGACCGAGAAATCTGTGAGCTTTGGGATCCCTTTCTTGCACATTAATATACGTAGATATATATCTGTTCAGAAATAATAATATAAAAACAATCTTTAAAATACCACATTTAGAACTGTGTTTATATGCAGAGAGAATACTTTATGCTAAGCAACCACTTATGAACACCACTATTTACTTAGAGCAGAGTACGAAGAAACTCAGAAGCATCCACAGGAAGAAACAGACAGCACCTAGACACAAAGTCGATAGCACCTACACACACAGTCGACAGCACCTAGACACACACACACACACACATACAAAGTCAAGGACACACTCACTTTGTCATTAAACACTACATTCACCAAAAGTTTTCCTCAGTGCTATCCACTCAAGAAATGAACACACAAGTTACCTTTTTTTCTATTACACTTTGGTAAAGCACTACAAAGTTTTGCAGAGAAATTACAAAGTGATTACAGTAAACCTTTAAGTTATCATAATGCAAAATACTAAAGAGCACTAATTCCCAAACAAACACTAAGATAATCTGTTCATCTTTTTTTTCCTTTCTCTTTTTCTGTTTATCTTTTAAACAATAACATCTAAGGGGACTGCACAGGAGTCACTCAGTATACCACCAAATGCAGATGACTTGACTACAAACAAGGATCTTCTAGGCCCAGTGAACGATATCAATCAGACCACAGATCAACACTGGAGGAAAAAGTGTCATTTTATAAAGTAATAAACTATAGCTGCTAGGTCAATAAAGGTGCTAACATTTTCTTATCAAAATTTTCATCTTACCATCAATGCCTTCAATAGCCTATCTCCCTCTTAATTTCCAGCTTTAAGCTACTGAAAATCAGGAGATCAGATCAACAACCTTCTTGGCCTTGGAGTATCACTCATTAGTAGTCAACTAAAGTTATCTCTGACACAAGCTATTCTCCCGCCCAGCAATTAGTTTAACCTTATACTCACTGCTATTTTCTAGCTGATGGAAGTAGCAGATAGCTAACCAGGAAGAAATCAAGATGTAAACATGGTTCTCTTTTATTCTAACCTAAAACAATCTCTAGAGAAAGTTTAATGCCAGACGATTTCTTGCCCGAGGTAGGGACAAGCAGCCAGCACGTAGAAAGCATCATTCTAGACTCAATCTTCACATAATCCACTCTTGTCCTCACCATCAATCTGAGGGATGAATCCCTCATTTCCGGGACATACTTAGAAAGAACTGCTAAAACACCCATTTTTATCCACTTCAAAGAAGAACATAAGAAAAGGCCCTGGTTTTAGACTTAAGGCAAGTTGACAGTTTGATACTTACTTTTTAGCAAGATCATATTCTTTAGCTTCATAATACAGCTTTGCAAAATAGAATCCTTTCATTGACTTCTAAAAAAAAAATTAAGAATTATTTTATTCTTCGTATTTCGAATTTTGCATATTTTTCATAAGAATTAAAATCTGTTGTAACAATGTTAACACCCACTCAGTACTCTTGACTGAAAAAAATCCCATGGACAGAAGAGTCTGGTGGGCTAGAGTTCATGGGGTCACAAAGAGTTGGACAAGACTGAGCACACAAGCAACCTAGCACTTAAAAGGTAAAAACTGCCTGGAGAAATGCACACATGTTCTAAAATCATGAAACTACGTCTAATTCTCATGAAACAACAAACAAATTTAAGAAAAACAAGACAAGATGACATCAGAAATTAAGAACTTATATATCAGCAAGAAACCTTAGGAACCATGTGGTGTTCCTCTCACTTTACAGCCAAGTAAACAGACAGAGCCCACTTTCCTGGTGGAGAAGTACACCAGAGAGAGACCTCACTTCTCCTGCCATGTGCACGCCTTTATGGGGGAAGAGTAACAAAGTACTGCAGAGCCACTGAGGCACTGGGGCTTCCGGGTCCAGTCACCGACCTCTCCACAGACCATTATCTTACACTCAAAGAGTTAGAGAGGCAGAAACAAAATTTGCCTTTCCTGGTATTAATTCTCCTGGTAATAATCCAAGTCCACACCCTGGTTCTTCTATGTCTATAGGCTCCAAAGTCCAGAATGCTGGAGCACACCAGATGGTGTCATACACACATGATTAAAGTACAGAGCATCAAACAACTTATTTCGAAAATGACAAAAGGACACAGAAAAATAAAAATCAATGTATTATGTGAAAAAAGCAATGTTTTCATTTACTGATTTTATTTCTAAAAAATATGGAAGTTAGATGTTGCTGTGCCTACTAGTCTCCAGGCATCATTCTGAGTGCTGGGGAATTGGCAGTAAACAAAGTCTGTCTTCAAGCAGGAAGCTTGCACTTCAGGAAGGGTGACAAGCAGACAATAATCTCCATGGAGGCAGGACAGAATGCTCTTACAGCACCTCATCAGTTCTCTATAGAACACCATATTTTGACAAAGCTACAATCAGTACTTATCCCAAAAAGCACAGGCACCCTAACAGTGCCTATCTAGGTGGGAGTTTCTCCTCCCTCAGCTGGTGAGGGTGGAGGCGCACATACAAGGCATCACATATTTTATACAATGGGAAAGAGACAGGCTTGTCAGGGAAGGTCTTGGGAAGTGGGATATTTGACTAGAAACTTGATTAATGTGCAGAAGTGGTTACCTGGGGCAGGTGAACTGCAAAAATTTAACACCTCTTCACTGTTTACTATGAAGTATTTCCATTTTCTCCTTTTTATGAACTCTACAGAAGACACTCCTGAATGGCACCCATCTTCCTGAAACACTCTTCTCATGTCTTCAACAAACACAGGTTCTCCTCACTTCACTTCTATCATGGTGGTCATTCCCTCTCCAGCTCCTCTTCTCTCTCAGACTGTCTCATCTGGGATATATAATCCATCTCACTGAGGACTACCCTGACTCCCAGATATGTGTCTTTAATTCTCCTGAGCTCTAAATTTATGTGCAAATGATCAAGATGTGATAGTTCTACCTTCTGGGATATCTCAATCCACAGTTTTCTACATCTCTACTGCTACTGTCAAAGTCCAGGCCTGCTATCTCCTCTCTGTGGGATGACTGAAATGGCTATTCCTGTCTCCCTCTCAAAGTTAATTTGTCAAAACATAACGCAAATGACACTGTGTATTTAAAACCGTAAACCCTTTTTTGGCTTCCATTACACTTTGAAAATATCCCTATTTCTCACCAAAGACTAGCATAACATGGCATCTGCCTAGCTCTCCAACTTTACCTTGTCTGCTCCATGCATGCTATGGTCTAAAACCAGTGACTAAAACCAGAATGCAACTGTACAACTGGGGCAGCCCTGAGCAGTCTGTTTAATTTAAACAGAGGTAACAGTAGGTACTGATATGATATGGTTTCTGCCCAGTACATTCAACATCAGAGTGAAGAAATTCAATGAAGTCAAATAAATGGCAGAGTAACTATGATTCTCTTCAGGTAGCCAACGCTTCATTATCTAATCAGAGTCATATATGAATTCATGACCAAGATTCTCACTAACCTAGTCAAAGGATAGCTAGGGGCAGTGAGTCTGAGGATCAGCTGAGGAAGAGCACCCGACTGGGCGTGCATGCCTCATGTCTGCATAGGAAAAGACACGAAGAGCAGAGCGAGAGGAGGGCCCCCAGCGCCACTCACCTCCCCTGCACACCATGGCGGTTAGGTCCAGTACACCTATCAGAGCATCACACAAGTATATCTTAAACCAAGCTGAGTAGAGAGTGGAAAATTCCAGTGAAGCAAACAGGAAAAACTCATTTTATCTAGGTTTTCACTAGGATTAAAGACCCTGAAAGTGGGTTCTCCCAATCCTTTTTATCTTTCTAGTTTTAAGTCAAGGTTATCAGAAAAGTTACCATACCAGCTTTAGGCAGTCAAACATTGAAAGAACTCACTTTTGGTCATGTCTTGCTATGCTTGTAGAGAAACTCATCTACCACTGGATCATTCACTCAGTAACAGAACTGCGTTTACATCTGCACTCAATGTAAACTGGGTTCAGACCTTCATGAGACAGGTTGATTTTACTCTAATGATAATGGTTGTTTCCTTAATAAGCCTCCTCAGAATAAGAGGAACCACGGTTCAGACAATGCGGGCATAGAGTCTGCCTGAGGAGCAACCTAGTCAAATAGAACATCCGTGAGTTTCTGACTGAATGCTTCTAAGAGTCCCATCTAGTCAGGACAACAGAGCCGCAACAGGTGGTATTTAAGATGGCAATGAAGCAATAAAGAGACACGAAGGAAACTTAAACCAATCCGAAAAGGCTACATTCTTAGGATTCCAACTTATATTACATTTTGGAAAAGGCAAAACTATGTAGACAGTAAAAACGTTAGAGGTAGCCTGGGCCTGCAGAGAAGAAGGTAGGAACATCAAAACACAGAGGATCTTTAGGGCAGCGAAGCTACTATGTATGACACAATAACAATGAATACATGTCTTTATACATTTGTCAAAACCCATGACTGTATCAAGAGTGAACTCTAAGGTAAACCATGGACTTTGGATGAAAATATTTAAGTTCATCAACTGTAACAAGTGTTCTATTCTGTGGGAAATGTTGACACTGGGGCAGGCAGGACGAATGTGGGAAAATTACCTTCATTACAATTTTGCTCTGAACTTGAAACTGTTCTAAAGTCTACTAAAAAAAAAATTTAACTCTAATTTTCCACAAAGTACCCTCAGCAAAATGAACCAAGAACACATTAAAACTATTATACACCATAACCAACACGAATTTTTGTCCGAGGAATGCAAGGTTGATTTCATACAAGACAATGAGTTAACTAATACATCACATTAAAAGAACAAAGGCAATAAACTGCAAGACTATGTCAAGTGCCATCAAAAGGAAAACAGTATGTGACAAAATCCAACATTCATTCATGATAAAAACTCTCAGAAAACTGATTCTCTCAGAAAGCAAAGAATATCCTCAACATGATCAGTTCAGTTCAGTTGCTCAGTCGTGTCCAACTCTTTGCGACCCCATGAAGCGCAGCACACCAGGCCTCCCTGTCCATCACCAACTCCCGGAGTTTACTCAAACCCATGTCCATCGAGTCGGTGATGCCATCCAACCATCTCATCCTCTGTCATCCCCCTCTCCTCCCGCCCCCAATCCCTCCCAGCATCAGGGTCTTTTCAGATGAGTCAGCTCTTCGCATCAGGTGGCCAAAGTATTGGAGTTTCAGCTTCAACATCAGTCCTTCCAATGAACACCCAGGACTGATCTAGGATGGACTGATTGGATCTCCTTGCAGCCCAAGGGACTCTCAAGAGTCTTCTCCAACACCACAGTTCAAAAGCATCAATTCTCTGGTGCTCAGCTTTCTTTATAGTCCAGCTCTCACATCCACACATGACCACTGGAAAATCCATAGCCTTGACGAGACGGACCTTTGTTGGCAAAGTAATGTCTCTGCTTTTTTAATATGCTGTCTAGGTTGGTCATAACTTTCAAGGAGTAAGCGTCTTTTAATTTCATGGCTGCAATCACCAACTGCAGTGATTTTGGAGCCCAGAAAAATAAAGTCAGTCACTGTTTCCCCATCTATTTGCCATGAAGTGATGGGACTGGATGCCATGATCTTAGTTTTTTGAATGTTGAGCTTAAAGCCAACTTTTTCACTCTCCTGTTTCACTTTCATCAAGAGGCTCTTTAGTTCTTCTTCACTTTCTGCCATAAGGGTAGTGTCATCTGCATATCTGAGGTTATTGATATTTCTCCCAGCAATCTTGATTCCAGCTTGTGCTTCATCCAGCCCAGCGTTTCTTATGATGTACTCTGCATATAAGTTAAATAAGCAGGATGACAATATAGAGCCTTGACATACTCCTTTTCCTATTTGGAACCAGTCTGTTGTTCCATGTCTAGTTCTAACTCTTGCTTCCTGACCTGCATACAGGTTTCTCAAGAGGCAGGTCAGGTTGTCTGGTATTCCCATCTCTTTCAGAATTTTCCTCAACATGATAAAGGTCATTAATGAAGAGATCACAGCTAACATCATGTGCAGGGCTTCCCAGGTGGTGCCAGTGGTAAAGAATCTGCCTGCTAAGCAGGAGATGCAGGTTCAATACCTGGGTCAGGAAGATCCACTGGAGAAAGAAATGGTAACCCACTATAGAATCCTTGCCTGGGAAATCCCATAGACAGAGGGACTTTTGTAGAGGATTTCTGGCAGGCTATAGTTCACAGGGTCACAAAAAAGTCAGACATGACTTAGCGACGAAACAACACCAACAGCAACACCACACTCAATGATGAAAGATTAAAGGCTTTCCCCTTAAGATCAGGAATGGCTTTCGGTGCTTCCATTCAACACTGAGTTGGAAATTTTAATCAGAACAATTTTAGACAGGAAAGAAATTACAAAAACAAAACAAAACTGAATTGAAAGGAAGCAGCAAAACTATCAATATCCATAGATGATGCAATCCTATATAAAGTCCCAAAAAATTCACAAGAAAACTACTATAGCTAAAAAGCTAATCCAGCAACACTACAGGACACAAGATTAGCACACAACAGTCAGCTGTGCTGAACAAGCAGAAGAGTGAATTGATAAAGCAATTTCAGTCACAAAAGCTTATGAAAGAATCAAATACCTGGGAGTAAAGTTACCCAAGGAGGCAAAAAACCTGTATGCTGATAAATTTAAAACACTGCTGAAAGGAATTAAAGACCCAAATAAACGGAAAGGTGTGTTCATGAATAGGATGACCTAATATTACCAATGGGTGAATACCACCCAAAGGAATCTACAGATTCAATGCAATCTCATGAGAATTCTAACAGCCTTTTTTGAAGAAATAGAAAGGTGAATCCTCAAATTCATATGGTATTATAAGGGGGCCCCAAACACACTCTAGAAATAGAATGAAGTTGAAAGACATACCACTTCCCCAATGCAAAACTTAGTATATGACTCCAGCAATCAAAACAACATGCCACTGACCCAAGGAGAGACATATAGACCAACTAAACAAAATTGAGAATTCAGAAACAAACCCATAAAGCTATGGACAATTAATTTCTGACATGCATGCCAAGTCTATTCAGTGGAAAAAGAACAGTCTCTTCAATAGACGGTGATGATACAATTGATTTTCCACGTGCAGAAGAATGAAATCACACCCCCTCCTCACACCATGTATACACCTTCCTCACACCAAGTATGCAAACTAACTCAAAATGGGTCAACATTAAGAACTAAAATTCACAAAACTCTCAGAAGAAAACATAGGGTTAAATCTCCGTTAGCTCACATTTGGCAATGTACTCTTAGATATAACACCAAAAACATAAGAAACAACAGATAAATGAGATTCATTAAAATTAAAAACGTTTTGCATCAACTGACATTACAAAAAAAAGTGAAAGGAAAACTTATAGAATGAGAAAAAACATTTGGAAATTATATCCAAAATATATAAAGTATTTCTACAACTCAGTAACAGACAAATATTCAATTAAAAAGCCCAAAGCAAAGTAGCTTTAGCTACTGCACTAAAGATATGCAAATGACCAATAAGCCATGCAAAGATGTTCAACATTATTAGTAATCGGGAAAATGCAAATCAAAGCCACAATAAAAAACCCCTACCAGGATGGCTCTAATTTTAAAAAGAAGAAAATAAAAAAGAATGTAGAGAAATTGAAATCCTCTTACACTGCTGATGGAGATAAAAAATGGTGCTGCCACTGTGGAAAACGGTTTGCAATTTATCTAAAGCTAAACACAGATTACAACCCAGCAATTCTACTCATGGGTACAAGTTCAAGAGTTAAAAACAAAATCTCAAATAGATATCTGCACACCCATGTTCTCAGCAGCATTACCCACAATAGCCAAAAGGCAGAAACAACTCAAGTGTCCTTCAACAGATAAAGGGATAAACAAAATGTGGTCTATACAGACAGTAGATTAATATAAGTGGCTCAGATCACACGACTGTTATTGCAAAATTCAGACTTAAATTGAAGAGAGTAGGAAAAACCACCAGGCCTTTCAGGTAGGACCAAAATAAAATCCCTTACGATTATACAGTAGAAGCGACAGACAGAGTAAAAAAAAAGTGACAAACAGATTCAAGGGATTAGATCTGATAGTGTGCCGACTATGGACGGAGGTGTGTACCACTGAACAAGACTGTGATCAAAACCATCCCCAAGAAAAAGAATGCAACAAGGCAAAATCGCAGTTTTGAGGAGGCCTTACAAATAGCTGAGAAAAGAAGAGAAGAAAAAAGCAAAGGAGAAAAGGAAAGATGTACCCACCTGAATGCAGAGTTCCAAAGAATGGCAAGGAGAGATAAGAAAGCCTTCCTCAGTGATCAGTGCAAAGAAATAGAGGAAAACAATAGAATGGGAAAGACTACAGATCTCTTCAAGAAAATTAGGGATACCAAGGGAACATTTAATGCAAAGTAGAGCACAATAAAGGACAGACATAGTATGGATCTAACAGAAGCAGAAGATATAAGAAGAGCTGGTAAGAACACACAGAACTATACAAAAAAATCTTTCCCTGATGCTGGGAAAGATTGAGGGCAGGAGGAGAAGGGGACGACAGAGGATGAGATGATTGGATGGCATCACCGACTCAATGGATATGGGTTTGGGTAGACTCCGGCAGTTGGTGATGGACAGGGAGGCTTGGCATGCTGCAGTTCATGGGGTCGCAGAGTCGACACGACTGAGCGACTGAACTGAACTGCTAGAAAAAAAAAGAACTTAATGACCTAGATAACCACAATGGTGTGATCACTAACCTAGAGTTAGACATCCTGGAGTGTGAAGTCAAGTGGATCTTAAGAAGTATTATGATGAAAAAAGCTACTGCAGGTGACGGAAATTCAGCTGAGCTATTTCAAATCCTAAAAGATGATGCTGTGAAAGTGCTGCACTCAATATGCCAGCACATTTGGAAAACTCAGCAGTGGCCACAGGACTGGAAAAGATCAGTTTTCATTCCAACCCCAAAGAAAGGCAACGCCAAAGAATGCTCAAACTACCGCATAACTGCGCTCATCTCACACGCTAGCAAGTTAGAGCTCAAAATCCTTCAAGCTAGGCTCCACCAGTATGTGAACTGAGAACTTCCAGATGTACAAGCTAGATTTAGAAAAGGCAGAGGAACCAGAGGTCAAATTGCCAAAGTCCAATGGATCACAGAAAAAGAGAATACCAGAAAAACACCTGCTTCATTGATTACGCTGAAATCTTTGACTGTATTGATCACAACAAACTGGGAAAAATTCTTAAATAGTGGGAATACCAGACCACCATTCCTGCCTCCTGAGAAACCTGCATGCAGATCAAGAAACAACAGTTAGAATCGGACATCAAACAGCTGACTGGTTCAAAATTGAGAAAGAAATACATCAAGGTTGTACACTGTCACCCTGCATAAGCTTATATGCAGAGTACATCATGGGAAATGCTGGGTTGGATGAATCACAAGCTGGGATCAAGGCTGATGGGAGAAATATCAACCACCTCAGATATGCAGATGACACCACCCTTATGGCAGAAAGAGAAGAGGAACTAAAGAGCCTCTTGATGAAAGTGAAAGAGGAGAGTGAAAAAGTTGGCTTAAAACTCAACATTCAAAAAACGAAGATCATGGCATCTGGTCCCATCACGTCATGGCAAATAGATGGGGGGAAAAATGGAAACAGTGACAGACTTTATTTTCTTGGGTTCAAAAATCACTGCAGATGGTGACTGTAGCCATGAAATTAAAAGACGCTTGCTCCTTGGAAGAAAAATTATGACAAACCTAGACAGCATATTAGAAAGCGGGGACATCACTTTGCTGACAAAGGTCAGTATAGTCAAAGCTATGGCTTTTTTCCCACTAGTCATGTATATATGTGAGAAAAGTGAAAGTCACTCAGTCATGTCCGACTCTTTGAAACACCATGGACTATACAATCCGTGGAATTCTCCAGGCCAGAATACTGAAGTGGGCAGCCTTTCCCTTCTCCAAGGATCTTCCCAACCTAGGGATTGAACCCAGGTCTCCCTCATTGCAGGCAGATTCTTTACCAGCTGAGCCACAAGGGAAGCCCAAGACTACTGGGAGTGGGTAGCTCATCCCTTCTCCAGCAGATCTTCCCCACACAGGAATCGAACCAGGGTCTCCTGAATTGCAGGTGGATTCTTTGCCAACTGAACTATGAGGGAAATTGGACCATAAAGAAGGTTGAGGGTCAAAGAATTGATATTTTTGAGCTGTCATGTTGGAGAAGACTCTTGAGAGTCCCTTGGACAGCAAGGAGCTCAAACAAGTCAATCCTGAAGGAAATCAACCTGGAATATTCATTGGAAGTACTGAAGTTGAAGCTGAAGCTCCAATACTTTGGCCACCGGGTATGAAGAGCCAAGTCATTGGAAAAGACCCTGATACTGGGAAAGACAAGGCAGGAGGAGAAGGGGTGACATAAGATGACTTGGTGGTGGCTCAGACGGTAAAGAATCTGCCTACAGTGCGGGAGACCTGGGTTGGGAAGATTCCCTGGAGGAGGCATGGCAATCCCCTCCAGTATTCTTGCCTGGAGAAACCCCATGGACAGGGGAGGCTGACGAGGTGCAGTCCACGGGGTCACAAAGAATCAGACAAGCCTGAGCGACTAAGCACAGCACATCTCACTAAAAGAGGATTATCTTTAGATAATTAAACAACAATTATTAAAGACTAACATACAGAATCATGAAATTTGGGGGAAACCCGATCATTTCTATCTCCAGTCGCCTCATTTTACAGGGAACTGAAGTCCAGTAGGTTAAGTGTCTTGTTGAAGCATACACAGCCAGTAAGGAGCACAGCCAATGCTACATAGCAGGACAATCCAGTTCCCTCAGTGCTGCTTTCCATGACACTTCACACCACTAGAAGCAAATACCTGATTTCACTTAAGTTGCTAAGCATCAACTGATGTGGGGCTGAAAACAGGAACATTCAGACTCGAGAGACACCACACTGCCCTTCACCTTACACAGTCAACAGACTCCCCCTCTCACATACACTCTCTGCAAAAAGGTGAAGCTAATATGTTTGTTATCAACTGATGGGCTCCAAATTTGTGGATTCCTGACAAGGGTGAGGGCGAGGGTTACAGAGAGGACAAGTAAAGTTGAGATACCCAACAGTGAGTTCCTAGTCCTGTTCTCTTGGAAGGTTAGGTTAAAGGAAATCTATCAAAAAATACAACAGAAGAAACAAAGAGAGAAAAATGTGGATGACCAAAGCAGAACCAACTTTCAGTCAATAAGAACATCAGAAAGATAAGGAAAAAAAAAGAGGGAGAGAGGAAAGAAAGAAAAAATGCTCAATGAAATACAAGATGTTCCAGAAGTGAAGGAAATAAGTTTGTCAACTGAAAGAAAACTTCCAGAAAATCTATAGGCTATCAAGAACAAGAATCACATATAACCTCCAACAGTACACTGCAATTATGCAGCAATGCCCTCAAAATTGAGAAAAAAAATCATTTCAAACCTAGCTTTGACAACCCAACTAAAGATTAGGTAAAGACATTTTTTTGTCAGTAGAAAGGGTTTAAAATGGGGAAAAGGATATCAACAAAGCAAGGGTTAGGGGCACTGACCCTCTGCACAGTTGAAAATCTATGGATACTTAACAGTCGTCCCCTTGTACACACACACACTCTCTCTCTCTCTCTCTCCCTCCAGAATCCTGGCTCCTCCATATCCAAGCTTCCACATCCTCATATTCAGCCAACCGTGGATCCCATAGCAGTGCTCTATGCATTCATCGAGAAAAAATACCAAAAAACCCCTTCATGTAAGTGGATCTGTGCTATTCAACGAGCAACTGTAATATGTATATTACTCAGAAGTATGACATACAGATGTTTAAGGCAGAACAAATAACCAAGAGCTGTCAAGCTGCCTCTGAGAAGCAGGAAATCGGGGGTGTGGAGTAGAAAGTCAACTAGATATAAAACTAAGAAAACTAAATAGAAGCCATCTGGGGGAAAAAAAAATGAAGTGACACTTTCAATAAAAGCAAAAGCAGGTGTTGGTTGTGTATGCTCAGTCTTGTCCAACTCTTTGAGACCCCATGGACTGTAGCCCGCCAGGTTCCTCTGTCCATGGAATTATCCAGGCAATAATACTGGAGTGGACTGCCATGTCCTCCTCCAGAGGATCTTCCCGACTCAGGGATGGAACTTGCACCTCCTGTACTGGCAGGAGGATTCTTTACCAACTGCACCACCTGCGAAGTCCTAACAAAATCAAAAGCAGGTGTAAAGCAGTAGAAAATAGCAAAATAAAAGACGAAGTAAAGAAATGAGTGGAAGCCTGAGAAGACATATGACTATGGACCCATTACAGCACTTAGAATTTGGACAACCCAGAAAACTGGTCTGTTCCAACATGGCCAGTGTCTGCCCAACTGGGTACCGAGTACATACACCCTAATCTTTTTATACACTTCACAGTCACTTTCTCTGCTCCCTCCATCATCTCCCTCCCAACCTGTCCAAAGCACCATGTTTTGTCATTTCACTCACACCTACAATTACAGCATTACTGTCATGTGTTCCAAAGTTTTTGTTTATTTTGTTGTTTCAGTTGCTGAGTCATGTCCGACTCTTTGGACCCCATGGACTATAGCCCACCAGGCTTCTCTGTCCATGGGATTTCCCAGGAAATACTGAAACGGGTAGTCATTTCCTTCTCCATGGGATCTTCCCAACACAGGGATCAAGCCCGAGTCTCCTGCATTGGCAGGTGGATTCTTCACCACTGATCTACCTGGGAAGCCAGGAAGACCTAATATACTCTTACCAAAGTCTAATTTAAAAGTTTCAGTTCATTTCTTGAGGTTAACCAGGATCCTGAGGGCAAGGGACCTTCCAACTCTGAACACCCATCCCTGATTCCTGGAGATTCACCCCAGGACCGCCTGAGAAGCAAGCCTTTATCAACTCTGCACCTGAGGCCTCCCTCAGTGTCTTGCTATTTTAGTGTGTGTGCTTAATCTTTCAGTCTTGTCCAACACTTGTGACCCCAGAGACTGTAGCTTGCCAGGCTCCTCTGTCCATGGGATTCTCCAGGCAAGAACACTGGATTGGGTTGCCATTTCCTTCTCCAGGGGATCCTCTCGAATAAAGGAATCAAACCCTGGTCTCCCTTATTGCAGGCAGACTCCTTACTAAGATACAAGGGAAGTCCCATGAAGCAACTGAAACAAAACAAATAAAAAGTTTGCTATTTTAGCACCAGATATTAAACCACTGAATCTGGGGGATTCTTTTTACTCTCTGCTTCTCTAGAGGTCCACCTAGGACCTTGTCCTGCAGTCTCTCTCCAGGACACTGACATCAAAGTTTTCTCCGGATGTTCATTAGCTATCCTTCAGCTTGTACAACAACTGTGACTCCAACCACAGCAGAAGCGCTTCTCCTGCAGGAAGTGGAATCGGTCCCCCAGTGGCTGTCCCCTAACCCTCTCCTCCTACCACCTTTCCTCCTGGTCTACGCCCTTGAGATCCAGGTATCAGGCTGCTAAATTTCAGGGACCTACCTTTGGGTTGTCTCCCAGAATATACGGTCTAACTATAGCTAGATAAGGGATGCTAACTCCTTGAATTATCATTTTAAACATTTCCATTATGATTAAAGCACCTCTTTTAGGTCTTTATCTGGGACCAAAAGTTATCTACTGCACTTGCTAATCAATGTCCCACTGAAGTCCCCAGGTTCAAAAGTCAATGATTTCTCCTTGTCTGAAGAAAAACATCTGGTTATAATACTCTTTATAAATGTAAAAGAGGTGACAATAGTAACCAATCCTTAAAGTTTTGTGCCCACTCTTCTTTGTTGATGGAAAAGTTCCCTAGTTCAAAGAACGTTCTAATTCCTGTCTAGACAGTGGTTTTTACGCTTTGGAGAGCCAGGGTCCCCACTAAAAATTTCTTAAAAGCGCTAAACTTGCTTTAGAAGAAAAAAAAAAAAAACAAAAACGGCCACATCAGTTTCAGGGGCAGAGAACGTTTAATGAGCTTCCGTTTTTGACTCTGTTAGGTACATTTGTATTCACAGCTATGCCAGCAGTTTGAAGTTACTATCTGAAGGTCGGCACCTATTCTCCTCATCCAGACGCACAGGCTGTAACCCACTCCATATTCCTAAAAGAAACGAAATCACACCCACTGCCAAAACCCTGCTGAGCTACCATGTGCCCCCGGAAAAGTATCTTTAACCTCCCCAGGTCCCAACAGCCACAGGGTTGTCGGGAGCACAAAGCAAAATAATATTTGCCTAACATGTGGTAACCAAGACACTATTACGGTGCCGTTATAATCCTGACTGTCCACTGGTTTTGTTTTTAATTTCCTCATACATCTTTATTCGCATAGGTTCCAGCCCAGAACACCTGGAATGACTGTCCCTGTAACAGTCACATCTACTGAGAGCCACGTGCCAAGCACTGCCCTAAACGTTTATCATGGCACATCCTAAAAACTCCTATCGATACCCTAACTTCCAACCTATTAACGAAATAAGCGGCAGTTGTCTCGAATCCCATAGCGCGTGCTTGGCAGAGCTGCGACTCGGCCCCGGGCAGCGACTCCGGGTCCGGCGCCCCCTTCGCCCACCCTCTGGCATCAAGGTCCGCGGGATCCGCTAGGCACCCAGTTAGCTATCTACCCCGGAGATGGCAAAGTACCCCGAGAGGCGTCGTCGGAAGGCCAAAGACTCTACCCCAGAAACAAGGCCCGGAAGGAATTCAGAACCACCGGGACTCCGTTGAAACACAAAATGCCCGGAAAGCAGTTTCCAAAGCGGTGAGTGAGAGGCGGCAGGGCGGCTGCGCCTCGGCGTAGAGGCCAGGCCGCCCGAGCGCCGGGAACGAAGAGCAGGAAACGAAACAGGAAGACGAGAAACAGAGAGCGCCAACGCCCGCCCGCCGCCTCCCCGTCCCCCGCCCGCCGCCGGCCGGCCGCGCCTCAGCGGGAGCCATGGCGCCGCTGCCGCGGGCCCGCCCGGAGGCCGTGGCCCCGGCCCGCTCACCTCCCGGGGTGACGGGGCAGAGCCCTGCACCGAAGCGATGTATCGCTCTACGTCGGCCTTACTGCGCCTCATCGTGCCGCCGATTAGGCTCTGGGTAACGAACGCCAGCGCCGAGGCCGCAGCGGCCTCCGTCGTCTCGGGAGCGCGCCGCCCGAAGGTCCGTGACGCAGCGCCGTCGCCAGCGAGAGGGCGACGCGCCTGCGTGGGTGCGTGCATGCGTAACGGCTGCGTCAATCCTGTGCGCCGCGCAGACCCGCGGTCGCCGGCGCGCGGAGGAGACTGCTGTTGCGCAGCGCGGGAATGCGAAGCTCTCGGGGCGTGTGACGCGGTTGGAAGTGCGTAAGGATGACTCGGGCCTGTAGCAGCTGCGTCCGGAAATAACCGGTCCGCAGGCTCTCGAGCCGGACGGGCTGTTCCCGGTGCTGACGTCACGCAGAGGCGCCAGTCGGCTGCATCTAAGCGCTCTTTTGGAATTTGAATTTTTCGGGCGTAGTTTTAAGACAAGTTGTAGAAAGTGTTTTCAGTAGTAAAAAGATCACATCCTGTGTATACACGGAGTTCAGGATTTATGGTTATGGACACTTTTTATCCTTTTAAAATAGTTTTATTCAACACTTTAGAACTAATCTGGCCTCTTACAGGTTATCCTTTTTGATTTTTCCATTTTTCCAAATTTTCTACAGTGAGCAATTATTTCCTTTATAAAGAGGGAAACCAGCATGGTGTGTTTTGTTTCAGGTTTGTTGGATGTGAATAAGGGTGGCTGGTCTGGGAGGGTACTTGGTCCAGGCCCCAGCTAATGTTAGCTAATGTAAGGGATGGTGAGGGGTGAGTCCCTCTGCTGGTTTCCTTGGTAAATAATGAGCCAGCAGGAGGTCAAGTCGTCTCTAATTGATAGTATCCCTTTCCCCAAGGGAGCGAGGCTGCTCTTATGTCCTGCTACGAACCTGGGGATGTTGCTCCAGGACCTCGCTTCAGATGGGTAAGCTCCTGTCCCTGACTCTGGACTTTTAGTCTTGAACCTGGGCAAGGCCTGTGGCCTGCATCTCAACATCACATGTACAGACTTTTTCTCCCAACAACTTAATGAAGGTGAAGGTACTGTTATTTGTTATTAGGCTCAGGTGGATAGATAGGAAACGGACGGTGTGAACAGTAAATCAACCTTGCCAAGCATACCTTGGCAAGCACATAAAATTACTACCTTAATCTGTTTTAGTTGAATATACTGGAAAGGAGTAAGCAAAACAGGAAAAGCACAGAGGGACTTGAGATGAAAAAACCCTTGATTTTGATCAGCAATGGATGCCTTTGATTGATGCTGGGTGCCTGTCAGTTCAATTAATTCAGAAGCTGAGGACTCAAAATTAATCAGGTAAAACTCTGGCTGATAAAAAATGTCTTAAGCCAGGATGAGAAACTTTAAACATAGAGTTCTATGTGTCACTCCTGAGCTTTCGCTCTCCCTCCCTAATGAGCAGTGTGCATTACATATTAATCGGAACCTCTCAAAGATAAGAGTGCCTGCTCCAAAGTAGAGGGCTTTTCTTTTAACTTTCTTCTGAGCTAGCAACATAACTTCTTAAAAGAATAGTGCTCCTTCCCAGCTCTGCAGGGGGTTGTGGTGACCTGCTCACCTGGGTTGAGTTTCTTCCATTAACTTTATGCAAAATGTCAGTAAGTCATTTTGATTTATGATCCTTTGTCTTGAAAATGTGGAATGCAAAAGTAGGAAGTCAGATAATTGGAGTAACAGGCAAATTTGGCCTTGGAGTACAGAATGAAACAAGGCAAAGGCTAATAGTTTTGCCAAGAGAATGCACTTGTCATAGCAAACACCCTTTATCAACAACACAAGAGATTACATGTGGACATCAACAGATGGTCAACACCAAAATCAGATTGATTATATACTTTGCAGCCAAAGATAGAGAAGCTCTATACAGTCAGCAAAAACAAGACTGGGAACTGACTGTGGCTCAGATCATGAACTCCTTATTGCCAAATTCAGACTTGAATTGAAGAAAGTGGGTAAAACCACTGGACTATTCAGGTATGACCTAAATCAAATCCTTTATGATTATACAGTGGCAGTGAGAAATAGATTTAAGGGACTAGATCTGATGTACCAAGTGCCTGATGAACTATGGACAGAGATTCATGACACTGTACAGGAGACAGGGCTCAAGACCATCCCCAAGAAAACAAATGAAAAAAAGCAAAATGGCTGTCTGAGGAGGCCTTACAAATAGCTGTGAAAAGAAGAGAAGCCAAAAAGCAAAGGAGAAAAGGAAAGATAAACCCATTTGAGTGCAGAGTTCCAAAGAATAGCAAGGAGAGATAAAGCCTTCCTCAATGATCAGTGCAAAGGAATAGAGGAAAACAATAGAATGGGAAAGACTAGAGATCTCTTCAAGAAAATTAGAGGTACCAAGGGAACATTTCATGCGAAGATGGGCTCAATAAAGGACAGAAATGGTATGGTCCTAACAGAAGCAGAAGATATTAAGAGGTGGCAAGAATACACAGAAGAACTGTACAAAAAAGATCTTCACGACCCAAATAATCACAATGGGGTGATCACTCACCTAGAGCCAGACATCCTGGAATGTGAAGTCAAGTGGGCCTTAGGAAGCATCACTACAAACAAACCTAGTGGAGGTGATGGAATTCCAGTTGAGCTATTTCAAATCCTAAAAGATGATGCTGTGAAAGTGCTGCACTCAATATGCCAGCAAATTTGGAAAACTCAGCAGTGGCCACAGGACTGGAAAAGATCAGTTTTCATTCCAATCCCAAAGAAGAGCAATGCCAAAGAATGCTCAAACTACTGCACAATTGCACTCATCTCACATGTTAGTAAAGTAATGCTCAAAATTCTCCAAGCCAGGCTTCAACAGTGCATGAACCATGAACTACCAGATGTTCAAGCTGGTTTTAGAAAAGGCAGAGGAACCAGAGATCAATATGCCAACAACCGCTGGGTCACAGAAAAAGCAAGAGAGTTCCAGGAAAACATCTACTGCTTTATTGACTATGCGAATCACAACAATCTGGAAAATTCTGAAAGAGATGGGAATACCAGACCACCTGACCTGCCTCTTAAGAAATCTGTATGCAGGTCAGGAAGCAACAGTTAGAGCTGGACATGGAACAACAGACTAGTTCCACATAGGAAAAGGAGTACATTAAGGCTGTATATTGTCACCCTGCTTATTTAATTTATATGCAGACTACATCATGAGAAACCCTGGGCTGGATAAGGCACAAGCTGCAATCAAGATTGCTGGGAGAAATATCAATAACCTCAGATATGCAGATGACACCACCCTTATGGCAGAAAGTAAAGAACTAAGGAGCCTCTTGATGAAAGTCAAAGAGGAAAGTGAAAAAGTTGGCTTAAAGCTCAACATTCAGAAAACTAAGATCATGGCATCCGGTTCCATCACTTCATGGCAAATAGATAGGGAAGCAGACTTTATTTTCTTGGGCTCCAAAATCACTGCAGATGACTGCAGCCATGAAATTAAAAAAACACTCCTTGGAAGGAAAGTTACGACTAACCTAGAAAGCATATTAAAAAGCAGAGATGTTACTTTGCCAACAAAGTTCTGTCTAGTCAAGGTTATGGTTTTTCCAGTAGTCATGTATGGATGTGAGAGTTGGACTATAAGGAAAGCTGAGTGCCAAAGAATTGATGGTTTTGAACTGTGGTGTTGGAGAAGACTCTTGAGAGTCCCTTGGACTGCAAAGAGTTCCAACCAGTCTGTCCTAAAGGAAATCAGTCCTGAATATTCATTGCAAGGACTGCTGTTGAAGCTGAAACTCCAATAGTTTGGCCACCTGATGCAAAGAGCTGACTCATTTGAAAAGATCCTGATGCTAGAAAAGGATTGAAGGTGGGAGGAGAAGGGGACGACAGAGAATGAGATGGTTGTATGGCATCACCGACTCAATGAACATGAATCTGAGTAAACTCTGGGAGTTGGTGATGGACAGGGAGGCCTGGTTTGCAGCAGTCCATGGGGTCCCAAAGAGTCGGACATGACTGAATGATTGAACTGAACTGAATAGACATCTAACAGGTGGGGCAGTTCTCGGGGCTCCTGAGAATCGGCTTCCCAGGTTACAGTCCTCAGTTTGGCTCGAATAAAACTTCTTTTATTCTTATGTTGATTATTGAATTTTCATCGACTGTTGTCTCACTATTTCTTCGACTGCTGAGTTTTGTGAGGACTTTAGGTATTCTGATTGCAAGTTCTTTCAAACATGTGATTGGGGAACATTTCCTCACAGTCTCTAGTTTGTAACTACATTATACTTATACATTATAACTCACCAGCATCTTCCACTAAGGAGACAGTTTTTGATTTTGATAAAGTGCAACTTGTCAGTTCTTTTGTTTTCTGAATCATGCTTTTGCTGTGGTATAAGAACTCATGACCCCTGGTCACAAAGATTTGTCTCACACTTTATATTTAGATATATGACCCACTTTGAGTTCATCTTTTCAGTAACTGGAAGGCTTATGTCAGGAGCCTTTTTCGTGCATCTGGATGTCCAATTGCTCCAGCACTACCCCTTTCCATTAAATTGCCCAGGGAACTTCAAAGGGCCTCCTTGACATCACAGCCCTGGGTAGGTGTCAGGATTAAGTAACATGGTGTCACCTCAAGGAAGATACTCTGTGTACACAGAGGCTGTTTTGACTTCTTTTTTTAACATGGATTTAGATACAGCACTACTTAAACTTTGTTACAGAAAAAACTACATACATAATAGGTTAAGACAGCTTTAAAAAAAATGTGGCACTCTAATTTTAAATTGAGGCATAACTGACATGTAATATGTTAGTCTCAGGTGTATAACATAATGATTCCATGTTTGTACACATTACAAAATGATCACAATGTCTAGTTAACATTGGTTATCATGCCGTTACAAAAATTTTTTTTTGTAATCAGAACTTTTAAGATCTATTCTCTTAGCGACTTTCAAAAATGTAATACATATTAATAACTATAGTCACCATGCTATACATGATGTCTCTATGAATTATTTATTTTATAACTAGAAGTTTGTGTCTCTTGACCCTCTCCACCCATTTTGCCCACCCTCACCCCCCCCACCCCGGCCCCCTGCCGCTGACAGCCACCAATCTGTTCTCTGTATCAATGAGCTTGGTTTTTTTAAATCATTCCACATATAAGTGAGATCATACAATATTTGTCTTTCTCTGACTTTTTAGCAGTGTCCTATCCATGCTGTTGTAAATAGCAAGATGTCTTATCTGTGGCTGAATAACATTCCATTGTTACACAGACCACATTTTCTCATTTATTCTTCCTTTAGTGGACACTTAGGCTGTTTCCAAAATGGCTTTCTTAAGCACTAGTCCTATATCCTCATGGTTCCATGTCTCAAAAGCCGTTCAAGTTAAGCAAAACACAACAGTTATTCTTAACAATTACGAACATTTATTAAGCACCAAGAGTATACTGCACTGGTTGCTATGTAAAAACACAATTATTGACATAGTGTCCCTGCCATTGAGCTTACAATCGAAAAAGAAATACAATGCTGTAAGCCAACTTCAAAATTTCCTTAATTTAGAAATTGCTGTTTTGGCAAACAAATAAGGCAAAATGACCTACCATCAGTTACAATGTTAATAAGATGTAAAGAATGTTTGACTCGTACCCAGACATTTTCCCAATTATATTAGACTTGATAAAGAAAAGAGCACTTAGAAATGTGGTAAACAATGAATTATTTCAAATGCCTTGTAGTATTTTAAGCAAAGATTTGTTCATTAGCCTGAGCTTCTCCCTTTTGGGAGGAAGCCATGTGAAACTAAGCAAATCCATCCTCTCATCCACTGACAACCGTTTACTCCTTACTCCTGGTGAAAGTGAGGGCTCACTGATCCCCTGCAGGGGGCAGGGAGTGTGTGTCTGGATAAAACACCCCATGGCCTTGGAGGCTTCAAGGGGCAAGCTCGCAGGAATTGCAAACTCATATTTCACGAGAGGGGTGAGCAGCAGGACCTCTGGGCACAGGAGAGATGTGAACCTTGCGGCGATTCAGCCCATGCTTCTTCCCAGTGATTAGAAACAGGTAAGTGGGCGCTTCCTGCTCCGGATTTCCTGTGTGGGAGCTTTCAGGAATTTAGCATCAAGACCCTAGACTGCAGATCCTGCACTGTATCCACGGTACAGCATTTAATAAATAATTTAAAGATTTTTGTTGCTGGTCATGTATTAGCTGACAAAGGCACGCTGAAGGGAATTTGATTCTTGCTGTCAAATGCAAAGACTGTTCAGACTTCTGAGCACAGTCTTAAAGTATGTATTATTTTCTATTACTGATCATTCTAAAAAAATTAATTGGTTATAAATGAACTAAAAACTGAAATACAATTTACTGTAAAGTGCATGCACAAGTATTTAAAAATACATGCATACAAATATCTTAATGGCAGACTGGTAGCATCCTGAGATTTTTTTTTTATGGCAAAATAACATTTCAGCAATTTTTTTGAAAAAACCAATAATTTTCCCCTTAGAAGCCCATCTTTGCAACTTTCTTTTACATGATAACATAATAGCAACAACATTTAAAAAATGTTCACAGTTCTCTTTGCATATAGGTTTATGGAGAAAGACATCCAGAAACTTTAAGATAAAACTTTGCAAAATAAAATAATTCACTAATTTTGGCCTAAAGTTGACACTTAAACACCACTCTTCCAATTTTAAAAGTGTTACTTATACCTCTTACATACAGTAAACAAAATATAAGATTTGCAATGAAAAACTTGAAACACATATCAACATAATTATCTTCTAATTAAGATCACAAATTAATTTCAATGTGTTTCCCCAAAAAGAAGAAAATAATTTTAATATAGCTGTGGTAAATGAATTTGAGTTTACAAATCTCATTCAATGCACTTGTTTTTAGTTTGTGAGGTATAAACAGCTAGAATTCCTGATTAATGTATGTATTTTTCTAAGGCAAGGCAAGTTTATTTATATATAAAGCATAGATATTAGCATGGTTATAAAGGCAATATGATCAATACATAAACATTCACGTTTTTTAAGTGATACATTCCAAACTACTTAACATTTAATTTCATGTCCTATTCTAAGACTGCATCTGTGACCTTAAACTTCAAAGTATAATTGCTGTAATACATGAAAAAATACTTCATTTTTCCAATATTGTAAAGTATACTGTATTTTCAAATACCTAGTATAAATTTTTTTGCACAAAATTTTAAAAAGAATACTATTAGCTAGCTATAACTACTATGTTAAGTAACTGTATAAAGAAGTTCACAAAGGAGAACAAAAGTTAAAACTAAGCTTAATAATTATTGCATTTAACCATAACAATAAAAGTCCCCAAATCAAGTAGTTCTGAATACACTTGTTTCTTATCTGAGTAATGTGGTCACTAGTTTGATAAACACACTAAGATTCTGTGAGATATGGTTTTTATATCCCCACCAACTGCAGTGGTAATTAATTTTCTTTAGAATACAAAGAACTAATGTTTATATATATTTTTTATCTAAGTCATGTAAAAACTGACTCTCTTCATTTTTAAAAGTTATATTTATTATTTGGAACCTTAATTAAAATTTAACATTTAAGCATGTTTTTTTTTCTATTATGTATCATCTACATTTCAACAAACTGATAAGGGTTATTAACAAAGGCAAATCTTGATCTCATCCATGTTTTAAATATGATGACAGAAACTTTTTTTCTCATTAATGAGAAAAAGGAGATAAAGAACACCATTCAATAGGTCCTCTTCACTCTCAACTATTTTGAGACAAAACTTTAAGACAGGGTGCATCAGGTCAGGCAATGTTGTGATCTCTTATCTTTGCATAGAAGAGAAAAAATAAAGGAAGTTATTTCCTTCCTAAGGTCTCAGCTAACTTCTTAAGTCTTTTCTTCAGCTCCAACGGAAATTTCTCATAGCACTTCTTACAGACTGGCTTCATGTCAAACTCCACAAATTTATTCCTAAAGTTAATAATAATAAAAAAAATTTAGTGTAAATGTATTCACATTTGTGTACTGACATACAGATAATGTGCAGTAATTTTACTGAAGTAAATGAAGACACTATGCATATTACAACTCTATTCATATTAGCAAAAAAACTAATTCTAATTTCAATTCTAATCATTATGGTAAACATAAACTACAATACCATTTGAAGAAAGTTGCCCTTATAAACTGACCTTGTACAATGATCTGTATGATACAGAATGCTGATTACATTTTAGTCTGTGCTAAGTATGCAGGGAATCTAACGTGAATGAAACTCAGATAAAGTTAATCATGTTTTAAAATACTGTGAGAACACTTTTTAAAAAAGTTATTCAAAGCAAAGAACTGTATCTCTCTGGTAAGACTGATCCTCTTTATTGAAGGTGTAAGTATCTCACGTAGTATTTTACATGGGGGAGCTATGAGGCTTCATCTTGCCTGGCTTCCCGTCCCAACAACAATGATCATCTTCAAAAAGAAAAACCTAAACTAACATCTAGGTTACTTTGGTTGGCTGTCTCACAGAAAATTCAAGAGCACCAGTGGACCATGTGGCGTGTGGTCACATCTGTGATCAGTGTGTATATGGAGAACTCAATTCTTTAAAAGCCAGGACAGCACACACCCTCAATTCACTTGTACAATTCCGGACAGGTGTTGAGAAGGCCTCCTAGCTATGGGTGAGGCATTTCCAGTTAACGGCTATCAGGGCTCATGCCGTTGAGATTGTGGGTCCCTAATTGTGAATGGAACAAACGCAGAACTTTCTAACTAGTTCGATTTCTGTGAAATTACATCTAGAAAACATGTGTGGGACAAGTTCAGTGACACACTGTTATCTGTTACAAATTATTACATCTGTTGATACAATTTTAAAGAACAACAAAAATAACAAAGTTAAATCCTGACCACATATTTTAAATGAAAAACCTTTTTTTTTAAACACCATGTGATAATTATTTTCTGATTTTTTTCCAGAGATCCTAATGATGACAATAATTTAAATGATGTTATGTTTTAATTGACAATTTGATTTAAATAGTGCTATTGAGTTAAAAAGTTCTCCCAAAGTGTTCTATAGAACCTATGAACTATACCTTGCCAGGCTCCTCTGTTCATGGGATTTTCCAGGCAAGAATACTGGAGTGGGTTACCATATCCTTCTCTAGGGGATCCTCCCAACTCAGGGATTGAACCCCCATCTCCTGCTTTGGCAGGTGGATTCTTTACCACTGAGCCACCAGGGAAGCCTGCTAAACAAACCTTATATTGTTTTCATTTTATATCTGAATTTTAATTTTTCTTTGTAGAAGGAAACTTGAAAACTGAAACAATAAAAAACTTTTAGAACTCAGAACACAATGGTCCCTATGAAGAACTGAGACAGTCTTTCTAACAATGCAAGAGAATTTCAAAGACTGAAATATGTCTTGTGAAAACCAGGAATTGTACGAAAACACATACACACATCCAGAGATGCCATATCTTATTCTCTACCTTAGATGATCTCTGCTTAGATAGGAAACATGCTAAGAGGGTTTAGTTTAATACAGAACTTAGAACATGCAGCACTGGAACTGACCAATTATATTATTTTAGGCAAAGAAGTCAAAAACTAGGATTTTAAAAGCTGTGATGATCAGACAGAAATACTTTGAAACTTTTACAATATCTATTAAGAGATTAGAATTCTTCCCTTTGAATCCACTGTAGGGGGGAATCTATACCATATTGTGATTAAAAAATGAGCTGAGAGAGTCTACAGATTCAAGGAAGCAAGTGCAGTACAGGTTATGTGAAGGGTGGACCCTATTAAAGTGTGTAATTTTAATAATTAGGCAAAAAGATCAGCTCTACACAAGACAAGTCCGTCTATGTCAGCCTCCGGCAGCTACAAATACATGCCAAAAAGAAACGAGAAAAGCAAGAGATAAAACCAGGATGAACATGTATTCTAGAGGACTAACCACAGGAGAAAGCAGTAGAAATGGTGGCAGAGGGACAGAAAAGCTCACAGACAGACTGGCTTTTTCTTTTTCTGCTTGTCCTTATCCTTGGCTTCTCTCTCCCGCTTGGCAAGTCTCCTCTTAAATTCTTCTGGCATTTTCTCATAACAATGTTTGCAGACTGGCTTTAGATCAATCTCAACAAACTTATCCCTTTGTGCAGGACAGAGAAGGAACAAAAGAAAACAGGGAACGATTAAAGGAGGAAGCTTTGCTTTAAGAAGGCCTGGACAGAAAGAAGAAAGAAGCGTCAGGTCTTTCTTTTCCGACACTGAATGCTCTCCACGGTGTCCCCTGTGGGTCCCACCCGAGGGCTCGCAGGGCCCGTGCACACTTACTTGAGTGTCAGCTTGGCGCTGCAGGTGGAGCAGGCAAAACAGTGCACACACCAGGCCTTGTTGAGGGCGGAGACCACTGGGGAGAGAGGGGATGGTCACTCACCCGCAGCTCGGCTCACCACCAACCCCTTCCCTGGGCCGCTTCTCTAGGGCTTTCCTCACACAGGACACTAAGCATCTCAGTGCCGTTAACTGATGCTCATGCAATCAGTTGAAGTTACTCACTAATTTATCTATCACACTGTGAGAACACACAGTCCCAGCTCTACATCTGTCTCCCACAACTGCAGGCCTCACCTCAGGGAAGGCCATCACTGCCTTTCAACCTATATTGATGCTTAATGTTTCGAGGCATCCGAACAGCAGATGCCAAGTCTCCCATCAGGGCCCCCACCCCCAGCCGCGAAGGTGCGGCCCAGCTCTCCTGGCACCGCTACCTGCCTCCTGCCACCGGCCCAGCAAGGAAGTCTGAACTAGGTAAGTAACTGAAACAGGAGCCAGGTGCTAACCCACCAGCTGGGGTGAGTCTGCCTTCCAAGCTGACATTAAGCTCCTCTGCCCGCTTCTCTTTCCTGGCAACTGCCTCCCATAGACGGAGGTGAGATTTATTTCCACCGGCACTAAAGATCACTTTCCTGAAGTCACCCCTTCACAAAGGGCACTTGGGCAGTGTTTCAGAAAGTATTTCCCAAATTCGGCTCTCTGCCCAGAGGCATGAAGCGGGCTGGAAACAGCAGTGTTTACAGCTTCACCAGGAAGCTTCTGGCAGAATCTGCTAATGACTGCTGGCAAACAGCTGCTTCCTTTCCATGCTAGTCAATCAGGCCTCCTCACATGGGACCAGGGGGCAGGTTCTGGAAAGATCTAGAGACAACCACCAGGTGTTCATGTCTGCATGGTTCGGGGCGGGGATTTACCCACCCCCCCACCCCCCCGCTCAAGTGCTCCTAATGAACACACCCTGCAGCTTCCACGGAAAGTAATTCCAGGGATGGGAGGGAGAAGCAAGACTCGGGGTCAGTCGTTTCTATGGTAACGACCCTGCAGCACTGCCCTAAAGTGTCATCACAAATGAGCAACAAGTTCAATTCTTAGGAGTTAGCATTTCACGGCCAGAGATCACTCAGGAAAGATGCCAAAGAAAGAGGAAAAGTAACTGATGACCATCACAACATTTTCCAGTTTTCACACAACCAGGTGGGTTTGGGTCCAAAGGTGCCCAACAGGTGCTCACCATCGCCTTCTATAACACGGTTGCAGTGGAAACAAACATCACCAAATAGCTGGAAATGGGAAAAGACAAAAAAAACAGTGGTAAAATTAAAGATACGTTACAACTAAGTATCAGAACACCAAACATTTCATATAATTTCAGTTCTTCGTACAACTTAAATACCCTACAGCATGTTTCTAGCTTCCAGATACATGCATTAACATACAATATTTTTCTTTCTGACTTACTTCACTCTGTATAATAGGCTCTAGCTTTATCCACCTCAGTAGGACTGACGCAAATGAGTTCTTCTTTTTTTATAGCAGAGTAATATTCCATTGAATTGAAAGAATAGTGTGGAATCATATACAGTACCATATGTAAAAAAGATAACAAGAGGGAATTTTCTGTGTGATACAGGGAGCTCAACCGAGTGCTCTGTAACCACCTAGAGGAGTGGGAAGCATGGGAGATGGGAGGGGATTTCAGGAAGGAGGGGATATATGTATACCTGTGGCTGATTTACACTGATGTGTGGCAGATGCCAACACAATATTGTAAAACAATTATCCTTCAATTAAAAAAAAAATAGCCTGGCTACCTAAGCTCAGAATTTGCTGTTAATAGAGATGATCAGTAAATGCTCACTGACTAGTTTTTACTTACTACAATGAAAACAATTTACTATTCATCTTGATGAAAAACAAAACAAGGCTCTGGAGATGTTCCAGATTTCAGGATGGTAAAGGAGCATGAGGACCCGAGACTGGGCCCAGCACTGGAGTGGAAAAAAGGCCAGAAGGACATTACTCGGTAAAGTAACAAAACTGGAATGGACAGAGTCATCAATACTGGTAACAGTGGTTATACACGTGAGTCCCATATTCTTGGGAAGTACACACTGAAGCATTAGGGGTAAAGGACCACAGGGAATTTATCATCAAATGCTTTAGAAAAGAATCGGCACACTTTTGTACGTATACATTGACTTGCGTATAATGGGATGAGCATTTATGTGTGTGTCAGAGAAGGCAGGAAGGACACACAGGTGATGAAGCAGGTACTGAATCTGAGTACAACATGTAGGTATTTTCTTTGTATGTATTTACCACTTTTCTCTGAGTGTGAAGTGATTTTCCAAATAAAAAGTTAAAAAATCATGTGCATAGCCCAGTGTACATTTCCCCAGAGCTCTCTTTGCACGTAAATGTGAAGCTCAAGTTCACATAAGTGTGTGTCACATTCAAAGAGCCCATCTCTACCTGGTTGTAGTGGGTTTCACAGTACGCCAGGCCCTTCCTCTCATAATGGCGATGTCCAAGGAATGGCTTCTCACACTTAGCACAAACAAAATGCTGAAAGAAATGGCATGAGGTCATATTTGCATCACCATGTTTTATTTATGTAGTGGAGCAAAAGCCCCAGAGCTAAAGAGAAGATCCATGAAAGCCTAGGCGCTGGTGTCATCTGGGTCACAAGCGACCCTACGGTGCTCCCAGCCTTCACCTAGCATCCGGAGGCCTGGACTCAAAAGCAGAATGAGAACAGAGAGGACACGTGGATGCCTCTCTGGGTTGGACCAGGAACCAAGAGGTCTCCCCACATCGTCACAGGCTGATCACAGCACTGTGCCATCTATGTTCTTAGTACCCCACATCGCTGACTATCACCAAGTGCCCACACTCACCCCTCAGCATCCCCCAGCCATGCTGGCACCCCCGAGCCTTGGGTGTGTGAGGGCCCGGTCACCCCGCCACAGGCACTCACCTCCACGTGCCACTGCTTGCCCATGGCGTTCACCACACGCCCCTCGATGGGCCGGCGGCAGGCACCACAGATGGGCACCCCCATCTTGTCGTGGCATGGCAGGCAGTATAGCTCCCCCTTGAGCTCCCGGGCATCGGCGGTCAGCTCCTTCCTGCCCGAGAGAGGAACCACTGAGCACCACCAGCGAAGGGAGAGCCGGTGGCTGGTGTGGCTGACACCCCAAGAGAAGGCATCTGAATAGACCACCACAACAACCCCATAACTGCTTGCTCCCCCCAGAGGTGGTCACAGTGATCGACCAGCTCCAGCAGGCTTCATATTCGTGTCAACATAAACATCACCCAGAGAGGACCAGTCAGACGTACCCCCACGCGGGCCCTTGTCTCTGCTGACACTTTATTATAGACTCCCTCCTTGTCTTCCTTAAGAAGCTGGGGGAGAGGGATGCAGGCCCGGGGACAGACCTGTTGACGCTACCTTCCTAAAATAACAAGAGTGTGGAGACCAGTTCCACTTCCTGACAGACACTAACAAGCTGCTAAGAACAGCTGTAGGTCCATAGAAAACATGCAGCCCAAATGCCCAGACCGCTCCCCTGACAAATGCTTGAGTTCACCATCTTCAGTTTTCTGAGTTAATAAACAGAGGTGGCCCCCAAACAAGATGAATTTCATCTGTCTTAAAAGGTTCTTTAGGAGAAGTGCTCATGAAGAATGAACAGAGGGAGGAAAGGCAAGAAAACCAGACCAAGCAGGAACCAAATCCCCCAAACAAGTTGTCTGTCAGCTTTCACTGCAGCTCACTACTCCCCGTGGTAACAGCCAGGACAGTCACACCGACTACAGTCAAGTACCTTTTCCATTAAGTTCTTATAATACACAGTAGATTGTGAAACGCATAGCCTAACAACTTATCCTGAGCTACTGAAGAAAAAACAAAATTGCCTTTAGATGTAAATAGAGTGCGAAAGTAAACAGGTGTAGTTTAAATGCTAATGGTTACAACTGTGAAAGTTATATCCATTTTGATACAAAGATAAGATCAATTAAAGTTTTTTTCTTTGCATGGGAGAGGGGACCTTGTATTAAAAACAATGTGATGAAAAACAGCTGTGGGGATCACTGGAGATATTTTAATATGAGCTGACAGACACAGGTTTGATCCCCGGGTTGGGAAGATCCCCTGGAGGAGGAAATGGCAACCCACTCCAGTATTCTTCCCTGGGAAATCCCATGGACAGAGGAGCCTGGTGGGCTACAGTCTGTAGTGTCATAAGAGTCAGACACAACTGAGTGACTGAGCACACACATTCAAAGGTACATGTTTATGCACACTTGTACACAGACACACACACACACACACACACGGCAACATGTTACCCAGTGAAACTTCATGAAGGGTATGGGGTTCTCTGGGTATGAGGCTCTTGACTCTCCTATAGGTTTAACATTTTCCGGATTAACAGCTGAAGAAAACCAGTTTGGGTGCTGGGGTAACATGATGCCCAGGTCAGTGCGCTCACTTATTTCCCCTGTCTGTACAGGAAGCAAGAGAACGTGGGCCTACCCGCAGTTGGCGCAGTTGAAATGGTCTGGGTGGTAGGGGTCATTCTTGAATATCAGGGGCTGCTCGTCAATGATGGCGTGGCACTTCTGGCAGATGTATTTGCCGAGGCCTCGGGCTTTCTCCCGGTTATGACAGGGGCGACACAGGTGCCTAAACAGAGCCATAGAAGCTGACATTTAAAATCCAATGTTCTTCTAATAATTAAAAAAAAAAACAAAAAACTTCCCATATCTATGCAAAAAAATTCAAGAGACCGTTTCTTAAAAATCACTGCTGTGTTTCAAGAGCAGAACCAAGCCCCACTTTCCACAGGAAGCTACTTACTCCCACCCGGATGATCAGGTGGCGCTTATAAGACCCCCCTGGCGGCCGTGCCAGATGCAGGAGAATGCCAGGGCGCCCCCACAGGCCCGGCCACGCCACACTGCCCGTGCATGACCTGGGCACAGGCGACCCTGCGGCACCACCCTGCCCACCCACCCACCCGCCTTGTGGGGACCGGTGCCCCGCTTGTACCTCCCGGCGTTCTTGACGAAACCGATGTCGGCCAGGACCTCCTGGCAGAGGTCGCAGCGGAAGCACTCGGGGTGCCAGCTGTTGTTCATGGCTTTGATCACCCGGCCGATGATGAATTCACCTGCAGGAGGGACACTCAGGCCACAGCTCGGCCTCCCTGCCCACGGCCCTGGGAAAGCATTCTCCCTGTGCTAGGACCCCACAGGAGGCGCTGCGTTAGAAAAATGCCTCCATGTCCCCTGAGCCCTTGTGTTTGGCCCTGCAGTCACATTCTTGGGCCATCTTGTCTCATCTCTGGGTCTGTTCTCCTTTTCTAAACAAGGTGTGGGCTCTCCCTCTCCGAGGCCTGTGGTTATATCAGGTCATGGGCACAGAAAACAGAAATCTACAGCCTGCTTTCTTGTGATGCAGACTTAACTTCTTCCCGCATCCAGCCTTCTCAGCATCTACTTGCTAATCCCAGGTTCTCCGGCTGTGTGACCGGCAGGCCACCTCTGTGCCTCTCGAGGTCCCCACTGCCCCCCACCGACTGCATTGACCAAAGGGAATTGCATGGAAGCCCGGCAGGTCCTGGGGTCAGTCCCCCCTCGGGCCATGAGAAGTGGTGCTCTCCGGTTGGGACTCTTCAAGGTGGTTAACCTCGTTGACGGGGAGCGCGGCTGACAAGCACCTGACAACTCTCCCTCCTACACAGCTCGTGGGAGGAAGTCTTGCAGAAGGAAACTCACTTTTCACGGCAGGTTGGGCACCAACACTTACCACACTGATGACAGCAAGGAGCAAAGAGCATCTGGAAGTCATGTTCACAGTACTTCCTTCCTTCAAACTGAAACAGAAAGTACCGCCCCTCATGAGTAGGAGATAGCCCCAGGATCCATCATCCTCCTGAGGCCTGTGGAGCAGAGGGGCACCCTCTGGCACCTTCCACACACCTGTGTGTGGATACAGGACAGGCTCCCTGACCAGCTGAGGCCAGAAGTGACCCTCCACCTACAGAGAGCAATGAGCCCCCTGCTCACCAGGCTTCACCAGGTCTTGGCTCAAACCCCACCTGCAGGGTGGAGAACCACAGATCCTTCTCCCCATGTTGAAAAAACAAATTTATAGACAGTAAATATTCTAGCATATTTTAACTGTAAACACTTTTGTGTGATGTGCTGTGCTTAGTCACTCAGTCGTGTCCAACTCTTTGCGACCCCATGGACTGTCCATGGAATTGTCCAGGCAAGAATACTGGAGTGGGTTGCCATGCCATCCTCCAGGGTATCTTCCCAACCCAGGGATCGAACCCAGGTCTCCTGCATTGCAGGTGGATTCTTTACCATCTGAGCCACAAGGGAAGCCCATTACAAAAATTATTACTATACAAATGATCAAAATGTAAGTATGGGGACTTCCCTGGTCATCCAGTGGTTATGCAGGGGACATGGGTTCGATCCCTGGTCCCAGAAGATTCCACAAGTGGAGGAGCAGTTAAGCCCACGTGCCATAACTACCAAGCCTATGAGCCTCAACTACGAAGCCTGCGTGCCTCAACTAGAGAGCCTTTGCATCAGAATCAAAGATCCCACATGACATAGTGAAGATTCTGATGCAGCCAAATCAATCTCTCAATTGATCAATAGTTTTTAGGAAAGCATGTTACAAGTGTTAAATTGCATTTACTATTTGATTATTCGCATGAGCACCATATCCTACCTAGATAAGCAGGACCCCTCTTTCCCTCACAGTGATTTCAGTCCTCCACTGATAAGGATGCCTGACACCTAGAAGACTTGGAGCTCAACGTTATCTAGTTTATTAATGTTTTCTATTTGGGGGACTGCTTGTACCCTTCTCACAGTATGGGAAAAAGAAAGTGATGGAGAGGCAACAGCAAGCCACAGAGATCAAGAGCCTGCCTCTTCTCTTTTCCTCCCTCTTAAGGCCATTGCCATAACTACCCATTTCAGTAAAAATCTTAGCTCTGAAAATAGTAGGTCAGGGAAAGAAAACCATATCAGATATCAGAGGACCAAACTGGGTTCTAACCCTATTACATCACTGGTCTGCTCTTGTCAAGGGCATGCAGCCTCTCTGGGCCTCAAAAAGGATCAGGCAGGTAAAGGCTTTACAAGTGTGAAGACGAGGGTTTCCTTGGGGCAGGCTCCCTGGACCCCCGAGGCTGCGCTGCGGGCCTGGGCGCCAGGGGCCACAGCCTCCCCTGCACCAGCTTAGGGACTGGAGAGCCCTGCTCAGTCCCCAGAACGAGCCTGAAGGCCATCACCCTTGACAGAAAGAGAGATTCCTGTTCTGATGGCGAGGGTTTCTGTCGTAGGGAACACGTGTTCCGGGAACACGGTAGGAGCTAAATAGATGTGTCTGAGCAACACGGTGTTCTGGAGTTTGTCCTGACACACACATTGCTCTGCTCTGAGGCCCCATGACTTCTGCAGGCTGGCTGCGAGCCTCCCTCCCAGGCCCCATTCCTATGGGAAAACAATGTTGGACTGACCAACAACTGAATTACTAATGACCTTTAAAAGCCACCTTTCCTTCCTCAGGAATGGCCTGTAAAACAGGAAAAGTTTAAAATCTGCAGGAGGAGAAACCAAACGGCAGCCACCTCTGGGTGTCACATAACTGTGTACACATATCACCATATAGAGACATGCGTGTAGACGCACAAGGAGGTGATCACACAGGCACGCACTCACACACAGACACACACATACACAGCCACACACACAAACCACACACAGACACACACCACACACACAGATATACACAGACACATACAGACACACACTGTTGCCCTCACTCCCAGATTGAGGCCGTCCCTAGACCAGCCTCAAAGCAGACGTGAGGGGGCATTTCAGGACAGTCAGCATGAACACACTTGTGCCCAGCGCCCATGGTAACAACCATAGGACCAGGAAGAATAGGTGTTTGGGAAAGAAGAGGAGACACTGAGAAGAACAGGATAAGATGGGGTGCCCCCACTCCACAAACAAGAGCCCCTTTAGGACACAGGTGCTGGGGGGCATCCACAGGGCTGATCACCACCCACCATTACTGCCCAGCCCCCACCACAACCAAGCATCACTGGCCAGACCTCCCTCCCTGTCCCCTCCACCCACCATCACTGCCCAGCCCCCACCAACACAGCATCACTGCCCAGCTCCCCCAGCCCAGCATCACTGCCCAGGCCCTCTCTCCCCGCCCCCTCCACCCAGCATCACTGCCCTGCCCCCGCAGCTCACCCACACCCACCTCATAGAAGAGGCCCTCTGGGAACTGCTGGAAGCACTGGGCGCACACGAAGCACTGCTCATGGTAGAGCTCGCCATTGCTGTTGACAATCTTCTCAGCGGGCGCAAAGCCGCCCCGGCAGCGCTCGCAGCTGGCATTGGCCAGGGCGTTGGCCATGTTGCTGCAACAGACAGACAGGGGACATGGGTCACAGATGGCAGCCCTTCCGAAAGCTCGGTCTGGGGTCACAACAACCGTGTCTTGTCCATAAAGCTGGCTTCCCACCTGCGACCCAAGGTCTCAAGCCCACTTTCTCATGTGGCATCTGGGTGGCCAGACCCTCTGGTTCGCTAACATCCTACATCCTCCTGCCAACAGCCCAGAGGGCACCTTAACTCTGCCCGGCCCGTGAAGAGCCAGGGCTGAAGGGGAGCCTCATGAGCCACCTCAAAGGACTGAACTGAGGGCCTGACATTGGCTTCACTAAACTGCCCCCCAGCACAGCCTGTACATGCTGAAGGCACAACCCAGATACAGGCCTCAGCTGGTGAGACCCTGCCAGAGCAACTTCAGTCCTACAGTCCGACAGGGGGACAAATGCCAAACACGGATACTGGGAGACGGATCCGAACACGGTCATCGGGAGATGGATCTGAAAGTCACAGAATTTCCCACCCTGAGAACATTTTACAGCCGGTGATGTGCAGGTCCAGAAACTGACAAGCCCAGCCTCGCACAGCTGTCTGGTTCAAGGGAGACACAGGCCCAGAATCCAGGCTACCTGCCCAGGTGCCACAATGGGATGACGGTATCATGCTCGACAGGACCTAAGAGACCTGTCACGAGAGAGGAACCACGACAAGACCCCGGCTGAGGAGCTACCAGCCAGCGTTCCCCTGGACCCCGAACACTCGGGTGCGTTCAGCAAAGGGAAAGCACCGACCGAGCCCCCAATCAGATCTCTCCAGACTGCGGGCTCCGGGGAAGGACTGTTGGGTCTCTGGACAGCCCCCAGGGGGAAGGCCCTGCCAGAGCCGGTACTGGCCCAGCAGCTTCATGATTTGCAAGTTTATTTTCAGATACCCAGACGCCCACTCAGAGCATGCGCTCCGCTGTGTGTCTGCGTCCCCAGACACCCACTCAGCCCTCCTTGGGCCGTCACTGCCAACCTCCAGAGCCTGCCCAGCCCCCAGGGGGGAGGCAGAGTTCCCCCATCCCTTGGAGGACTGCTGCTTTGTCCCCATCACAGCCCACATTTCACTGCTTCCTTAGCAAGGTCTGCACAGACCACACCTCACCCCCACTCCCACAGAAGACGACCCCACCCTCGCCTGGCAACGGTCTCACAGAGCAACATCCTGCTTTGTCGACTTCACACCCCACGCAGAAGTCCATGTCCACGACCCCACACCAACAAAACTCGATTAAAGCATTGCCAGGAAAGGAAGGGAGCGATGTGGCCTTGACAACTGGCAAACTTGACCTAAGTCTCCTACTGCATCGAACTTCCTATCTGTTGTTGAAAAAGTACTGGGGAATAGCGAGAGAAGTCGTCAGCTCCCTTGTCACCCAGCTCTGCTGTGAGCTGGATGAACGAGGGCAGTTTGGTTCTGGTCCTCTTCTCCCGACAGGGACCAAAATCCACAGGTGCCCCGCGACAACGTGCAGTGGCCCACAGCCACCCCCACAGACCCAGTATCGCTCTGAGAGTCGAATAAGAAAAAGTTCATAAAACCACTTTGGAAACCAAAAGGAGCTACTCAAACACCAAGCATTGTTACTAATTTAAAATCCTCTCAAAAGAGTCACTGAATTCTCAGTGATTTTAGCAGAATCCCAAGAAAGCTACAGGAGAAACCCTGGAGTGCCCCGAATCCCAATTTCCCAGATCTGTGACATTATCCGGGAGGAAAAGTCCCCTCTTCCCCACGTCTCTGCAGGGGCCACAATTTCTTTATAAACTTCATTCAAAACAACATCTTCCAGAAGACTGAAGGCAGATGGCATGGCTTTATTGAGACACACAATTTGCAAACATGTTAACACAATGCCACTCTTTCTACCAGGGTTTTGTCATTTTGGAAACATATTTCATATAAAATTAATATTAATATTATTAATGTGTAATGAGCACATTGCTATTTTAAGTGAACTAATCACAAGCACTTAAAATTTTTCTCAGTTTTATGTTCTAATACAGTAAATACCGATAAAACAAGAGCTATTTGGAGACCTCAATATTTTTTAAGACTATGAATGGGTCCCCAGATCAAATTGTTTATCACTAACCAATTTATGCTCATTACACTACAGACCATTTACACTCAAGTTCAAATATTCACAGATTAGAATGCGGTTAGAAAACAGACACATTATAAAAGCAAGTTTCCCCCCACACGCGTGAAAAGTAAATTAGTCTTAGAGAGAAGGTTCTGTGTTTTTGAAGAAGTGTTCATTTTAACAACAAGCAAGAAAACAAAGGAAAGAGAACATTAGTAGAAACTTTGAGGAAAGAAGCCCAAACAAACCAATAATTTCACCAACCTACTCAACTGCTTACATTGCCCTTCCTCTCTGACCCTCTAGCACTATTATATGTATATATATATATATTTTTTTTTTTTTTTAAATGGGCTGTTTTTGAGCAGTTTTAGGTTTACAGCAAGGTTCAGTGGAAGATGCAGAGTTCTTGTACAGCCCTGATGCTCTGGGCACAGCCCCCCGCGGCCAATACCCCCAAATGGTAAAGTGAGGACCACACTGAACACTGTGAGCTGTCGTCGGATTAGTTATAATTAACAGGCTAATATTTCAAAGAGGATTTCCATGGTGGGAAATATACGCCTGGGGAGCAACAGAGCCTTGGTGATGGTCTGGTCACAACTGTTTCAGCCGATCCGCCTCCACAAATCAGCCACACACAGAAAACCTGACATCACCGAGCCTTCCGTTATTTGCCTTGTTTATCGAAGTGTGTGAAACATATGTTCTAGCATTAAAGTGCAAGAATGTGAGCTTCCAAAGCACCTTGAGTTCACCAAGCATTCTGGTTACAGTGTAACTGGGTTGGTCCGATTGGTGTTAGAGCTCCTCAGGAGCTTGCTGTCTCAGGTAAAGAGAAGCGGGACATCGATTGCGAAAGCACAGGGAGTGGAGGGAGGAAGCAGAGACTCAGGCCAGGTAAACTCCCCTCCCTGCTAAGCACACCCGGAGATGGAGATGCAGTGATTCCATTCCAGCTCCCAGGAGGAGTCAGCAGGGCCCTCCTCCCGCCTGTAGGCAGCACATTCCTTCTCTCCTCCCTTCTTTTCTGCACTTCATCCTGGGCACTCTCGCCCCCCACCTCCAGTCCTGGGAGGAGCCCCGCTGAAGGTGCAGGTCAAACCCCAAGGCAGTGAACTCCAGCCCCAGGAGGGGGCGTGGGAGGGGGCCACTCACAATTTGGCGTAAAAGTCACAGAACTCCTTGTAGACCCTGACATCGCTATGCCGGCGCTGCACCCTGGACTCGGCCCTCTCATCCTGGCTGCCGAGACCCCGGGGCTCCCCGTTACGGGCCGCCGGGGGGACCTCCTGGTCCTCCGGGATGACGGCTGGGCACGGGCCCCGGAGCGCCATGGTAGGAGCGGCAGGACTGAGGGACAGGGGATGGAGGGACACACAACACCCAAGCGGCTCCCCTGGTCACTCCCCCAACTCCCCTCCCGCTTCCCACACGTCAGCTGCTCCAGGGTCACGCAGCCCTTCCCGTCCAGAGTCCAGAGCTTGCGGTGGGTCTGGAAGCTGCAGGGCTCTCCCCTGACAAAGGACCGGCTGTGCGGCTGCCCTCCAGGGGAAGTAACAGCCGCCGGTGGCTGCACTGGCAGGAACCCGCTCCCTCCCCGGCTCTGGGCAGTGATGGCTCAGTCCCGGGCTCCCGAAGGGGCGCCAGGGAGAGAGCCCGTGTCCAGTTACAACTCCTCCTGTTTGGCCCCAGTCGAGCCTGTAACCCGGCGGCCAGTCCTCCTGGGTCTGAATCTCGGGCAAAGGACAAGGGATGCTCTCCACCTGGCTGTGCTCCTAACACAGGGTCGCCCGCAGTGCTCACCGTCAGCCCTGCAGAGGTGGGGACCTGGGGCCTGGGGAGTAGATGGGAGAGGGGACAGCCTCTCCAGTCCCACCTCTCAGTCCCTCGAGTCTCCAACACAGCCCGAGGGCATCTCCTGGGCAGCATGGGCAGCTGTTCTTTTGGGGTCTCAGCTTCTAACAAAGTAACTGCTTGTGTTACGTGCTATCACCATGTGCTGTCACATCAGAACATTCGGAATGCCTACTGTGTGCTCGCAGCGTGTTCTGCAGACCTAGCAGGTATGTAAGAGGTGCCCGACCCACTCAGCACAGGGAGCCTGCGTGCAGCCGGGAGCCACCTGCGTTCCCTACAAGATTCACGCAGGTAATAGTGCGTTGCTCCCCAGGGTCCAGGAGCCGAGGGTGGATGGGCAACCACGTGGCCCCGACCGGTGCGGGCTGCAGGGCCGGCCGGCTGGTTCCTCACATCCCCTCCCAGCCACACAGAGCGGACATGAGTTATTCCTCCAAGAGGACAAGGGGTAATTTGAGGCCAAATCAACACCATTGCTCAATTTTTGTATCCAGGCCTTTTGTTACTTTTAAACCATTTCTGGCACTTAATAATGTCACTCTAAGAAATGCAAACAATTCTTTTAGACTGTGATTGTAACCATAAGAAAACGTTTATCTGAACTCCCTTGACCTAGATCACTACAGCCTGCACACACAGCAAGACAGCCTTGAAGCAAGTGGGAAGCTGTTTTAATATAAAACCCCTCAAGGCCAGCTTTGAGCAGTAGGCCTGTGCGGTAGTTTCCTGGGTTCTGGGATTCCCAGAGGTTCTCCCGGGGGCTTCCATCATCCGATCAACCCCCCTCCTCATCATGGCTGACATGGGGTCTCCGGCAGATCCCACAGGACAGGTCTGTACCCCAGACGTCCCTGACGTCCATCCAGACTGGAGAGGCTTGTATTTCATGAGCTCTAACCATTTTCTCATCTACTGGGCTGAGTCTCAGTCCCTTAGAGTCACTGTAACAAAACACCACTGACCAGGTGGCTTATAAACAACGGAAATTCACATGTCACGGCCCTGGAGGCAGCAAGCCCAGGACCAAGGCACCAGGGTGGCCAGTGCGGCCGTGCTGGGTGAGGACTCTGCCCCTGCCCCCTGGGTTCTGGCTGGCGCCTCCTCGCTGAGACCTCCCGCGATGGAGGGACACGGGCTCCACGGGTCCCATTCCAGACCTTCACGCCTGACCTCATGGCCTCACAAGCATCAGGGGTCAGGGTCTCAACATACCAATTTTGGGGGTACACAAACATTCAGACCAGAGCAGGAGGTCCAGGACCCAGGCTGAGTGCACCCGACAGCCTCCTGGATGCGTAACCACATGCAGCTCGCCTGTGCAGAGCTGATCCCGCGTTCGGCCCTCCCACATGCTGCACGAAGGGCTGCAAGTCCACCAGCCCAGCCAATGCCATGATTTCAGCCAGAACAAATTCTGCCCCTGACGTAACACCTGCCGGAGATGAATAACCTGCCCAAAGGTAACAGACCAAGAATGGCAGCTGTTCCTAAGAGCTCAAACACTGAGGACCTGGACAGAAGCCCGAGCATGTTTGGCAAAGTTTAAAAAGCAACTTTTAATAACTGGTACTTTTAAAATTCAAATCCTCTCAAATAATTTTTGAATTATTTGAATTGAATTACATTGAATTCAACTGAAGTACATGCATCATTACCAAACACCATCTACGTGGGTTTTTAAATTTTTATTTGAGTATAGTTGATTTACAATGTTGTTACTTTCTGCCAGAAAGCAAAGTGAATCAGTTATGCATATACAGACATTCCCTATTTTCCAGATTCTTCTCCCATAAGGTAATGACAGAGCACTGAGCAGAGCTCCTGGTGCTGCATGGCAGGTCCTCATCCACGTGGCTGGTTAACACCAAGCGGAACATGCTGACCGACTGCCTGGGAAACGGACTCCGACATAGAAACGTGCAGGTCGATGCTCCCTCTTCTGTGGGTGCAGTCCCGTGCTGATGTCACCCCAGGGCCTGGCAGGAGCTTCCAAGACCTCGGCCCACAGGAGCCCCGTGTATCCAGCTTGTGGGGACAACCTGGTTAAATTACCACGGGGCAGACTGACTGTGCTCACTGTCTCTCTGGCTGTGTGTGCATGTGTGGTCAGTCGTGTTAAACTCTTTGAGACCCCATGGACTGTAGCCTGCCGGCTTCTCTGTCCACGGGGCTTCCCAGGCAAGAATACTGGAGTGGGTTGCCATGCCCTCCTCAGGGGATCTTCCTGACCCAGGGACTGAACCCGGTCTCTGGCATCTCCGGCATTGGCAGGCAGGGATTTTGTTTTTTGTTTTTTTTACCACTAGTGTCACTTGGGAAGCCCTCACTGTCTCTCTGTTTCACTCAAATGGGAAATTCACTCTGATTTTCCTTTTCTACTAAAACAAAACAACTGTGACACGAAGTAAAGACACTGGTGCGGGCAGGTTCCTTCTCATGCCCCCGTTTCTGGCACCAACGCCCATTTCCTGCACAGGAGGACAGAGGTGAGAGTGGCCAGAGCACAGGATGCTGCTGCTCCTGTGATGTTCTGCCCCTCGGTCAGAGTGCCCCCGGCTGTAGAGCAGAAGGAATCCATGCAGCGGGACGGGCCAGAGGGAAGAACTCAGGCGCTCTCGTCCTCCACCAGGTGGAAGGGGGGTGCCGCACACCTGTCCCCTGCTGTGCTGGTCCGGCCCGGCGGGGGGAAGGGGGTGAGGGAGGCATGAGAGGGGTCCTCACACATGGGCCTGGGAATGCCACTCTGGCTCAAGCAAGAGTTACTTCAAAGTTTACACCCGTTTGTGGCTTATCAAGTATATATCACACACCTGCTTTAATTATTAGAGAAAAGGACACACTGGCCAGAAGTGAAGGGCGTTCTGGTTACAGTAAAGGTCAAATGCCGCCCGTCCAGGACGCCAGTGCTGGTCCTCAGATGGTGACTCCCTCCCAGGGGCCAAGGCCACGCTGGCTCTGCACGCGCTGGCCTGTTGTTTTTCAACCTTGAAGGAATGTGTCCCTGACGTGTTTAAGGTTCTCTGTTCTGACAAACAGAAAACTGTCCTGAGACCTGGCTTCCCCGGAGCAGGTTCCCAGTCACCCAAGCGGCTGTCTTCACGATTATTATAGTCTGCAGTTTGGCTCAAAAAGCCACAAGCTTCTCTCTATTCCTGTTATGGATTGTTTATTATTTCCATCAACAGGAGCAAGAGGCACAGTCTTTAACAGCAGAAAACTGGGGAATGGTGTGTGGTGGGCAGCCCCCTGGTGGGGACCCTGTGGGCTCTGGGACGTGCGGGGGCCAGACTGCACAGCTCTGTGGGGGGGCTAGACTCCCCAACTCCAAACACACGCAGCTTATTACAGATGATGGACAAGAGGCAGGGGAGACACACTACAGTCCGGCCACACAAAGGCAGCCCACTGACACCTAATCTCTGCACCTGCTCAAACCCACACACACTCGTGTTTCCACGAATGGGGAGGGCTGTGGACAGTCACCTTGACCGGTGATGATAAAACACTCCCAGCTCTGCAGACACTGTCCAACAGGCAGAGACATGCAGGCCCTTCCTCCCCAGCTTCCGGCCTTCCAGGCCCGCCCATGTCCAGTTCCTCCTGGAAGCTCCTCTGGGTTCTGGTCTGTGCTGGCTGACCTGTGTCTGGGAGCTGTGGAATTCGGGATGCCCTAAGCCTGCTCCTCCTGCAAAGGGGCCAGCCTGCACGGACACGCCTCCCAACCAGCCCCTCAGGCTCCCCCAACTCCCAACCAGTGGGACCAGCTCTACCCGTGTGAAGTCCAGGGGACGGGACGGGCTAGCCAGTGGGCAGATCTGTCCTTGCCCCAGGTCCCCCCGGGACTGAGTGACTCCATCTAAGGGCCCCACCCATGACCTCAGCCTGGCTTCATGCCCTCAGTAAAGAAACCCCCTGGACTGCCATCACGGCTAGAATCTACAAGGCCCCTCCCATGGTCAGTCAGAAGGGCAGGGTTTGGTCAACCTGAAGAACATGCTCAGAATTCCTCTTATAGGCTGGGCAGGTTTTCTCTGCGTGTTTAGCGTCTTTCACAGGAAAATGCGCCTGGAGCAGCCCTTACACCTTCAGGTCACTTCTCTTGCACTCGTGCTCTGACCACAAACACACAGTCTCACTCCTAAATGTCCTTTTTAAGGGATCTACTGTGTCCTGAGCAAAACATACAAGCTCAAGAAGGTGTTGTATTTCAAACATAAAAGGGCAGTACTTCGAGCGAGAGTGTTGACTTCACGGAAAGCCGGGTTAGGATGAACTCCCTGCAGAGTGTCCAGAGCACCTTCACGACCAAGGTGGCCACAGCCCACTTGCCTTCTGGCTCTCAGCTGGGTTCTTATTTTAGTTCTGACTCAGCTGGGACGGCTCCCCTATCACTGACCTTTGGCGGAGCTGGAGGAGGAAGCCAGCTGAGTTACTCTGACCATCTGTGACCCAGCTGACTGTGAGGCCAGCCTCCTCAATGAGAAACACAGTGAGAATTTCAAGACAAAAGCACAGACAGGAACATTTTGCTCAAGTCAAAACAACCCTTTCAAATTTTAATCTACATGTCTCTCTGCCCCTTGTTTTCTTTTAAACATAGAGCATGTTTTCCTGTACATTCTAGCACATTAAGCAACATTTGAAAATACTGGACAAGAGGAAGTGGAGGAACTGAAATATTGTGTTTTCTGGTAACTTTGAAAACTTTCATTAACTTCCCACTTGGCGAGGGACCTGCTTCATCTATCGTGCCCGAGATGCCCCTGAGGTAGCGGGGGGACATGAGGGCCAAGCAGGGTATCCGGTGCCAGCTAGTGTCTCTCCGTGTCCCCCTCTTCCAGTCCATGCAGCCCCTCTCCTCCCATGAGGCCCCCCCACCCACTGGGTGAACTAGGTTTCTGCAGGCAGGTCGCAGGCTTAGGGAGGAAGCTCTTGGCCAGTCCCCAGCTTTTCTCAGGGGGCTCGAGTCTGTCCCTCTGGAGGAGTGGTGGTCACGTCAAACCTAACCAAACCTGACCTGACCTGGCTGCAGGCAGGCCCGCCCACTCCTCGAGAGCACCTTGGAACTCTGATCTGAATCTGGGCACTGGATCACGAAGATGCCACTCACCTTGCTGCCTCTTCTTCCTGGCCCTGCCCCCAGTGGGCGTCCTGGGTGGGCGGGGCTGCTCCTTCCCGCCTCAACGGAGCTCTTAGAGACAGTGACCCATCTTTACAGTGAGCCTTCCTTATCCTGATCTCCCTGTGGATCCTCTCCCCACTGGACCCAACTCACTGCTTGAGGCTGCACTCAGACTCGGATCCAGGCAAACACCCACACCCGCGTGTGAAGCTGGGCAGGGAAGGAGGCACGTGGTAAGTTCACCAGGGTCCAGGGAGCTCCCCACCTGTGCCCCTCTGAGCCTGGGGAGGGGTCCCTCTGCCCCTCCCGCCCACAAACTCCCAGGAAACTGTGGAAGGGAGGCCTGTGTAGGGGAAGCACAGGACTCAGGAGGTTGAGCGGTGCCCTGCAACGTCTTCCACATTGATGACTTAAATGATGTAAAAGGGACGTGAGTCTTCCTGACTCCGGGGCCCTAATCCTCTTGTCAACAGAGCTGACGCCAGGGTGGCCGTGCACCTGCCTGTCCCCAGCCCACACCAAGCACAGAAAGCACACACCAAAACCATCTCTTCGTACTGCATGAATGAGAGCGGAGAGGCCACCAGAGCTGACCTGGCCCAGGGCGTATGACTGAGCCGGGAAAAGAGAAAGGACAAAATGACCAAGTTTTCAAAGAGCTCTGTCTACCAGGAAAGTCAGCTGGAAGCTGCATGCTGAGAATGGTGCCAACACACCCCAGCTTCGGTGCCACAAACACTCCCGCCAAGCTCTCTGACCAGGAGACCCTGACTTCTGAGTGTCCAGTTTCACAGGAATCCTGCTAGGCAGCTGAGTCAGAACCCCCACCTCCATCAGATCCTCAGACCCCTCCCCCCACTTCCATCAGATCCTCAGACCCCTCCCCCCACCTCCATCAGATTCTCTGCATCTGACTGGTTCCTCTCCCCATCCCCCAACTCCCCACCCCAGGTGATGTCCAAAGCCCTGGCCTGTCTTCAGCAGGAGTCCCATGAGGTCAGTTTGGCTCAATCCCTCCCCCACTACACAGCCCAGCCCCAGCGTACCTCTCAGTAACTGCACCACTGACCAACCCCACTGTATGCCTTTGCTGTAAACCCCTACTTTCCCCGTGAGACTCAGAGCTGACCCCACGTCTCTGCCCCGCTGCAAGTTCCCCACATTCACCCCAATGGTCCTTTCAGTTCTCTGACAGTATCCACATCTGTGGGTCACCCCCCAACCACAGGGGCGGGGCCCGCCGATGGGCTCCGATGAAGACAGGTCAGCAGAGTGGCAACTGGTCACTTCTGGGACTAGACTATGAAACGCTGCAACTCTCGTCCCCTCTCTGGGGCCACTCACACCCCTCCCCCTCCCTTCCAGCCTTACGAGGGAGAAGACTCCCAGACCCTCAGCACAGGCACTGGCCTGAGCTGAGCCCAGGTTCCTGGCCCACAGGATGTGAGAGATGATCACAATGGTGACTGCAGGCCTGCCAGAAGCAAATCCTGTCCACAGGTCGGATCTGGCTGCCCAGCTGCTTTTGTAAATACAGTTCACCAACACCTTGACTCACATATTCCAGGCCTGCACTCACACTATGACAGAGGGCTGAGTAGTTGTGACACTGACAGCTCACAAAGCCTGAGATATTTATCACTGGCACTTAACAAAAAGTCTGCCAGCTCCCATTGCTGCTAAGTGCTGGGTAATTTGTTTCTCACCAAAGATAATTAACCCACTTGCTCCTGCAGCATGTTGGGCTTTTCTCTAACAACGCATGGTCTCTTAAGTATCTCTCTCTCTCTGCTTTCCACACACAAACTTCTCTGTTAGCAGACAATGAGTATTTCAACCAGCTTCCCCACTCATATCACTGGCACGTGGCAGGCCCTTAACAATGCAGACAGAACCACAAACGTCTCATGCAGAAAACCACAACCTGATAGCATATCCTTTAAATACAGCACAACATTAAATCAAGAAGAGCCGAGACTACAACTTGTGCTGAATAGGTATTATTTCCGGCTAAATCCCTTACAAGGCATTTCTTGACTGCCATACACAGAATGATTCCAGATCCAGGAAAATTTTTGATCTCTTTTGCTTATACTTTCATAAAACCACTCACTGTCTAAAATATCTGTGGCTCAGTGGTAAAGAATCCGCCTGCCAATGCAGGAGACTTGGGTTCTACCCCTGGGTTAGGAAGATACCCTGGAGTAGGAAATGGCAACCCACTCCAGTATTCTTGCCTGGAAGATCCCCTGGACAGAGGAGCCTGAGGAGCTACAGTCCATGGAGTTGCAAAGAGTCAGACATGACTTAGCAACTAAATAACAAAACATCAGTTGCTCTCCAACCCTGCCTAGATTCAGTCGTCTGACTCTTTGCGACCCCATGAAGTGCAGCACACCAGGCCTCCCTGTCCATCACCAACTCCCAGAGTCCACCCAAACCCATGTTCATTGAGTCAGTGATGCCATCCAACCATCTCATCCTCTGTCATCCCCTTCTCCTCCTGCCCCCAATCCCTCCCAGCATCAGGGTCTTTTCCAATGAGTCAGCTCTTCGCATCAGGTGACCAAAGTACTGGAGTTTCAACTTCAACATCAGTCCTTCCAATGAACACCCAGGACTGATCTCCTTTAGGATGGACTGGTTGGATCTCCTTGCAGTCCAAGGGACTCTCAAGAGTCTTCTCCAACACCACAGTTCAAAAGCATCAATTCTTCAGCGCTCAACTTTCTTTATAGTCCAACTCTCACATTCATACATGACCACTGGAAAAACCACAGCCTTGACTAGATGGACCTTTGTCAACAAAGTAATGTCTCTGCTTTTTAATATGCTGTCGAGGTTCGTCATAACTTTCCTTCCAAGCCTAGATTACTGACATTAGTTTTCATCATGAAACAAAGAATATGTTTTTTTGCATCTGGAAATGTTACTGAAATTTTCCAGAGAGGCGCTTTTTTTGTTTTGTTTTGGCACACTGGGCGTCTGCAGGATCTTTGTTCCTCAACCAGGGATGGAACCTAGGCCCTTCGCAGTGGAAGTGCAGAGTCCAAATCACTCTTGGGGATTCAGTGGTTAGGACTCAGAGTTTTCACTGCTGAGGGCTTGAGTTCAACCCCTGGGCGCAAGGTGTGCGGTGTGGAAAATATTCAGGCAAGATAAAAGGTAGGCTATTCTTATAGTGTTTAGTTTTAATTTTAAGCAATATATTCATTATGACACAAAAATGTCATGTGCACGTGCGTGCTAAGTCGCTTCAAGCTGTGTTCGACTCTGCGATCCTACGGATGGTAGCCTGCCAGGCTCCTCTGTCCACGAGATTTTCCAGGCAAGAATCCTGGAGTGGGTTGCCATGCCCTCCTCCAGGGGATCTTCCCCCCAAAATGTAATATTTTTTAGCTTTTTAAATCTATTTTCTCTGGCAAATCTCTATGAATTATCAATGAGGCAGAAACATTCCGTTTTGTTTCAACAGGCATCACAGGAGCTTACCCTTGGTAAATTTCTAACTTTTAAGATATGATCAGGTGTATTCTGACTGTCAGGTAAGATATTTTAGCCTAAACCTGAGAGAGGCCTAAGTGAGTAGTCAAGAGTTCACTCTGAACACTCGGGGAGCAGTCGTGTTCAGCTCCCAAAGGGCCAACCATGGGTCTTCTAGGCCCTTCCTCCTCTGTGAACAGTGCAGCACCCTCTGAGAACCCCTCACAGCCAGAAGAGCTGGGAACCGCAAGAGAGGCCAAGCTGGTATACAGATTCATCATTTTATATTTAGATGGAAATAATTTATTGATAATCTTACCTACTGTGGGTTTGGGAAAGATTTCACAAACAGAACAGAAAAAGCAAAAACTTTATATAAAGATAAATAAACTATCAAAATTAAAAAAAAAAAACCACCTCTGGGCTTCCCTGGTTGCTCAATGGTAAAGAATCCGTCTGCCAATGCAGGAGACACAGGTTCGCTCCCTAATCGAGGAAGATCCCACATGCAGAGGAGCAACTAAGGCCATTCACCACAACTACGGAGCCAGCAAGCTGCAGCTCCTAGGGCTTGTGCTCTGCAACCAGAGAAACCAGGGCAAAGAGAAGCCCCAAACCGCAAGTAGAGAGCAGCCGCTCATCTCCACAACTAGAGGAAAACCCATGCAGCGACAAGGACCCAGCACAGCCAAAAATAAATAAATAAGTAACATTATTAAAAAAAAAAAAAAAAAACTTCTGCTTTTCAAAGGACATTTATAAAAATAAGAAGACAAGTCACACACTGGGAGGAGATGTTTGCAAAATAGGTATCTGACAAAGCACCTGTATCTGGAAGACATAAAGCACTGTTTCAACTGAATACTGTAAGAAATAACACAGTGAAAAATGGGCAAAAACTGAATGGTTATTTTGCCAAAAAAGATACAGGATATCATGTATAAACAACACAAGAAACAACATTCAACTTCACAAATGGTGGAAGAAATGCAAAGAGACATCAGTACATGCTCCAGAAAGGCTAAAAGTTGAGGCCCCAGACCTCATCAAGTTTGGGGGAGGATGTAGAGAGAATGGAATCCTGGAACACCGCTGGTGGGAATACAAAATGGTACAGCCTCTTTGGAAAAGTTTAGCCATTTCTCAAGAAATTAAGTGTGTACCCACCAAACAACCCCGCCTGTCCCTGCAATTGAAAGGAAAGCACAGGACCTGCAGGAACATTCATGCAAATTTCATTTGAAACAGCCAAGACCTGGACACCACTCAACCCTCAACCAATAAATGCAGTAAATGTATAAGCGGACAACGGCTTAGCAGTCCCGAATGATCCCAAGTCATGCACTGTGGACTTGCCTCAGAACAACGATGCTGAGTTAAAAGACTCAAAAGAAAACAGAGGGTACACGATTGAATGGTTCTATTTATACACAACCCTAGAAGATGAAAATGCAGCCAGAGTGACCACAGTGGCCACCGCTCCTAGAGATGCGGGAGAGTTACCAATGCAGGCTGGGACTTGGCGACTTGCATGACCTTGATGGTGGTACTTGTCAAAACTGATCCAGCTGCATATTAAACTGTACATCTACTGAGCTCATTCATTTCACCTCAACAAAGCTGTTTCTAAAAATCTGCACACTGGGATGATCTTTACTCTTTGGGAAAAAACACTGCTGTGGGTGGGGTTCTGTCCCCTAAAAGACGTGCAGATGTCCTGACTCTGGTACCCGGGAATGTGACCTTACTGGAAATGGAGAGTCTTCAAACTTAACTAAGGCACAAGCTGAGGGTGCACTGGAACAGGCAGGTGTGACACCCACGTGTCTGGTGCCCTTCAGTTCAGTTCAGTTCAGTCGCTCAGTCATGTCTGACTCTTTGCGACCTCATGAATCGCAGCAAGCCAGGCCTCCCTGCCCATCACCAACTCCCAGAGTTTACTCAAACTCATGTCCATCAAGTCGGTGATACCATCCAGCCATCTCATCCTCTGTCGTCCCCTTCTCCTCCTGCCCCCAATCCCTCCCAGCATCAGGGTCTTTTCCAATAAGTCAATTCTTCGCATGAGGTGGCCAAAGTACTGGAGTTTCAGCTTCAGCATCAGTCCTTCCAATGAACACCCAGGATTGATCGCCTTTAGGATGGACTGGTTGGATCTCCCTACAGTCCAAGGGACCCTCAAGAGTCTTCTCCAACACCACAGTTCAAAAGCATCAATTCTTCGGCACTCAGCTTTCTTCACAGTCCAACTCTCACATCCATACATGACCACTGGAAAAACCATAGCCTTGACTAGACGGACCTTTGTTGGCAAAGTAATGTCTCTGCTTTTTAACATGCTATCTAGGTTTGTCATAACTTTCCTTCCAAGGAGCAAGCGTCTTTTAATTTCATGGCTGCAATCACCATCTGCAGTGATTTTGGAACCCAAAAAAATAAAGTCAGCCACTGATTCCACTGTTTCCCTATCTATTTGCCATGAAGTGATGGGACCAGATGCCATGATCTTAGTTTTCTGAATGATGAGCTTTAAGTCAACTTTTTCACTCTCCTCTTTCACTTTCATCAAGAGGCTCTTTAGTTCCTCTTCACTTTCTGCCATAAGGGTAGTGTCATCTGTATATCTGAGGTTATTTATATTTCTCCCAGCAATCTTGATTCCAGCTTGGGCTTCTTCATTATAAGGGGAGAAAAGATGGAAAAGACAGAGAGGAAGACGCCATATAAGGCATAGCCACATGGTTGACACAGCCAGAGGGGGAACACAGCCTGGGGGGGGGGGGTGGACACAGCCACGGAAAGGGACACAGAGCCCTGGGAAGACAAAGCCACATGGGGTCACACAGCCACAGGGGGACGCACAGCCACAGGGAGGACATAGAGTCACGTGGGGACACACAGCCACAGGGGGACGCACAGCCACAGGGAGGACATAGAGCCACGTGGGGACACACAGCCACAGGGGGACGCACAGCCACAGGGAGGACATAGAGCCACGTGGGGACACACAGCCACAGGGGGACGCACAGCCACAGAGGGATGCACAGTCATGCCCAATAAGTCAGACAGACTGAAAGACCCCCCTGCTGCCCGGCTGATTTCTGACCCCGAGTCTCCACAGAACCACACGTTTCTGCATTTGAAGCCTCCCTGGCTGTGTGGTACTTGCTATGGCAGTTCTAAGAAGCTGATGCGACCACTGTTCTGTATGAATGTGAAACATACTTCATGATTATTTCTAAAAGTAGATTTTACGTAAGAACATTTCTGTCTAAAGTGGATACAGGCAGTGTTTCTCAGGAAAGCCTTTCACAAGCTTCTGTTCTAAACAGTTTCAGTTTGAGGTCAGAAGAACTTTCATGACTCTTGTGTGCTCTTTAGACACATGTGTCCTGTTGCAGAGCAGAGTCTTCAGTTTCAACCCAAAAGGAAAACGTCTTCTGGCAGTGAGCACAGCCGGGCTAGTCTCTGGTTGTTTTTCTGCCCGAATCCATAATCATGCCAAGAAAACAGGTGTGTGGGGGTCAGAGTGAGCGTGGTTTTGTGCAACTCGGAGGAGCCCGGTGTCACAGGTGCTCAGTCCAGCAGCAGCTCGTGGGAGGAACACGTGCAGGTGACCCTCTGGGACCCAGACCCTGGCATCCCAGGGTGGCACAGCCTTGACTCTGCACACAGTAGGTGCTCATCCCCGGTGTCCCTGGGCAGCCCAACCTTGACTCCGTGCCCCAGTAGGCATTCATCCCTGGTGTCTCTGGGTGGCCCAGCTTCGACCCAGCACACAAGTAGGCATTCATCCCTGGTGTCTTGATTTGGCGCACAAGTAGGCACCGGATGAGTGTCAGCTGAGTGAGTAACCCACACAGGGCAACATTCACAGGACACCACCACCTCCTGCTAAGCCAGTGGCGAGGGTTTTATGAGATAATAAATGACACTGAATAACGGTAGTGAGCTTTATCCTTGTTTTAAAGAGGAGCCTCTTGAGGTTCATCTAGATTTCCTGACCCAGCAGCCTGAACTGGGCGTGTCTAACCTCAAAGTCAGCCCTCCCACCCCTATTACCCAAGGAGCCTGACTTGATACTACACAAAGGCTTCCTATAAAACTAGGTGAAAACCCTGCCTCTCTAAATTGCTAGAGGACTTTTTCCTGGCTAAGCTTGCAGTCCTAAAATACACAGTCACTTCTCTGCACCTGGGGACAGAGAAATGGCAGAAGCCCAAATCCCTTCTTATCACCAGGGGACAACACAGCAGAAATCAACAGAAACACGGTCCCTCAACCCAAGGCAACAAGCAATACACCTTAAGAATGACTCTTCTTCCGGTAACATAAACTCCAGACAAAAGAAAATAACCACGTTGTTTCAAAGGCCTCTGTGACTACACAGGTAACCAGCCCCTCTGACATGCAGGTAGGCTCATTCATGGGGACTCTGGCAACTGTGAAAATAAATAAAAGATGGCTGGTCTCAAATGTTGTTTTATATAACTTTTTAAAAAAGGTAAATTCTTTAGGATCTCAAATCTGAAATTAAACTATTTTTCATAAGTTTTTGCTCTCAGAACAAGAGTAGATTGGAGTTCATTTCAGCGGTCGTGACCACTTGCCTCTCTGGTCAAGCACAAGGCATTCAACATTCCCACTAAACCTGTTTCATCCTTATCCCTGGTGGTTAAGACTGCACTTTCACTGCAGGGGCCACAGTTGGTCAAGGAACTGAGATCCCACAAGTTGCATGGCACAGACAACAACAACAAAAAATATGTTTAATCCAGTCAGTTCAAAGTTAAGACGACTGAATGCAGCTAAGAGACACATGATGTCATAGCAAAAAAAATCCAAATAATGTTGGTGTCAACACCAGGCTTCCCTGGTGGCTCAGTGATAATCTGCCTGCAATGCGGGAGACATGGGTTCTATCCCTGAGTCCAGAAGATCTCCTAGAGAAGGAAACGTCAACTCCCTCCAGTATTCTTGCCTGGAGACTTCCATGGGCAGAGGAGCCTGGCAGGCTACAGTCCATGGGGTCACAGTTGGACATGACTGAGCGACTAACGCTTAATGCTGCAGCTCTCTTCAAATGCAGACAAGAGTGCACAGTTTTCAAATAAACGTTTCCCTCCCAAAGTATAGTTATTGTGGTAACTTTGTAGACAAATTTAATATATTTAAAGCGCTTCCTTGTCAATTTTTTAAGTTAAATAACTTAAACTCTAAAAATAAATCCACAGGAGAAAGAGCAATAGTATATAATGTATTTATTCCTCCCACATCTAAGTGGAAAAATCAAATGCATGAACAGAGGGTCCACAAACAAACTGATGTGCTGCCCAGCATAGGTGTCAGGAGAACGGTTTCCTCAGACAGAGCTCCTACTCCTCACAGGGAACACAGCAGTTTAACCCATAGCTTAACGTGGCAGGGGCTTTTCAGAACCTAAAACCTAAGAAAGAAATTCAGTAGGGGCAACAAAAACTAAACATGCGTTGTCTGAGGCAAGTTAACTTTGGAAACAGAAAACTCCTAAGCTCCTTAGTTAGGAAGGTCTGGGGGTTTGCGATCCTTCCTTCTCTGCCAGATTACATTCAGAAGTTGCTCTGCCTTCCACTGTGAAATCCATTTCCGTAACAAAGAACCTTCGAAACCACCCCGACCCCCACCAAGCCACCATCCACAAACCTCACCCCTGAAGAGCAGAGAAAAACTCTGAAACGCGTCCTAAGAAGCCAAAGGGATGCACGTCTCTACCGCCCGCAGCTCTACCGTTACCGGTAGCGGACTCAGGACTGAGACCCGCCGGGCTCACGCTGCCCATCCCCGTCCCCGCGGCTCCACTCACCTGAGCGCCTCCTCCCGCGGCCCCGGGAGCCGCAGGCTGTCCGGCCGGTCCCTCCTCCGGCGGTAGAGCCCCGACTGCGAGAGCTCTTTCAGTTGTAAGGCCGTCATGCTCCCAACCCTCCAGGGCCCGCCCCCGACCCCCAATCGCGACCCTCGGAGCGCGGCACCGACGGAGACCTGAGACCGTCCCGTCCCGCGCGCACACCTGGCCCAGGGAGAGGCCTGGGGCGGCGGCGCCCTGCCCGGCGCTTCCTGCTTCCCCGACGCACCCCCTCCCTGGGCCGGGCTTATCTCCGCCTGCACCTGGGGGGCGGGGAGGGGGGACCTGGTGCTCACGTGTTGACCAACAAGCAAAGCCTGGCGGCGGTGAGCCATCACACCGGCGCCGGCAAGAATCCTACCAGCATCGTTCTGATCAAAACCGGCTGAAAAGTCCCTGAAAGGTAGCGACTAGAGGAGGGGCCTGCCCTGTTCTCCTGCCCTGTTCTATTTGCCAGGAAACCCACCAACACTTCACAGGCAGCTGCCGGTGTCAAGAAGTGCCTGGTCATCAGGAGCTCCTAGGGACATTTTCCTTAGGAAAAAAAAAAAGGCTCAGTTCTCAAGGCAGCAGCTAGTTCCTCCCTCTCCACTGAACTCTAAATCCTCTTTAGAAAGGAAGGAAGTGCCTTCTTTCCTCCCCCATTAAATGTTACTCAAAAATTCATAACTGAAACGAAAGTGGTTTCTTCTACCAACCCCCATCTGGGGATTGTCTCAACCCAGGATCGCCAGGGGTCCCCTCACCTCAGATGCCCACAGTCTACCCAGAACTGTCCTGGGTACCCTGGAGTCCTGCATGTTTGACCCCAAATCAGGAGGGCAGGTCTGGTTCCTGGGGTGAAGAGTGTAGGTGGGTGTCTGCAGAATGGGGGACAGACAATAGGGACATGTCCTTGTCATCCGGCCCCGCAGGACGTCAGCAAGACAGCAGGCAGCTCTGACTCAGCCTCTTCTCAGGACAGGTCACTCCTGCTCTCAGCCAGCAGCCTGGCTTTGTGGTTCCGGCAGTTTCTGTCTGTGTCAGCATCTTTTTGCCAGGATCTCCTCCAGGCTGAGCAGAATGGCTCTGAAAGCTCTTTTCACTCCAAGCATCAAAGGGTTAACATACTCCCCTCTCTAGAAGGACATGTATTGTGAATCCAAGTATTGGGGCATCCCATGGAAGCAGGGTCTCTTCTTGGTCTCACTCCTTCACTCTGCATCACAGCCCTGGCTTCCCTGGGGCTGCAACCCTGGTCCTACCACCCACTGGAAACATGACTTTCTACAGTTGCCATCAAAATGCAATATCCAGTTTTAAAGAAGATGAATTGGGGAAATTAGTAGTAATGTTGTGTGTGTGTTAAGTCACTCAGTCCTGTTCGACTCTTTGTGACTCCATGGACTGTAGCCCACCAGGCTTTTCTGTTCATGGACTCTCAAGGCAAGAATAGTGGAGCGGGTTGCTATTCCCTTCTCCAGGGGATCTTCCAGACCCAGGGATGGAACCTGGGTCTCCACATTGCAGGCTGATTCTTTACAGTCTGAGCCACCAGGGAAGCCCAAGTAATATTGTTACCACTCTAGATTTAATTAGTGATGAAAGGTAAAAACAATGAAGTGACAGTTGTAGCTTTTCCTCTCTCTGGAAGGAGACACAGAAAACTGGTAATGGGAGCCTTGGCCTTGAGCAGAGCAGCAGAAGACAGCTGTATACCTTCTGGACTTTCACTGTCCCACTCATTCAAAATATATGAGAAAAATATAGAAGATTTACCTTTTGTACAAAGATACCTCTCGTACAAAGCTCTAGAATCCTTCTGAGACCAAAAAAAAAAAAACACAGAAAAGTTGAAAGTTAACAGTAATAGAAACCTCAAATCAGGATTCCTAAAGTGTCTAATTCTTATAGTTTTCGTCATGACAGGTGAAAAATGCAGAGAAACAATCTTTTTTTTTTTTTTTATTGTAAGCGTCAAAACAGGTAAGATGCCTGATGAATAAAACACAATTACTGTGGCCACTGCAGACACAGAAGCCTCAACATAGGACTATAACATAGTTATATGTATCTATAAGAAAATGTAAATAAGAGAGCTTGATTTTGTTTTTTGTTCATAGTGTTTTCTTTCTTTTTTTTTTTTAACTTTTTATTTTGTATTAGGGTATAGCCAGTTAAAAATGTTGTAATAGTTTCATGTGAACAGTGAAGGGACTCAGCCATACATATACACGTATCCATTCTCCCCCAAACTCCCCTCCCATCCAGGCTGGCACATAACTGTCCTTGTTGGTTACCCATTTCAAATACAACAGTGTGCACATGTCCATCTCAAATTCCCTAACTGTCTCTTCCCTCCTCCTCAACCATAACTCGGTTCTCTTAAGTCTGTGAGTCTCTGTTACAGAGCTTGATTTCTAGGAGACCTTTTAAAGGATCTAGGCAGCCCGCTGACAAGGAAAAAGGGCTTGGAAACTAGTAAAGCTGACAAGACAGGAAACACCTAGTGCGTAGGATGAATCCTGTAGGTGATGAGTCTAAGGTTAAAAGGATGTGAACAGGAAAAAAAAAAAGCTGTGTAAAACAAACCGAAACAATTTATGCCCTTTGACTTTTACAATAGCTGTGCTGACAAACAGAAATTTCAGTAAACTGATGCTAATATATGCTACCAACTGGGTAAAATTAAATCCCGAGATTTTGGGCAAAGGTCTTTTAACCACTGCCACCTTACTGACACCAGACTGTGAGAGACAGGGCTGTCCCCTGCCCCAAGCTCACTGGGACCTGCAGTGCAGGGTGTGCAGTGGGGGTGACCTACCCCCAACAAAGGTTCCCGCGTGGGGGAGGGACGGGGAGTGCACGAGGAGGCGGGGACAAGGACATCTCCCGTCCCCAGGCTCCTTCCCTTCAAGCTTTCCCACAGAAAGTTGTCAACTGGGCCTGGGTGGAGATCAGGGCTATTTAAAAAGAGTTTTAAATTTCAAAGGACTGTCTAAGCATCTGGTACCGAGGGAAGCCACGTGGGTGTCTACACTGGAAGTTCATTTCTCAGAGTAGGGCAGTGCTCCCACCTGATGACGCTCCCGAGCTCCCTGCCCCCACCTTTACTGCCCATCAGCTGTCAAGAAGCTGAAGGTTCACATACACGCCGCCGAGGGGCACCTCCCAACTCCCACCAGAGGGGCGGCTGCTCTGTGAACCTGCCCGACCACCCACCGGGCTCTCCTGGGACCTGATGGCTCTCTCTTCTGTCAGTTTATTCTCTTGGATGAAATGACTAAACAGGAAGGTCCAGGGAGGGGTGCACCAGGCCTTGGTCTGTAGGTTGACCTCTGACCCTGGGCCCCACCTTTCGGGGGTCATGGACCATCTGTGAGTCTGATAAAGGCCAGTGCGCCTCAGCAATGACTGTGAGCACAACACTGCCTCCACCTCAGGGCATGGGCAGGGGACTTACAGGGACCCCCCCCCTGCCTTGGGTGGGGGGAGCCCTGAGCTCAGCTGCGGCCACACTCCGGTTCAGGGGAGCTCCTGCTGTCCTCCTCAGCTTCTCCCCACCTCCCAGTTCATCTCTGCCTCTGGCCTCACCCTCCTACTCTCTGTCCTCCACATTTGTGGGAGTTCTTCCCAAACATAAACTCAAAGGTCATGGGAAACCCTGCAGCGCCCCCTACCCGGCCAATCCCCGCTCAGTATCACCGCAGGGGTCCCTCTCACAGGGGGCTTTGGGACGAGGGGCTCCACTCTGCCCGCCACCAGATACCAGCCCTCCCAGAGAAGCTGTACAGCTTGTCTCTGGTCGACAAGCCCAGGTACACCGTGCAGCAGGCATTTCCTAAGTTCTCTTAGTTGGTTTCGTTGTCCGACCAACTGATTCTGAGAGACTCGTAGGTTTATGATGATGCTGAGTTTGAGATGAATGCCCTGGAGCTTTGAAACTCCTAGTCCTAACCCTGTTTTGCTTCTGCATTTAACATGTGGCGTTACCTAAGTAAGAATCATAAAGGCACATCCCTTCCACGATTTCGGGAAATGCTACTTTCGTTGAAGAATCCCTGACACTGTGTATTTGTAGGGCTGAGCACCTCCCATGAGCATGAACACTTTCTTTCGGGATAAAAACTGCACCACCAGCTCTGGTCTTCCCTTTCAGCTGAGTCAGCGAGGTTCTCGTTGTGCCTGCTCCACACACTCCCTTCAGGCCGTGGGGAGTGAAGAGAGCTGGTTAAATCCTCTGCCCCGAAGATGAGCTGCCAGCATCCCGCATGGCAGGCTGCTTGGAGGAGGGGGCTGAGGCTGCACATGCGTCCCGGCCAGCAATGGGTGGGCCCCACGTCAGGCCCCCTCCCCAGACTAGAGGCTTCAGGCTGCAGACGCCTGAGCAGCTGGACGCTGCCAGGCCATTAATCTCCTCGTATGATGAGAGAAGAATTTTGTTTTGCAATCAGTCTTAACTCAGTGGAAACGAGTCCTTTTCAGTTTACATTTTACCACATGAGTAATCACCTTTGGGGGAAGCAAAGTCTCCCTGATGGAGCAGAGCAGCCCCCTCTCTCCGTCCATACTCCCTCCCCACCAGACACTGGCTTCCTCCTCATCCACGAAGGCTCAGACTCCACGTTTCTCATGAGCAGGTTCAAACTCAAGTCATGTAGAGCAGAGTGTGAGAGGGCTGAATCCACCGTCCAGAAAAGAAGTCACCAAAAACACGGTCCCTAACCTGCTTGCCAGTCCCTCTGAAAGTGCCCCTCCTCTTGGGGAGCCTCGATGAAAGTCATCCACCAGAAACAGAGGGGGCGGGGGTGAGATTAGACAGTCAGGTAGGGGCGGGGGTGGGTGGGGGGTTGTCTCTCAAAGGTCTCTTTATCCTAAGAGCCTGGGAACCACAGGGGCCTGAGAAGATCAAACTTGTTTTGCAAAGACCCCTCTCACAGACCTGGGAGCCGGGAGGCCTAGCCTTCAGAGAAGAGACTGGGGGGAGGGCATTTAGGGAGACGAGGGGGTAAGGGGGGTGATGGACCGGACAGGGAGCCCGGGCTGCACCCCTTCTGCCTCAATCCTGCCCGTGGAAAGCCACCATTTAAATCCACTTTGAATCTAAGATTTTCAAAAAGGATTACAAATAAAAAGGCTGTGACACAGACAGATGTGTCCACGTGGTGCTGTGTGAGGAGCTGATGGAAGTACTGCTCACAGCTCACGGCCCATCCAGCATTCATCCCGGTCCCATCAGTCATGGATCATCACCACCCTTGCTGTGCAGAAGAGGGGACCAAGTGTCAAAGCAGGTCAGTGTCCGGACAAGCATAGCCACCAAGGGGGCATGTGGAGCAACACCCGGCTCTGCTGCTGCCCCTGGGCGTGGGGTCCAAGCTCGCGCCCACCGGTCAGCAGGATGTCTGCCCTTAATCTCCCAGGTGGACAAGCCCACCCAGGAGCTCCAGGGACACACAGTGAGGGGCCCAGGGGAAACTGTGCCCAAATGTTCCCCGAAGGCACATGGATTACTCTAAACTAAAGGTGCTTAAGAACAGGGACACTGTGACCCCTCCTCCATCCCCCTGAGGCAGAAGCTGAACCTCCATAAAGGATGCGCTTATCAGTGGAGACAGAGAACCTGAACAAACAAACCCTCGGCCTCTTTAGGGGACCAACCCCGGGCCAAACTGCTCAGATTCTTCACTAATTGAGCATCCAAAGCCTGCGCTTCTTTGTTCTGTCACATGTGCATGCATGCTAAGTCGCTTCAGTCCTGTCTGACTGGGCAACCCTATGGACTACAGCCTGCCAGGCTCTTCTGTCCATGGGATTCTCCAGGAAAGAATATTGGAATGGGTTGCCATGCCCTTCTCCAGGCGATTTTCCTGACCCAGGGATTGAACCCGGGTCTCCTGCACTGCAGGCAGATTCTTTACCATCTGGGCTTGCCTGGTGGCTCAGCTGGTAAAGAATCTACCTGTAATGTGGGAGACCTGGGTTCGATCCCTGGGTTGGGAAGATCCCCTGGAGAAGGGAAAGGCTACCCACTCCACTATCTACTCCACCCACTCTCTTGCCTGGAGAATTCCATGGCCTGTATAGTCCATTGGGTTGCAAAGAGTCGGACACAACTGAGTGACTTTCACTTTCACTTTCTTTACCATCTGAGCCACTAGGTAAGCCCCTCTTTGTCCTGGCAACTCTTCTCAAATTTGTTTCTTTGTCTAACGAGTATAAAAACCACCTTCTTCGGCCACATCTTGGGTCCCACTTCTGTGAGACCTCCGTGCGCAGGAATTAAGACTTGCCTCCTCTTCTCCTGTTCATCTGTCTTGTGTCAGTTTTACTATCAGTCCAGAGACAAGAACTCCAGTGGGGTGGGAGGCTGTCTCCTCGCCACTGCGGGGGCAGGAGCCCTGAGGACATCCCCAGACTAAACACAGGCTGGAGAGACTGAACCACATCCCCACCCCATCCCCTGTCCCACCAGCCCACATTCCCTCCCTGGAGCCAGGACCCCGGTCGACCTGGATGAATGTGGTGGACGGGTACCGAGGGTTCGAAAGGAGACTGAGGCCACTGACACGAACCCTCCTCCTACAGTTTCGGGAGCAAAAGCCAGTGGACAGAGTCAGACGGGAACCTTTAATGTCACTGGATTCCTGGACTGCTTGGAGACCGTCCCCCTTCAGGGTATGGTGATGACTCAGGCTTCCAAGAGTTCAGGGGAAACGGCAAAGATTCTAAAGAAAACAAGTTTTCTCAAGACTAAGTGTGTTGTTGAACAGAACAGGGGACTGGGGGGGGGGGGTGGCCCATACCCCCAGCTCCTGGTCTGCAAGCCCTCTATCGACAGCCTCCGCAATGTCTGTCAACAGAAAAGTGGATGTAACATGTTGTGAGTTCTTCACTCAATGCCACACAGCTAGAGAAGAGAGTGAAAGTGAAGTGAGAGTCAGTTATGTCCGACTCTTTGCGACCCCATGGACTATACAGTCCGTGGAATTCTCCAGGCCAGAATACTGGAGTGGGTAGCCTTTCCCTTTTCCAGGGGATCTTCCCAACCCAGGTATCGAACCCAGGTCTCCCACATTGCGGGTGGATTCTTTACCAGCTGAGCCACTAGGGAAGCCCAAGAATACTGGAGTGCGTAGCCATTCCCTTCTCCAAGGGATCTTCTCGACCTAGGAATTGAATTGGGGTCTCCTGCATTGCAGGCAGATTCTTTACCAGCTGAGCTACCAGGGAATCCCAGAAGAGAGCTCACTAAAGCTTCACAGATACCCATGAATAAACCTAAGAACAAGGCTGAGAGAAAAGCCCAATTTGCATAGTAATACAGATGATACACATTATATAAAATCTGAAACAAAATAAATAAGGACTTTCCTGGAGGTCCAGTGGTTTAGACCCCCTGCTTCCATTGCAGGAGGCATGCGTGGCTTTGATCCCTGGTTGGGGAAGATTCTTCATGAAAAAGAATAAATAATCCTATGCAATGCTGGCCACCTGATGTGAAGAGCAGATTCACTGGAAAAGACCCTGATGCTGGGAAAGACTAAAGGCAGGAGAAGGGGACAACAGAGGATGAGATGGTTGAATGGCATCACTAACTCAATGGACATGAGTTTGAGCAAGCTCCGGAAGATGGTGAAGGACAGGGAAGCCTGGAATGCTGCAGTCCATGGGTTGCAAAGAGTCGGACATGACTGAGTGACAGAACAATTATATGCACTGTTAAGATTACACAAGTGTTTAATAAAAGGATAAACAAGAGCTTAGTTTCCTTCTGGGGGAAAAGTAGGAGGGAAAATCATCAGTAAAGTGCACCCAGTGATTCAGTTGTATTTGTAATGCTTTATTTAAGGCGGGTGATAGGTATTTGGAGGCTCCTATTTAATTCTCTGTGTGTATGTGTGTGCATACACATGCACACTCTGTCGTGTCTGACTCTGTGACTGCTCCACTGGGAAGCATTACATTCTACATTTTCATTAAAAGAAAAAAAAAAAAAGAATGAAGATGCAGAGCACCCTTCTCTTGGAACAGGTTTGTAAACCAACAGGTTTTGAAGCACCACTTCTGCCACCATGTGGCTACTTGAGGTATTACATGCACGTGATTTTCAGAAAATCCAAGTCTGAAAAGGGGCATTGTTCGTTCATTCTCAGGTGCAGCGTCACAGCACAGTCACCCACAGCGAGAGCCCGAGTGTCCACCACTCTGCGTGTAACCAATGCTGGAAGCCTGTCTGACCAATTGTGAATTGTGCTTGATGACAGCACAGAAAGGAGGACACGATGCAAACGAAGGAAACTGGACCCCCACCTGACACCACGCATGAAGATTAACTCAGCGTGGATTACGGACTGACACATAAGACCTGAAACGGTAAACTCCCAGGAGAAATCAGAAAGGAAAAGCAACATCCGTCTTGGCAACGATTTTCTTCATGCGACCACCAAAGCAAAGTCGGCAAGTGGGACTACATCAAGCTGAAAAGCCTCTGTCCCGCAAAAGAAACAATAAAAAAATGAAAACATAATGTACAGATGAGAGAAGAAATTTTCAAATCACATGTCACATAGGGGTTAATACCCAAGATGTATATTAAAAAAATGCATACAGCTCAAAAGCAAAAAGACAAAAACAAAAAAACCAAACATTTTCCCAAAGACTTACAGATGACCAACAGGTACACAGAAAATGCTCCACATCACTACTCATCAGGAAAGTGCAAATCAAACTACAATGAAATGTCACCTCACACCTGTCAGTAATGCTTTTATGAAAAAGGCAAGAAACAACATATGTTGGCAAGGATGTGGGGTGAAAAGGGAGCCCTCAGGCTCTGTGTGTGGGAATGTCAGTGTGGGCAGCCACTGTTGAACAGAGTAGGGAGGTTCCTCAGAAAACTAAAAATAGAGCTACCGTGTCACCCAGCAATCCCACATCCGGGTGTATACTGGAAGGAAATGAAATCATGATCTCAGAGACAGCTTTGTGCTCTCATGCTTACTGCAGCACCACTCACAGTGACCACGGCACAGAAACAACCTAAGGGTGCGTCTCTGGATGAACAGATAAAGAAAATTTCTCTCTCACACACACAGGCACACACACACACACACACACACACACAGAGGAAAGCATCTCAGCCATAAAAAACGACATCCTGCCATTTGCGAAAACACGGATGGACTGCTAGGGCATCACACGAAGTGAAATGAGACAGAGAGAGACAAGTACTACGTGATTGCACCTACACGTGGAATCAAACAACACCAAACCCACAGAAGCAGCAGAAGGGTGACGCCAGGGACTGGGCCAGGGTGGGGGAGGGGAGACGCTGGTCAGAGGATTAGAGCTGAGTTCCAGTTACGAGGCGAATCAGCTTCGGGGATGTGCTGTCCAGCATGGGGACAATAATTAACAATACTGTATACGTGAAAGTCCTTTCACGAGAAGACATTTTATGTTCTCACCACAACAAAATGGTAATTATGTGTGGTCGTGGGTGGGTTAATTAACCTTATCGTGGTAAAAATGTTGGAAAACTATATACATGTCTCAAATCATTACAAGATACACCTTAAAGTCACATGAAGTTACATATCAATTACATCTCAAGAAACCTGGAAAAAAGCAAAAAATTTAAAAACATGTTATGAAGCCCAGTGAAAGGTGATGTAGAAAGTTACTGGACATGAACTGTAGGGAAAAAAAGGATGAATGTAAGATACATCCGAGATAGGAAGGTTAAATTAGTCATAACACCAGCAAAACCAGGTGAGACGGGCTGGCGTCCAGACACAATCACCCTGGTAGGTGAGTGGGAGACCTGTGTGTAGACTCCAAACCCAGGAGTGAAGAAGCAGGAAGAAGAAACTGTGAGCAGACACCGGTCCACAGTGTGAGGCTGACGTGCAGAACCTGGTGCTTATCACAGCAGACGTTACCAGACATCCACCTCTCTTCTGAACACCCAGGTCAGAGCGAGACAAACCCAGAGCATGCACACGGCGGTTTTGACTAGATGTATAGAAACAGGTCCTCGTGTGAGACTGTGTGCACTCAGGCACTAACTTGGTGAAGGGAGCAGACCACTGGCTTAACTACATCCTGTTCACTCTGTGGGGTGGGGTGTCTGATGACTGTACAGGGGTGCTTGCCCTGCCCCTTATTCCGGCTGCACCCCACAGCCGACTGCCGGGCCTGTGCAGGCTCAGCCCCTCCAGTGGGAGCAGGACTCAGTATCCAGTTGAGACTCATAAGATGGGGAAATCGACAAACAATGGGATCCCACTAAAAAGGAACGACATAAATTAGCCACCCGCCCAAACACACACAAACACAAACCTTCCCATAGGTGTGCACAGGTCTGACTGCCATGTGCTGGGCTCGACTCAGATCACCCCACATCCCACAGATGTCCCTCCTCCTCCTCCCTCTCCCACCAAGGTCAGCTCCCACGTGCTCTGACAAGTCTCCAGTTTTCCTTCCAGAGCAGGAAGGAAGGAAGTTTGCAAGTTCACGGTCATCACGAGTCCACTCATGAGGATGGTGACCAAGTGAGGACTAGTTTGATAGTTAAGTATATTATTATCTGGTCACTGCCACAGAACTGGATTTAACTTGAGAGGATCTGAATGCAGTGATGTCTAAAATCTAACATCAAACAGAGTCTTCATGACTGCTAACCTCCATGGCAGGGTCAGCAGACTCTTTCTTTTCTTCTGGCAGCACCATGAGGCTTCTGGGATCTCAGCCCGCCAGTTGGGGAGCAAACCCCAGACCCTGGCAGCGAGAACACCGAGTCCTAACCACTGGACCAAAAAGGTCAGTATGACTATTTCAGGCTCTGAGGGCCCTAGGCCTCTGTTGTGACTTTTCACTACCCCTCCGTGGCTCTGAGGCACCCCTGGATGACAGCAAACAGACGCTGTTTGACAGCAAACAGTCCCAAGACTGATGTTTGAATATCATGTAATTTTCACACCTTCATTTTTTTCAGATACTAAAAGCTGTCAAAGCCATTCTTGGCTCACAGGCTGTATCTAGGCTTGGCCTGCAGACTGAACCACATCTGATAAACACACATAGAACACCATTTACTGTATAACCGTGAGAAAACAGATTTTTCTTTATAAGATGCTAACTCCTTAAGCAACATATTGGACAGCAGGTTCCCAAAGAGAATGCTCCAAAGACCCCCACACAGTCTTCACAAGGACGAGTGCTGGGCTTACAACAACAAGAAGACAGACCCCCAGCTTCCAAGGTGCCTGCAGCAGCACAAATGATAGAGTCAAGACAGTCTGACCCAAACACACCTGCCCAGCCCAGCTGGGGCAGCACTCCCGCTGGGACGCCCCACACAGAGAGGAAGACCACAGCTGCTGGAGTCAAGAGGAACAGGACTGTGGGGCTCAGGAAACAGACACACCCTTCTCTTCCCAAATCGGTCGTGTCCGACATTCAGGACTTCATCCTCTGAAAAATTCCAAACAGGTGTTTCAGCATCACTGACCTCCACTTGATGCCCACTGCCCAGCTGTCCATCTTCACTCTCTCCTTTTCTTAAGATTTTTTTTTAATGTGGACCATTTTTAAAGTCTTTATTGAATTTGTTACAATATCATTTCTGTTTTCTGTTTCGGTTTTTGGCCAAGAGGCATGTGGGATCTCAGCTGCCTGCCCAGGGACTGAACCACATGCCCTGCACTGGGAGGTGAAGCCTTAACCACGGGACCACCAGGGAAGTAAGTCCTCTTCACTCTCTGCTTATCCCTCCTCCCAGCTTATAAGAAGTCATACATGTCCTTCAATTCTATTAAAGTTGTGATAAGAAAAAAAAAACCTGACAAACCACTTTACAAGATTAAAGGTTAAAGCTAGAATACCCCCAGAACATCTTCCCCTGACAACTACCTTCATCATTCTGAACAGTAGCATGGAAATATCACCCACAGAGAGAGATGCTCTTCAGCAGGAAGCTTTCTTTGCCCCTCAGATCACATCTAAGATCTGCCTGGTGAAAAAGTCCATTTGTAAACAAGTACATTTGTTGAGAGTAGACATTTACTTTAGTTCACTGATATACTGGAAAGCTGACTGGCTGGGCGGTCTACAGCAGCTTCCTACACACCAGTCCTAATGGTAAGACGTGAGCCCTGCAGGGGTTAGGCGGGGTCAGAGGTGACAGCAAAGCCTGACATAGGGCAGGAACTCACAGCTGGTAGTTATCACCATAAAAGGGACACTGAAGAACAAGCTGAGGATTTAGTGTGAGGACATGTGGGAGAAGTCTTTTAAGGGAAAAGCATTCCTGGTGGCTTTTTTTTTTTTTGCAGTGTGGGATCTTGGTTCTCCCACCAGGGATCAGATCCATTCCCCCTGCATTGGGAGCGCGGGGTCTGAACCACTGGCCCACCAGTGAAGTCCCCAAAGAACCACGTTTCTCTTTGCAAATGGAAAAGGGGAAAGAAAGAAAACGAACACAAGGAAATTCTCCTGGTTTGTGGCGGCGGACAGAGAGGGTTGTGTACTTCCCTATTTCACATACACACACGACTGTGTGTTTTCCCGTTTCTCACATAGACACACACACAGAGGGCTGTGTGTTTCCCTATTTCTCACACATACACACCCACACACAGAAGGCTGTGTCCCTGTTTCACACACACACAGACATGTACCACACACTCACATACACCACACACACATATACCCTGACACACACACATATACACACACAGACACACAGATACACACACATACATACACACAGCCACTGCTGCAAAGGACCAAACTTGGCCTGTGCTGGTAGATTGGCAGATTATTCAACTGTCAAGAATTCACAATATTTTAACTGCCCTATTTAACACAAGGCTTCTAGAAAAACCTCAGAAACACAGTCACCAGTACAATCACGAGTTGTGTGTGTTCGGGGTGGGGATGACTCCTCTGTGTTATCAGAACATGTTTGTGGACGTGCTTCTGTGCACTTTGCTACAAAGGTCTGCACACCGCAGAGCCTCAAGGTGGTCTGTGCCCAGGAAGTCAAATGTAGACCACGATGACCCATCCACCTGCTCCAAGCACCTCTGGGCTTTTTTCTCACATCCTCGTCGTGTCCTCGTTGGGTGCACTTTCACCAGGGATGCGGGACAGGGCACTGAACCCACGCACTTGTTACATAATCATCTCACACCAAGCTAAGCCCTCTTGAGGGCCGCTACCCCCACCTCGTTTCCACAGCACGTCGTCACCTCCACATGACCTGACCACTGATGAAACCACCTAACCTAACCACACAGAACACTCACCGGTGCAGCTAACAGCACTGCCCACATCTTTCGGGGTTTGGCAATGTACCACTGTGAGATCTCAAGGCTGAAAGAAGGGGCTGACAGAGCCAGACTGATGACAGGGGCAGGAGGGGGTCCCCTGCCTCAACATACGACCCCCAGCCTCTCCAGAAAGACTCAACTGTGGACCCCACAGTCTGGGACATAACGCTGTGCCATGCACGCTCAGTCGTGTCCGACTCTCTCTGACCCCATGGACTGTAGCTCACCAGGCTCCTCTGTCCATGGGATTCCCCAGGCAAGCATACTGGAGTGGGTTGCCATTTCCTCCTCCACGGGATGTTCCCAACTCAGGGATCGAACCCACATCTCCTGTGTCTCCTGCACTGCAGGCAGATTTTTCACCTGCTGAGCCACTGGGGAAGCCCCATATGGGATGGATAAAGAGGCTGAATTTAAGAATCATTTCCTGGGCTTAGAAATTGAGGTTCAGGAAGATTCATAAATTTCCCCCCCAAACAAGCCAAAATACCTAAAGTAAGGGGGCTGTGCTCAGGCCACAGCGTCAGTTAACTTTAATTAAGACAAACTGTTTTCTACGTCCTGGCCACAGAGGACGGTCACTGACGAGCAGCATGTGCACAGCTAAAAAGTATTTTATAAAAAGGAAAAGTAAGTGGCATTGAAAACCCTCATCTTTGCAGAGAATTGCTGAAATAAACAATTATTTTTAAAGCTATATTTGAGGTGTACATTGAAAACTAGCATTAAATAATAATTTTTTTTGCTCTTTTTTCCTATCACATAGAGTATTTTCATCAGTTTATTTATGAACGGGAAAAAATGAGGCCCTTTTTTCAAAGAACTTAACAAAATGATGTCTTTTGCAGAAATAGAAAAACCCATTCTAAAAGTCATAGGAACCTCAAGGAACGCGCCCCTCACCCCAAGCCAGAACGACTTGAAAAAGATGAAGTCTGAGGTCTCATACTTCCTGATTTAACAACATACTACAAACTTCCACTAACGTAAACAGTGCAGTGCTGACAAGAGTTCAGACACACAGATCAATGGAAGAGAACTCAGGGCTGGTAATAATCCCTCCACATACAGTCAAGAAAATTAGAGATACCAAGGGAACATTTCATGCAAAGATGGGTTCGATAAAGGACAGAAATGGTATGGACCTAACAGAAGCAGAAGATATTAAGAAGAGGTGGAAAAAATACACAGAAGAACTGTACAAAAAAGATCTTCATGACTCAGATAATCACGATGGTGTAATCACTCACCTAGAGTCAGACATCCTGGAATGTGAAGTCAAGTGGGCCTTAGAAAGCATCACCACGAACAAAATTAGTGGAGGTGATGGAATTCCAGTTGAGCTATTTCAAATCCTGGAAGATAATGCTGTGAAACTGCTGCACTCAATATGTCAGCAAATTTGGAAAACTCAGCAGTGGCCACAGGACTGGAAAAGGTCAGTTTTCATTCCAATCCCTAAGAAAGGCAATCCCAAAGAATGCTCAAACTACCGCACAGTTGCACTCATCTCACACGCTAGTAAAGTAATGCTCAAAATTCTCCAAGCCAGGCTTCAGCAATACGTGAACCATGAACTTCCAGATGGTCAAGCTGGCTTTAGAAAAGGCAGAGGAATAAGAGATCAATATGCCAACATCCACTGGATCACAGAAAAAGCAAAAGAGTTCCAGAAAAACATCTATTTCTGCTTTATTGACTATGCCAAAGCCTTTGACTGTGTGGATCACAATAAACTGTGGAAAATTCTGAAAGAGATGGGAATACCAGACCATTTGACCTGTCTCTTGAGAAACCTGTATGCAGGTCAGGAAGCAATGGTTAGAACTGGACATGGAACAACAGACTGATTCCAAATAGGAAAAGGAGTACGTCAAGGCTGTATATTGTCACCCTGCTTATTTAACTTATTTGCCGAGTACATCATGAGAAACGCTGGGCTGGAAGAAGCACAAGCTGGAATCAAGATTGCTGGGAGAAATACCAATAACCTCAGATATGCAGATGACACCACCCTTATGGCAGAAAGTGAAGAGGAACTAAAAAAACCTCTTGATGAAAGTGAAGGAGGAGAGTGAAGAAGTTGGCTTAAAGCTCAATATTCAGAAAACGAAGATCATGGCATCTGGTCCCAACACTTCATGGGATGGGGAAACAGTGGAAACAGTGACTGACTTTATTTTTTTGGGTTCCAAAATCACTGCAGATGGTGATTGCAACCATGAAATTAAAAGACGCTTGCTCCTTGGAAGGAAAGTTATGACCAAACTAGAGAGCATATTTAAAAGCAGAGACATTACTTTGCCAACAAAGGTCCGTCTAGTCAAGGCTATGGTTTATCCAGTGGTCATGTATGGATGTGAGAGTTGGACTGTGAAGAAAGCTGAGTGCCAAAGAATTGATGCTTTTGACCTGTGGTGTTGGAGAAGACTCTTGAGAGTCCCTTGGACTGCAAGGAGATCCAACCAGTCCATCCTAAAGGAGATCAATCCTGGGTGTTCAGTGGAAGGACTGATGCTGAAGCTGAAACTCCAGTACTTTGGCCACGTCATGCGAAGAGTTGACTCACTGGAAAAGACCCTGATGCTGGGAGGGATTGGAGGCAGGAGGAGAAGGGGATGACAGAGGATGAGATAGCTGGATGGCATCACTGACTCAATGGACATAGGTCTGGGTAGACTCCAGGAGTTGGTGATGGACAGGGAGGCCTGGTGTACTGCAATTCATGGGGTCGCAAGGAGTCGGACATGACTGAGCGACTAAACTGAACTGACTGATACAGTCAAATGATTTTCAACAAGGGTGACAAGACTGCTCAGTGGGAGAAAGTGCAGTCTTTTCAACAAATGGTGGGAAAAACATACTCAAGCATTCATTCAAGCAAAAGAATAAAGCTGGATTCTTAACCTCATGGCATAAACAGATGCTGACTCCAAAACAGCTCAGATAAAACTCTCAGAAGAGAACACAGGAGGAAAACCACAATATTAGATTTTGTTACAATTTACTGGATATGACCCCCCAAAAAAGAGCAACAAAAATAACACCAGGTAGTGGGAACTGTATCAACATTAAACATTTCTGTGTGGCACAGGACACAATCTAGAGTGAAGCAGAACCTAGAGATGGAAGAAAGTCTAGGTACACCACATATGTGACAAAGAGCTACCTAAAATCTGTAAAGAACTCACACAGCTCAACACAACGACAACAACTAGATACAGTGAGCACGGCGGGGAAAGACTGAGAGACGGAAGTGAAGCGGGTCAAAGACAACCAAGTAGGCAGAACCACAGGAAGAAAAGGATGAAGGGGAAATTCCGAGAACCTTTAGAAATACTTTCTGCTTTGCTGGAAGAGAAGTCTGCCCTGTCACTTATCTGGTTCCAAGTGGAGTTGAAGTCTGGGAATACCCATATAAGGGCGCTCACTCAGGGCTGTTTCCGCAGGCACATCACAGCCCCCGCTCTCCCAGCCCATCTGAAAACGGCATTTAGGAGAGAAGGTCTCTGGCAGCATACACACACATATCACAGGCTGGGGTCTCCATCCTCAATAGCCAGGAGACCTGCCAAGCCACGTCATCCTTGCCCAAACATGGTTCAGCATCAGGTGGTTTTCCTGCGGTGGCAGTTGCTGGTGGACACAGAGGCCATGTGGCTGTCATCCCCACAAGCAGCCCTTCAGTCAGAAGCATGCTCACACTGCAGTGATGCCCTGCTCTCTATGGACGGGACTGTCCCGTCTCTGCGGAAGTGTCCATCCAGCCCAGACTCCCTCCCGGGCTTTGGAGCGGAGCCTCTGTGCTGGGTGAGCCTCGCACGTTGTCTCAGCTCTGCGTGGTCCAGTCGGGCAGCTGCCAGCCAGGCAGCAACTTATCTGAATCGAGATGTGCTTTATGTGTGAAACACACACGGGATTCCTGAGAAATGTAAAATATCTCAGCAACATGATCGTAGTGTGGACATAGTCTGGACATGGTAATAGTTTGGCGTTTTGAGTCACATCAAATCTATTACTAAAATTAACTTCATCTGCTCTTTTCTGCACATGGTTGCTAGAAAATTGTGCAAATGTGGCATGGCTCACTTGATGTATTATGGACAGTCGTCCTAGACAAGATCACAGGCCTGTTACAGAATGAAGAGACGTGGCCCAGAAACCATTTCGAAGACAAGGCGCTGAAAACTCAGGCGCTCCCGTCCAACCTCAGGGAACAGGAGAATTTGAATCCTCTGAGGGTAAGCACGCAGCCCAGGGTGGGGTTCGGGGCAGTCTGGCCTGGAACCTGCCCAGGTCTCCTCACCTGCAGGCTGGACTCCTGTCTGTAAAGTGTGTATCAAACTCCCTCCAGGGCTGCAAGTACTATAAACAAAGGAATGTATTTCCACCATCAGCAACACTAAGTGTGTTCTCAATAAACAGACTTCCCTTTCTTTCAGGGCCTTAGAAGTCCTGTGGGCACACCGAGGAGCTGATTCAGCCAGCCTGGGGTGAGTCACAGAGCCAGGGAGACGTGGGTCCCACCCGGCAGGCAGGCAGGCAGAGAGCCTTCAGAGGTCAGCCCCTCCTAGGGCCCAGCCCACTCCTTCCTCTTAGATCCTCACAAATCATTACAATTAACTTCGAAATTCTGGCAGCGGCTCAGGACTCCTTAGGACTGTTATTAATAACTCACTGCTACCGCTTAAATTTGAATGTTGCTCTGTCCTGACTGTAGCATGGATACATCCTTGGTGGCAGGGTGTGGTCAGACACATAATAAATGAGACCTTCACAATGGCCTGAGATATGAGCAAAGTCACACTAAATATAGACTTTTAAGTACTGACGAGGTGAATCAGGACCACAGGGGTGAAGAGCAACTTGACTAAGTCGTCACCTCTGACTGGGCAGCCTGGGTTTCATTTCTGGACGGTTTTTGGAAAAGCCACTTTTACGATCTTCTCGCAGTTGCTGCTGGCACTGTGCTGGGCTGGCAGCCCCAAAGACTCAATTTCTTGCTTCAACAATGTTATTTTCTTATTCTCCACCCAACTTTCCCCAAACACTTGCCATCACTGATTACAGGTGCCAGCCCTTCTGGGGTCCGGCTGAAGGAAGCCTGACAAGCATGCCAGGATCTGATCTCCAGGACCCTTCCCACCATGACAGCAACGCAGGGTCTGGGCAGGGGGAGAAGAGAGGAGTGGGGGACGACCCCTGTAGGATCCTCTGCCATGCCCCTTTGAGAAGGTGGGGGGACGGGGAGAACAGGGGGAGAGGGAAGAGGGAAGGAGGCTGAACAAGGAAAAAGCAAAAGAAAGAAGATAAAGTCTCTGCAGCAGTGGTTGGGCATGCGGGGCGGGGGGTGGGGTGCTCTGAAGAGGGGAGAAAACATGTGAAAATCTCAGACACTAAACAGAACGTGGTTCCTTTCAACCCTGACCTCCTCCAGGAGTTTCAGGTCTTTAAGGAGGCAAGCTCCAAAGATGCAAAGTAAACTAAAAACCAAAGCTCAGGAAAACAGTTTGGTGGACCCTCAGAAAGTTCAATACAGAATTATTATATGCCTTGGCAATCCCACCTCTGGGTCCCCACCCCACGAAACTGAAAGTAGGGACTCAGATGCCCACACCCCCAAGTGCACTCCCACAAAGAACGGCAGGCGGGAACTGCCATGGGTCCCTCGACAGGCGAGTGGTGACAAAATGTGGTCCAGTCACACAACGGGGTAACAGCCGCCCCAGAAAGGAAAGACATCCAGATGCACGCCACAGCGGGGTGAGCCTCAAAGTCATGCCGCTAAGCGGAAGGGCAGACACCGAGGTCACATGTCACATGACCCACGTGTGTCATGTTTGCACAACCCGCTTGTGTCACATCTCACGATCCACACATGCCAAGTGTTGTATGTTCCACTCGTGTAAAGTGTTGTGTGCCCCCGTCACATGACCCGTGTGTATCATGCGTCGTGTGACCCACACATGTCACGTGTCATATGACCCACTCGAGTAAGACGCATGAGCAAGTTCAGAGGCAGGAAGTGCATGGGAGCCATTGAGGTGGGGAGCAGGGGTGGGGAGTTAGGTTTTCAGGAACACAGCACCTGACATGCAGAAAGTCCTGTCAGTGGAGAGAGGTAACGGTTTTACAGCATGGTGAATGCAGTTAATGCCACTAAAATTTATACCTTAAAACAATTCAAATGGAGAGTTTTTATGTTAGAGAAGTATTTTACCACAATAAAAATAGTTAAACAAAAAAAGATGGGCTGGGACTTCCCTGGTGATCCAATGGCTAAAACTCTGCACTCCCAATGCAGGGGATGGAGCTAGATCCCTGATCAGGGAACTAGACAGATCCCTCATGAAGCAACTGAAGATCCGGAGTGCTACAACTAAGACCTGATACAGACAAAAAAAAGAAAAGAAGGTAGGGGCGGGAGAGAATGTTTGTCAACCACCTAGATCTCACCAAGTACCAAGCTAGAACACTTCTACATACCTGATCTCGATTAATCCTCCCTATTCACAGATTACACGTTATGATCATTCACAGATGAAGAATCTGCAACTCACATAGTAAGTCATTGGTTCAGAATCACAGAAGTGGCAAAAGTAAGATCTGAACCCAAGTCTGGTCACCATAAAAGCCATGCTCTTCAGCTATACCTCAGTGTTTCAAGGATAACCAGGCCCAGTGAAAAAGTCAGTGAGGAAGGCGGCCCTGAGCCAGCCCATCAGTGACAAGAAAGACCACAAGCAGCTGAGCCCAAGGACTCGGCGCCACCCCCCCACCACGTGCAAGCGAGCTTCCTTCTAGCAGCAAAGGAGCCTCCTTTCAGCACAGGATTAAACCCCATCAGTACACTGCCTAGGGCATATCCACCTCTTCTCGCCCCCACCAAGATGACTTGGTAAATCTATTTTTCCATTTTTCATGTTCTATGTACCTGACCCCCGGAGGCCTAAAGCACCCAATGCCTCTGTCGATACCACGGGATACTGTAAGTATCACTGTAAGTGACCCGTGGAACAGAAAGGGACTTTCCAGGTGGCTCAGTGGTAAAGAACTCGCCTGTCATCGCAGGAAACACCAGTGACCTGGGGGTTCAATCCATGGGCCAGGAAGATTCCCTAGAGGAGGAAATGGCAACCCACTCCAGTATTCTTGCCTGGAATAGCCCATGGACAGAGGAGCCTGGTGGGCTACAGCCCATGGGGTCGTGAAGAGTCAGACACAACTGAGTGACTTAGCATGCACATATGTGGAACATAAAATACTTTCCTACACATGCCCTCATGTCACCCACTCTTTAACTTTCCTTTAACAGATGGATAACGACAGGCTAAGTTGCAGCTAAAATCTGTCCTCCACATGGAGGCAGTGAGAGAAGCCGGTTCCCATTTTGCCCTCCTTCTGAGGACGAGTGGATCCTCAACATGTAAGAACTTGGGGGCAAGACCTAATTGAAGATCACTGCAAGACCTCTGCTTTAAAATAATAAAAACACCTTTTTAAAAGTTCCTGTCAAGGTGCTATCTTTTTTGGGGGGGACCCTCAGGGCTACTGATATCAAGAATTGTCAGTGAGATTTCAGACTCCTCCAGCCACCCTGAGGAGGCCTGGGTCCCCCCGCCCCATCACGGAGCCTTCACTGCAGGATGTCCACACCCTGGTCCTGCTGCACCGTTTCTCTGTCATCTGAGAAACTCTCTTTTCAACTTTTTTTTTTTTTCTTTCTTGCCCCTGAAAAAGATAATTCCCTTCTCCTGATCACTATAACTATCCCATATTTCATGGTTACGTGTGGTTGTATTGTGTATATATGTGTGTGTGTAACATAAATATAAATACATTTATAATAAACTCCCTGATCCATCACCCATCTCATACCACAAGACTATTCCTGAAGATTAGCTCTAAAATGAACAGTTTCATAAACACATTTACATCTCTAAGGAAATTCACAGTGAATCCTGTATAAGGCATGAGATTCTTTTGGGGTGAATAATGACCTCTTAAACGTTTTACAAATGCAGACTTGGTGCCTTATTTTCCTCCAAATGTCCTGCCGATTTGATTTCTAAACAGTTACCGTTAATGAGTAAGAATAGCTCCCCTAATCTTCACGCTGTTTTTTCTCACCACTGCACGACCAAAGTTCACTAACCACAGTGTTAAACAGTACCCGTTTGCCGGTCTGTTTTAAAACACCAGACAGGATCTGAGTTAAAAATATTTAACATAATAAAATGCCAAAAAGCATTCCTAAGGTCTTTTACAGCAAAACTCTCCAGGACCACAAACTGGAGGGCTAAACGTTATCAATGTTGTTAACAATTTCTCTGCAAACAGAAGGAGTAACCTCCCTCACCCACTCTGCTGTGAAACACATAAAACAACAGCTGCTTACACACACAGTCCGCAGTCACACACACACACACCCAGGAAACAAGACCACCTCACTGCCCTTTGAAGCAGGGAGCAGGCATTAGTATGGCCAAAGTCTACTAGGACCCCTTTCTGCTTCTGGGTTTGCAAGTTTAGACAAACACCTTTTGAGATTTGCTTCCAAATGACTGAGGAAGACAAATCAAGAGGAAAAAAAAACCCAGAAGTACAACAGTGCCTTTGTCCAGCCACTCTGGGCCATCCCCTCCATTTCTCTGGAGGCCGTGGGGATCCTCTTACCTGCACACGCACAGACCCACTTGTGCAAGGGTGTCCTTACCTGATACTTCCACACTCAGGGACAGGTCCCTCTCTGTGTGTCCACCCTTATTCCACGGGTTTATCAGGCTCAGGAAGCCGGGTTCCCATCACAGCGTGTTATCTTTAAGCTCCTGTTTCCTACACTGAATAGAACTTCCTCATCTCAGCTCCAGGTCCGGTGCCCTGAACTATATTTAAGCCTATGAAGCCACATCGAGGATTCTTCCTGCACGCAGTCGAGCCATGTGACGGTTACATGATAACTCCGCGGTTTGAAGTGAGACGACACCCCGATGTCACAACTCACATCCTGCCGGACTGTTGTACAGACTTTACTGAGTTGCCAAGTTCATCCACACTCACTGCAGGCACTTGTAATGTGCAGGGCAAGGCTGAGAAAAACGAATGACAACGGGTCAGCACAAAAAGAGCCGAGCGCCCTGGGTCTGGACGACACCTTCACGTCTGAGCAGAGTGCCTCTGGGGCTTTACAGAGCAGGTCGAGGAACTGGTCTTTACTTTGCCTTCCCCGTAAAATAAGGGGAGGCCATGCTCCATCGGGCTGGGCAGTGGGAGCAGACCCTTGCGCCCTCGCTGAGTCACTGCTGGGGCTGCCTCGTGCCAAGCTGCCACTGAGGAAGAGTAAGGGGTGTCTGCTAGAATCGAGGGGCATCCTTCCTCCTCCTGATACAACAAGGCTTCCCCGTCCAGATTCACAAGGACACAAGACTAGTCCAGAACTGACTCCTTTATTACAGAGTAGAGTCCTGATGTCTGATACCTGGTGGTGATGGTGGTTTAGTTCCTAAGTTGTGTCTGATTCTTTTGCGACCCCATGAACTGTAGCCTGCCAGGCTCCTCTGTCCATGTGCCTTCCCAGGCAAGAATACTGAAGTGGATTGCCATTTCCTCCTCCAAAGGATCATCCCAAACCAAAGATCAAACCCACATCTCTTGCACTGGCAGATGGCTTCTTTACCACTGAGCCACCAGGAAAATGAGGCAGATCCAGAACAAGAAAACAACCCATCACCTCCATTGGTCCCCCCAGCATAGAGCCTGAGGAGGGGGGTCTGGGAGGCAAGTAGAAGGTCTCTGTGGGCAGAGGAGGCTCGGAGATTCAGGCTTGGCCCTGAGCCTCACCTGCAGCCCCAACCATCAGGGCTGGTAGATGTCTCACGTCATATGCAGGCAGTAAACTTTCAGCCAGAATCATCTGGTTTTTGTTCATTCACTCCTTTCTGGGAACTTGGGGGCAGGCTGTCTGTGGGGAGAACCAGGCCCCTGCCCCACTCCGGCTGCAGACACAAAACCCGGGAAGCGGCCAAGTCTCTCAGGAGGAGAAAGAAAGGGAGGAAGCCTTGGGCACGTGCACACACATGCCCGAGTGCGGTGAGGACTGTGTGGCAGACAGAGGTCCCAGGAGTCACAAGGCCCCCAGGGCGTGTGTAAACACACACACACACACACACACACATATACGCAAATACGCATGTGAGGTGAGGACCTTGGGGCAGGCGAGATCCCAGGGAGAAGTGCTGCCGAGGCCAGCCCCCTCCGGCAGGTGAGCTCTGCTCCAAGTCACCCCCTGCCCACCAGAGGCTGGGTGCCCTATAAAGGGACCCGCTTTCTCCACTCGCCCACGGTCAGGCTTCTGTTTTCCTTCATAGGCTCCCAGACAGACACGATGCCATCAGGTTAGTTCCTTCCCACGGAGTATCCCTTGAATGGGATATTGAGAATACACAGATCTAATCTGTAACATGTTCCATGTCCACGCACGGCTTTTCATCTCTGCCTTTGAAAGGCTCTGGGATAATTTCAACCCACTTGTTTTACCCAGTCTATCAAGTGCTACTGAACCTCTCCATCTTGAGCTTTTTTATTTTTAATTTTTATAAATGTAGTTGAGTGCGCTGGCTCTTAGTTGCGGCACCCAGGGTCTTTGATGCATTGTGTAGGAGGTAGGTCTAGTTCCCTGACCAGGGGTTGGACTCATGCCCCCTGCATTGGGAATGCAGTCTTAACCACTGGACCACCAGGGATGTCCCACTTCTCCATCTTTAAACATTCTTCTTACATCCTGACTATGAAACACATTATAACCCAAAAGTTCATCATTATTCATCCCTGTACATAAGCTTTCCCTATGGTCTCTGTCTCACTGGAGAAAACTTCAGTTTACCCATCATCTCTCATTTAAACAAAATAAACCAAAACAAAAACCTTTTCAATGGAGCATCATCACCGGCTCAAAGGACATGAGTTTGAGTAAGCTCTGGGAGTTGGTGATGGACAGAGAACACTGGCGTGCTGCAGTCCATGGGGCTGCAAAGAGTGGGACACGACTGAGCAACTGAACTGAACTGAACTGACTGTCTTAAAGGCCCTGAGCTTCTGTGAAAGTGTTAGTTGCTCAGTCTATGACCTTTTGCGGTCCATAGACTGTAGTCCGCCAGGCTCCTCTGTCCATGGAATTCTCCAGGCAAGAAAGGAGGAGTGAGCAGTCATTCCCTTCTCCAGGGTATTTTCCCAACCCAGGGATTGGACCCAGGTCTCCTGAGTTGCAGGCAGATTCTTTATCATCTGAGCCACCAGGGAAGCCCATATTTGAACTTCTAAATATAATAAAAAAGAAATTAATACAACTTATAAGAGTAAAGATTTAAGTAAAAAGCCAAGCAAACTTTCTTTACAAATCCCAGACATTCCTAGAAGACTTCAGTTCAGTCGCTCAGTCGTGTATGACTCTTTGTGACCTCATGAATCGCAGCACGCCAGGCCTCCCTATCCATCACCAACTCCCGGAGTTTACTCAAACCCATGTCCATCGAGTCAGTGATGCCATCCAGCCATCTCATCCTCTGTCGTCCCCCTCTCCTCCTGCCCCCAATCCCTCCCAGCATCAGGGTCTTTTCCAATGAGTCAACTCTTCGCATGAGGTGGTCAAAGTACTGGAGTTTCAGCTTCAGCATCAGTCCTTCCAATGAACACCCAGGATTGATCTCCTTTAGGATAGACTGATTGGATCTCCTTGCAGTCCAAGGGACTCTCAAGAGTCTTCTCCAACACCACAGTTCAAAAGCATCAATTCTTCGGCACTCAGCTTTCTTCACAGTCCGACTTTCACATCCATACATGACCACTGGAAAAACCACAGCCTTGACTAGACGGACCTTTGCTGGCAAAGTAATGTCTCTGCTTTTATATATGCTATCCAGGTTGGTATTACTCCTTTCCTGCCAAGGAGTAAGCATCTTTTAATTTCATGGCTGCAATCACCATCTGCAGTGATTTTGGGGAACCCAAAAATAACATCAGTCACTGTTTCCACTGTTTCCCCATCTATTTCCCATGAAGCGATGGGACCAGATGCCATGATCTTCGTTTTCTGAATGTTGAGCTTCAAGCCAACTTTTTCACTCTCCTCCTTCACTTTCATCAAGAGGCTTTTTAGTTCCTCTTCACTTTCCTCCATAAGGGTGGTGTCATCTGCATATCTGAGGTTATTGATATTTCTCCCGGCAATCTTGATTCCAGCTTGTGCTTCTTCCAGTCCAGCGTTTCTCATGATGTACTCTGCATATAAGTTAAATAAGCTGTGACAATATACAGCCTTGATGTACTACTCCTTTTCCTACTTGGAACCAGCCTGTTGTTCCATGTCCAGTTCTAACTGTTGCTTCCCGAACTGCATACAGGTTTCTCAAGAGGCAGGTCAGGTGGTCTGGTATTCCCATCTAGTGTTTATTAAACTGTGTAAAAGTACTCTTTTACCATATCTAAAATAGAAGTAGGTGCTATGCTCAGAGAATTATAAAAAAATGCTTTTTCCTTTTTTAAAAACTATGGATGCAAACTCTGTGACATCCAGCTCCCTGGCCCCACCCTCACCCAGTATCCATGGCCCCAGCAACTCCATATCTATGTGCCCCAAACCATCAAGGTAACAAAAATGCCCACAAGTTCCCAGTGGCTCTTTAGGGAATAGGCTTCCCTGGTGGCTCAGCTGGTAAAGAATCCACCTGCAATGCGGGAGACCTGGGTTTGATCCCTGGGTTGGGAAGATCTCCTGGAGGAGGGAATGACTACCCACTCCAGTATTCTTGCTTGAAGAATCCCATGGACAGAGGAGCTTGGTGGGCTATAGTCCATGGGGTTGGTAAGAATCGGACACAACTGAGCAACTTCCATTTTTCTTTTCTTAAGGAATGGTTCTAGTTCCACTGATAACTACTCATCCAGAGGATTTCTGAGGCCATCAAGCTACCTAACGACCCAAGTGCTGACCACCTGAAGGGTCTTCCACTGCAAGCCTCCCCTCCGCCCCGAGCCCCTGCTCTGTCTGCAGCCCCACCACCACTATCTCAAGCACAGACAAACATCAAACTGGCCTCAGTCCAGTCCCTCCTGAGGCAGGTGAGGAACGCGTGTCCTGTCAGTGCCACCCCGTGATTCCTTCCGTCCTGCTGGCACCTCTGTGGGTCAGGTTTGGCTACAGACTCATGAATCCTACATCACCCATCATCCAAATGCGCCCTCCTATTCTCAGGAAAGACTAAACACCCTGGATGACTCAGACTGACTTCTGGAACAGTCACCGCAAAGCAAGACATAGTTTTTCAGAGAAAAGAGTGAAGAGGGCCCATGAGGGGAGGTGGGCACAGGAGGGTTCAACTGCACGGCCCCCATCCCCACCGCAGGCCAGGGGGACAGTGAGGCTCTCCGTCCAGGACAGCAGGACCCCGAGGCTACAGAGGAGCAAAGGGCCCAACAGACCCCAAGGAGAGAAGGGGAGGGGGAGGGCAGCTGGGACAGAGAGGTGGCTGTGCCAAAGGGCGAGGCCGGCAGCCAGGCTTCTGCCTCAAGCTCACTTCGGGGGGTGGGGGGGCAGGGGACAGGGGAGGGTCAGGCCAGGCCGCACAGGCATGGGGCCAAGCTTGCTGGCTTCTGTTTCCCACTGCGTGAAGAAGCGTTAGCTCCCATTTTAAAAGCATATACTATGCTTCTGTGTGTGTGTGTGTTGTGTGTATGTGCATGTGGGCTCAGCTGTGTCCTGCTCCTTGCAACCCCATGGACTGTAGCCCACCAGGCTCCTCTGTCCATGGGATTTTCCAGGCAAGAATACTGGAGTGGGTTGCCATTTCCTTCTCTGGGGGATATTTCTGACCCAGGGCTCAAACCCGCGGCTCCTGCATTGGCGGGCAGACTCTTTACCACTGAACCATGTGGGAAGCCCTATGCCTGCAAATGTATTTAAAAAAATACACCACTCCATGTTTAAAAACTTAATCCCCCTTGACCATGGAGGGAAAGTTACAAATGATAAAACAAACTAGTGAGGAGAAAAGTAGTGTGAGAAGTCAGGACTGATGCCCACAAGGGTGCTGGGACCTGTTACCAAGTGGATGCTGCCTACAGTGGCTAAGTACTCTGAAAGTAATAAGAGTATCCCCCTTGAATGTGGAGGTATACTTACCCAAATTATTAAATTTCAACATGGTACTGGGCAGGGGAGAGGTGAGGACGCAAAGCATAGAGGACTTGGGGGCCATAAAAATCGTCTGGAGCTTCCCTGCTGGCTCAGTGGATAAGAAATCCACCTGCAAATGCAGCAGTCATGGGTTCAACCCCCAATCCGGGAAGAACCCACATGGTGTGGAGCAACTAAACCCTTGTACACAACTATTGAACCTGCTCACCCAGACCCTGTGCACGGCAACAAGAGAAGCCACAGCAATGAGAAGCCAGCGCATCTCAACTAGAGAGTAGCCCCCACCTGCCATAACTAGAGAAAAGTTCAAGCAGCAAAGAAGACCCAGCACAGCCAAAAATATATGAATGAAAAAATTTAAAAAACCCACTCTGTATGATACCAGAATGATGGGACACATGTCCTTAGGCACTTCTCCAAACCCACAGAATTACAACACCAGGCGTGAACCCTAATTTCAACTAGGGGCTTTGGGGACCACAATCTATCAATGTAGGTTCATCAGTTCCAACAAATGCATCATCTGGTGAGGGATACTGATAACAGGGGAGGTTGTACATGCGTGGGGTAGAAGGTGTACAGGAAATCCTGTATCTTCCTCTCAACTTTGCTCTGAACCTAAAAATATGCTAAAATATAAAGTCTTTTTAAAAAATTAGCAGGGTTGTAAAAACTGAACAATATTCAATTAGTCCCCAACTCAAGCATGAAAAATCTGAAGCCAATTCTATATTAAGTTTGCAATTTTGGAATTTCCATAAGAGCCATATAATACATTTCATTAATAAAATCATGAGCAACCCACAAAAGCTCGCTCAAATCCAAACTGTAGTTGAAAAACACAACAGTGTAGCAGCAATCTGGGGATGATCATCTTGAGTAAGGTATGTCACATTTCTCATCTGTAAAACATGTTATGGCAACACTAGCCATGGGAATTTCATGTGGCGTTCAAGTTGAAGTGAGAAAGTTACACCCCAGAGTCATGAGTGACGGCACCCTCCACAATGCAATCTGAGACTGAGTGATAGGCAGAGGGGAGTTCGGGGTTCAGCAGCCTGAACCATAGGTACAGGGTCTGTGCAGAGGGGGGTCCTGGGCAGTGTGAGAGCAGCCAGAGGGAGGAGAGCCCCCAGGTGGGGTACCCATCAATGCGGAGTAGATGCGTCTGCCCCGCACAGGGTTGTGTGAGCGGGGACAACATGCACAACCCTTGTCTGTGAAGTGCTCAAACAAAAGCAACACCAGATGCTTTCCAGAGGTTTAATCAGCTGTTCTCCTTTGAAAAGCTTTTTCCTGATGCCGTCTAGCGTTCTGTGGCCCCTGGAGAAATTTCACCCACTTCAAAATGGAAATTCAACCACAAAACTCCTATATTGTGTACCCTTAAGAAGAAGATATTCAAAGCCTTAGAAAATATTCAGACCCAATCAAAAGCAAGACCCACACAAAGAGCACACTTTCAACCACACCCCTCGACACACACAAACTCCCAAGTAGGTTTCCACTTTATTTGGATTCAGGTGACTTCTAAACCAGAACCTGGAGACTGAATAAAGATGTTAAAGCATAATAAAAAAGGCCAAAATTGAGTGCAAACCCACATCAGCCATCTACTACCTGGGAGGAAGGTCTTTAACTTCAGTGAGCTCTTCAAAAACCAGGCCCGTCACCACCATAGCTGGCTTTGGGTGTCAGGGGTCTCCTCAGCCCCTTGAAATCTTTGCTCTGATGTCATGACAGTGAAGACTGCTTCCACCTCCCACCCCTAGACATTTCTCCAACCTCCTTCTCTACCCATCACTCCTCACCACCTAATACATCTGACGTGTTTGGTTCTGACCTCTCCCCACAGCAGAAATATAAGCCCCTCAAGGAGATGGGAGCTCCGTCTGCTCAGCTTCCTTCTGTGTCCCCAGAGACTGGGACGTAACTGCCCACAGTGAGGTCTCAGGCCCACTTAACTGAGTCTGTGAATTCAAGTGAATTCATTCACCCCTCCACTGGGGCTAATATCACCTACTGTATTGCAGGGTTGTTTTGAGGATTACTTAGAAATAAAAAAATAAAAGAACTTTGCCAAGGCAGAATCATGAAGAAACAGAAAATCTGAGCTGGTAAGTTGACTGACTCAGTAAGTAAAACCTCCCCGAAAACAAAAGTCTAGGGCCAGACTTTTATTGAATTCTACCAAATATTTAAGGAAGAGGTAATACCAATGACTCTCAAACTCTTCCAAAAGATAAAAGAGGAAGGAACATGCCCAAACTCATTTTAGAAGGCCAGCATCCATCACCCTGACATAAAAAACCAGACAAGAATATTTTAAGAAAAAAAATTATAGGCTAATATCCCTAATGGACATAGATGTAAAAATCCTTAACAAAATATTAGCAAATTCAACAATACATTAGACGGAACTTCCTTGGTAAAAGAGTGGATAAGAATCCATTTGCCAAAGCAGGGTACACAGGTTCAATCACTGGCCCGGGAAGATTCCCACATGCCACAGAGCTACTAAGCCTGTGAACCACAAGTACTGAACCTGTACTCTGGAGCGTGTGTGCCACAACTACTGAAGCCCATGCATCCTACAGCCCATGCTCAACAAGAGCAGCCATCACAATGAGAAGCCTGCACACCACAACTGGAGAGCAGCCTCCTCTCGAAGCAATCAGGGAGAGGCCTGTGCAGCAATGAAGACCCAGCAGAGACAAAAATAAATAAATAAGTTATTAAAAAACAAACACGCACTTCACGCACTGGCTGGCACATAGAACGCAACTCCCATTAGTTTCCGTTCAGTTTCCCAGTCAAGATAACCGGCTAACAGCTGCTGAACATTCCAGGCAGGAAACTGTGAAAGCATGGCCGAAAGATCACTGCAGGCAGTTAAAGTCCACGGGGAAGCAGGGCCTCCTGCTGCAGAGCTCCTCAGTGTACCTGAGACTGTGAGCGACTGCGAGCGTCTCCACCTACAACAAGGTCAGCGCGAAAGTCGAGAGCAGGTATAAGTTACTAACTTGACAGAGAAATTCTACACCTTCCGAATCTAAAAGGAAGAAATGAGACTTGTATTCATATGGTTTCTTTTCATCTCATTTTTCTAGTAAACCATTTTTATTGTCCACAGAAACACCGGTCAACAATGAACTGGAAAAAATTTTTTTTAATAATTTTATTTTCTTTCCTCATTTTTGGCTGTGTTGGGTCTTCGTTGCTGCTTGGGCTTTGCTGTAGTTGTGGTGAGTCGGGGCTTCTCTCTAGTTGTAGTGTGCGGGCTTCTCTTGTTGCAGAGTTCAGGCTCTAGTGCACACAGGCTTCAGTAGTTACGGCTCCGGGGCTCTAGAGCGCAGGCTCAGCAGGTTGTAGGACACAGGCTTAGCTGCTCTGAGGCATGTGGGATCTTCTTGGATCAGGGATCAAAGCCATTGTCTCCTGCACTGGCACGCGGATTCTTTACCACTGGGAAATTTTTTTTAAAGAAGAGCCTCACTTTTCACTACAACTGGGGGAGCATTGGCCAAGCATGCCTGGTGCAGTCCAGGAAGCCACAGAGAACCAGCAAAGCTCGCTCACACTGCACGTTCAAGAACTGTGGGTGGGCCAGGTTCCAGGCCAAGAGAGGATGGATTGGGGGGTGGGGTGGGTGCAGACCCAATGAAGGGAAATTCCTGGAGGTGAAGCAGAAACACTAAGACGCACAGGATGGGCACAAAATCAGGTGAAGATGAAAAACACTGCGGTTGCGGTTCCCAGGTTCTCTGTCCCCAGCGGCTCTGTGATGGTTAGGCCACCCACAGCACCCCCAGTGCCCCACATATGAGCCCCACGCACTTCATGGTCCGTATGCCTACGTCTTGTGGCAGTTTTGCAACCATTGCAGTAAATCCACATTTCCCAGAAGAACTTCACTCTTTACCCTCCTTTCTAACATGTCAGGGCCAGTGGTTCTTGGCCTGCAGGCAGGCAGACTGTGGGTCAGACCTGGCCAAGCTCCCAGAGGACATGCGGCTCCAAGGGAGGCCTTCCCCATCACCACGCTTGGGGCCACCAGCCCCTCCACCCATGGAACAGCTCCCCCAAGCAAAGACTCAAAGCCCACTCCTCTCTGTCTTCTTACCATACAGGATCATGTGTTAAATGCACAAAAGCTAAACAGCAAGAGTCTTCTGAGAAGAAATGAAATGTGTAATGTTCACTGTCTGAAAAGGTCACTGTGCTCACTTTTCCCTTCAGCTAAAGTGTTTACAGGATGTTCCGTGAGGCCGCCTGGCTCCCTTCTCTCCTGAATGAGAGGCCAGGGGAGCTGTCAGCATTTCCAGGAGACCGTCCACTGCCCACCTCAGTCGGCCATGTGGGTGTTGAGTTATCACACGCACCCATGTTTCCTTTTGGGGCATCCACACTGCTTGCCAACAACTCTACAAGAACATCCAGGACAGCAGAGCAGGACTGATATGTGGTTCAAACCCTTCTCAGTTCCCATCCGCCCCCTGGGACCCACAGAACCACTGTTGCTTCCACACAGGATGAGATGTGGGCAAAGACCCAGACCTGTAAACTACGGGGTATTTCACGCCAGCCCTTGAAAGGCCTCTCTCCTCCAGCAGAGGACCTTCCAAAGACAATCTGAAAAGCAAGCTTTTGTCTTACCAGTTATAACCATTACTTATAAACACCGAGTCTCCGGTACCGCACTGTAACCTGAGGAAGGATGCGCGACAGCCAAGTCCCTCACAGACACTCAGCCCTTACTGCAGAAAGGAAAGCAATAAAAATACTAACATGGTGTCCATAAGCTTGTTCATAGCCCAGAGGTTTTAACAAGAGAATCAGACATTTGCAGTGTTTAGCAGCTTGGAAAAATGCTACCATGTTAGATTCACTGGAAAAGGCCCTAATACTGGGCAGGACTGAGGGCAGGAGGAGAAGGCGGGGGTGGCTAGATGATGAGATGGTTAAAGGGCATCACTGACTTAATAGACATGAGTTTGAGCAAACTCTGGGAGATAGCGGAGGACAGAGGAGCCTGACATGCTGCCGTTCATGGGGTGACAGGGAGTCAGATACCACTTAGCAACTGAACAACAACTATATTAGTAATGTATATATATAACTAATGTAGTTGAGATATATATATATGTGTGTGTGTGTGTATATATATATATATATATATAAAACAAATGAGATCTACACACCTGTCCCTCAGCTACTCAGACTTACTCCAGTTCTCCTGGAGCCCAGGTCTCTCTGGTCTCTGGGTCCTCAGAGGCCAACTCTTCAGCAGCAACAGGAGCGGCTCTGTGGCCCTGCCTCAGCCCCGCAGGTGAGGGCTGCAGGCCAGTCCGTCGTCCCCTCCCTCAGGGTCTGTGCCTGCCCAGCCCTTCGCCTCCAGGGTGGTCACATCCCACCGAGACACTGCTGTGAGAAGCGTCAGGCCTGGGAGAAGAGGGATGGAGCCTATTCGAGTCAGTGGCTCTGTCTTTCTCTGGGGAACTCAGGGCCTCATTACTTTGCCACTAAAAGGGTTTCCTCCCCCATACCAGCCTGCCAGCACTTCTGCCTTCCGGAAACCCTGGGTTCTGGAAAGTGGATCTCTTTGGGGCCAGAGAGGATATTGTATTCCTGTCACATCTGGAGACTTACTTTTCTCCACACAGACAATATAAACAGCCATTGAACCCTGTCTACCTTGAGGAAACAAGCACTCCGTAATTGCTGCAAGCACGTCTCCTAGCCGAGACAAATGCATGCCTCTCTCCGCGTGTGCCAAACACACGCCAAAGCTAAAAAGCACATGAGCTCCTTCGTTTCCCCCAAATAACTATCCCCTCCCTTGTCACTCTCTCTCCCCTACCCTTAAAACCGGCATGATGGGAAAGGAATTTCTTCCACAAATAATGGTGGGAAAGTGGATCTCCATATGCAAAAGGAGGAAGTTGGGCCCTTATCTTGAACTACTTAAAAATATTAACCCCAAATGAATTAAAGACCTAAAATTAAAACACAAAACTCTATACAAGAATTCAAGAAGAAAACACAGGGGAAAAGCGGCATGACATTGGATTGGACAAGGACTCCTGAATATGATACCAAAAGTGCAGGAAACAAAATAAAAATGGACAAATTTGACTACATCAAACTTAAAAATTTTGTGCATCAAAAAAGTCAACCAACAATCAACAGGGTAAAAAGTCAACCTAATGGAATGGGAAAATATATTTGCATATCATATATGTGGTCAGGAGTTAATATTCAGGAACAAAAAAAAATCACATAATCCAACTAAAATCTAGGCAAAGGACTTAAAACAGACATTTCTCAAAATATATATATATACAAATGGTCAACAGGGACATGAAAAGATGTTCCCCATCACTAATCATCAGGGAATGTAAATCAGAACCACAATGAGATACCCCCCTCACAGCCACGAGGATGCCTATTACAAAACAAAACAAAATGAAACAAAACAGAAAGTAACAAGGGCTGGCGGGGATATAGAGAATCTGGCAGCTTTGTGCACTGTTGGTGGGGTTGTAAAATGTGCAAGAGCTATGGAAAAATGTATGGGAGTTCCTTAAAAAGTTATAAGCAGAACTACCAAATGAGCAGCAATCGCATTTCTAAGTGTGTATCCAGGAGAACTGAAAGCAGGGTCTCAAAGGAATATTTGAACAGACACGTTCTCAGTAGCATCAAGCACAATAGCCAACAGGTAAAAGCAATACAAACATCTATTGACAGATGACAGATTAACTGTCACTGAACCCCTCAGGGAATACCAACCACACAGCCTTAAAAAGGAAAGTCTGACACATGCCTCAACATGTATACACTCTGATTTTGTGCTCAGTGAGACTAGTCCATCACCAAGAGACAAATATGGTGTGATTTCCCTTATGTTAGATATCTAGTGTAGAGAAGCCCACAGGCAGAGAAAGCAGAACCCTGGCTGCCAGGGCCTGGTGGGGAGGAGCCGGGAGACGCTGACTGCCGGACACAGAGATTCCCTTCGGGAGGATGAATATGTTCCGGAGGTCTGATTCACAGCAATGTAAATACACCTAACACTGCTGAACCACACACTAAAAATGGCCATAGTGGTAAATTCTATGTGCTTCTAGTCACAACGTTTAAGAGAAACACCATGACACACTCGGCAGAGCAGAAGTTAGAGCCCCATCAGCTCAGCCCCGCGCTGGGTGCCCAGGTGAAGCTGCAGTCTGGCTGCAGACTCCCCATCTCTATAAATGAGGGAGTAAATAACATGTGTCCTAAGATGCTGGCCTGAAGCTTACAGGAGAACTGCCAACACAGAAGACCTGCATAGCTGGAGGGTGGCCCCACCCGCAGGGGCTGCATCTGTGTATCACATCATCAGAGCTGCCCCTGGCCCCATGAAGGAGAGGCTCCCTGAGCCGAGTCCCTTCCACTCCAGGTGACCTGCCAGGAGTCCTCATGGGAAGGGCTGTGATCCCCACTCTGCTCACGAGGAACCTGGCTGGAGCAGGGCTGTTGTTGTTCAGTTGCTAAGTCTTGTCTGACTCTGAGGCCACGAACTGCAGCAAGCCAGGCTTCCCTGTTCTTCACCATCTCCCAGAGAAATTGTGGTTGTATTCCCCTTACCAGTGAAAACTCTACATGATGTCCATTCCAGTGTGAGAGCCCCTAAAACCCTGTGACCTCCTGTCCTTCACAGACAGGAGCCAGGGCTGGTGGTGAGAAAACAAATCTGAGGACATGGAAACAGAGGGGCATAATAATAGGCCACAGGACAGTTTCCCAAAGGTCAGTTACATAATCAGACAGACTAAGAAAGATATTACATTTACAATCTATGATTCCCAAAACTGGCTTAAAAGGCTATCTAATCTCAGGCCTTTTTATATATATATTTATTTACTTGGCTGGTCCAGATCTTAATTGTGGCATGTGGAATCTAGTTCCCTGACCAGGAATTGAACCCAGGCCCCCTGCACTGGTAGCTCAGAATCTCAGCCACTGTACCACCATGGAAGTCACCTCAGGCTTTTCTTCAAACGAGGTCACTTCTGTTGTTTACTTGCTAAGTCAAGTCTACCTCTTGGCAACCCTACGGACTTTGCTCACCAGGCTCCTCAGTCCATGGGATTTCCCAGGAAGAACACTGGAATGGGTTGCCATTTCCTTTTCCAGGGGATCTTCAAGGATTGAACCTTCATCTCCTGCATTGGCAGGCAGGTTCTTTACCACTGAGCCACCAGGGAAGCCACTCAAACAAGGTCAGAACCTCCTAAACACTCATTTTCATACTTAGCTGTCTTTCAAAGCAGTTTTAACTCTAACACAACATATTTCTTGGGCCTCCCTCATAGCTCAGTTGGTAAACAATCCACCTGCAATGCAGGAGACCCTGGCCCAATTCCTGGGTCAGGAAGATCCGCTGGAGAAGGGACAGGCTACCCACTCCAGTATTCCTGAGTTTCCCTTCTGGCTCAGCTGGTAAAGAATCTGCCCACATGAGGGAGGTATGGGTTTGATACCTGGGTTGCGAAGATCCCCTGGAGAAGGGAAAGGCTACCTACCCACTCCAGCATTCTGGCTTGGAGAATTCCATGGCCCGTATAGTCCATGGGGTTGCAAAGAGTAGGACACAACTGAGTGACTTTCACTTTCTTTCAACATATTTCTTACTTCTTTCTCCAACTAAGATAGAAAAGAGCCAATCAATGCCCTCTGTAATGCTAAAAGATGAAATCATATGCCAAATGCACTGAATCTGAGACCTCTGCCCCTATCGTGCATTAGAGCATCCATTGCCCATCACCTGCCAGAGACACATCACCTAACGTGACAACATCACTAAGCATCTTCCATGCCCATAGTGTAGACAGGGTCCCCCAGGAGCCCAGGACACAGGCTGAGCTGAAAGTGAAACCACGCACCTCAGACTGGGACTCAAACACACTGAGCTGGGAGGCCAGCCCAACCTAAACCCTGACTGGGGCTTGAACCTGCAGCCTTTTAACTGGGATCACACACCTCATTTTGACACTTAATGAAGCTCAGGCTCTGGATGTCTCATCACAGAGAGAATTCAGTGAGAGACAAAGTCTAGGTAACAAGAGGATTCATTTAGAAACACACTCCACAGATGGAGTGCAGACCACCTCAGAAGGTGAGAATGGCCCCAAAATATGGCATGGTTGGTTTTCATGGGCTGGGTAGTTCCATAGGCTAATGAGTGGGAGGATTATTTCAACTATTTTGGGGAAGGATCGGGGATTTCCAGGGATTGGGCTACTGCCCCCTTTTGGTCTTTGGTGGTCATTCTGAAAACTGTCATGGTGCCTGGGTGTGTCAGTTAGCCTGCTCAGGTGTTACAATGAGCGTACACTGAGGCTCAAGGTCTAGTGGAAGTCAACTCATCTGCCATCTTGGATCCTTTTGGTTCTAATCAGTTTATGTCGCCTCCTTGAGCTATGTCATTCTTTCACAGGTTGCACCCTGCCCCCTCCCCATTTTAGGAGGAGGACAGAGGTCAATCTAGTCACAAACAGCCCTGAGTAGAGACAGATGGGGCTGGAGAGCTCAGGGTTCCAGCCCAGCACAGGCCTTCAGAAGCTCTGACTTCTCCTCGGGGGCTATGTGGAGCTCTGTTCATCCCTTCTTGTGACCCCGGGGGTCAGGCCCATCAGGATAAGAGCTGGGCCATTGGCAATGCTGTCACCCATGCATCCTCCTGGGAAGGAGGTCAGGAGTCAGTGAGGGGAGGTCACAGTCATTGACGGGATGGATGGGAAAGGCTTCACCAAGGAGGCCACATCTGAGAAAGACCCTAGGGGTGGTGGAGTGGGCCCTGGGGTCACCTTGGACTGAGTGACAGCTGGTGAGAGGTTCTGGGTTGGGGGCCTGGCTGGCGAGCTGGAGGAACAGCAGGGATGCAAACATGGCCAGAGTGGCGTGGACAGGGCTGGACAGAGGATGGGGGGGGGGTCCCCTGTTGCTGTGAAGACCAGGGCTGTTCTTGGGTCAGGGGATACCCACAGGGCCTCTGAGCTTGAGGACAGGGTGGGACTCTGGCTTTACGGAGACCAATCTAGCTGAGGTTTGCACAGCTGAGTGGGGAGGGGGCGGGGAGCTAGGAGGAATGTGGAGGGTGGGGGTGGTTAGAAGACAGATTCCACAGTCCAGACGCTGGTGATTGGACCTCATCACGATTTGGCATTTATTCACTGGGGGCAGAGGTGAGCCATGCCCAGGAAGGGCACTGAGGCATTGCCCACCACACCTCTTCAAGGACCATCTGGTGTGAGCCCGAGGTGCAGGGGCAGGGCAGGTGGGGACCAGGCTCCATCTCTCTACTGGATCCCCAACACCTGGAAGGGGCCCTGGTAGGAAGGTCTGGAGAACAAATGACCACTGAATAATGGCTCTCAAGGCTGATGTAGTGTCAAACCATTTATAAATGCTTGTCTGTTTGTGTCATTGCTGACCAAATCATAGTCACAACCTAAAAGATGAGTTACATTTTATTCTGTGGGAAGTTTTAGGACTTCAAGCCAAGGGGACAGCATCTCAAGTGACCCTGAGAGAACTGCTCTGAGGAAGTGAGGGGAGGAGCCAGCTCATATTTTTTGCAACAAAGGGAAGGTAGTCTGAACATCAGAAGACGATTGTTAATTAAAGAAAAACAGATGTCCCAAGTTAAAGAATTCAGCAATTTTCTGTGTATGGGAAGATGCAAGAGTCTGGGTTCAATGAAATCATTCCTTTGACATCACCTCTGCTCTCTGGGGCCAGTATCCTGTGTTTTCCTCTCTCTTTTTTTCAAAGTCTTTATTGAATTTGTTACAATATTGTGTCTGTTTTATGTTTATGTTTTGGTTTTTTGGCTGCTAGGCACCTGGGATCTTAGCTCCCTGACCAGAGATGGAACCCGCCCCATCCCCTCCCCTCTTGGAAGGTGAAGTCCTAACCACTGGGCCACCAGGGAAGTCCCTATCCTGTGTGTTCACTTCCTGAGCGTCCTCAGGGCTCTCCATGGGGAGCGGCTGCAGTCTGACGGCTGATGGGACGGCAGGTGTTCTTTCCTTCCTGAGTTCCCTCAGGGCTCACCAGCTCACCATCTGTGATGGCTGCAACACTGATGACCGTGACGTCCTTGTTTACTGACATGGCAGGAGACATTCCATTTCTCACCAAGGTGCACACATGCGCACACGTGCACAGACACACACACAGCTCACAAGCACGTGCAGAAGGGGATTCCAGATCCTGCAGCAAGCGCTTCACAGGATGAGCTCCACTCCACAGACGCAGCACTTGAGGGTGGAGGGTGACAGGCTAGGTTAAAAGCAAAGTGATTTTAAATGTCAAGAGTAGGATTCCTCCTCAGAGGTCAGCACCACCACACCCTCTCACAATCCGGAGGTGAAGTCTAACTGAATACAAACCAACACTCTGCTGCAAAATAAAAGAAATGGTTGGGAAGTTATTAACAGTCAATCATAAGGCAAAACGTTTTATTTTCTTATTTCCTGTGGAACAAAAGCTAATACTGATCACAGCCAATTACAATCAACTCACATTTACAGACTGAGAAACCAGAAGGCGCTTCTTTGACTGTGTGCATGAGCCCCCAGGGACCACACACTGGTTATCTCAGACACCTGGAAGCTGCCGGGGACACTCTTTAGAAACTCTCAGGACCAATGTCCACATTGTCCACGAGGGCGTCCATCATGGCCGCGAAGGCGGGATCACCACAGGGTCTCCACCTGCACAGACTTTGAGCTGAGGCCAGTCTGGGTGTGGAGGCCAAACCACACCGGATAGCTTCCACAGGAGACCAGGCTCAGCCTCCCCGAAGGCGGGACCCAAGCACCGCATCAGGCAGCTGGCAGGGCGGCTGGCGTGCCATTTTCCTACCATTAAATGTATTCCTAACAGTCTCCTCACAGCTGATGTCAAAGGGTGTTTGCCTCAATTACCTGCTGCAAACTAAGCCCGTTTGTCACATTTTAAAGAAAAAGAGAAATGCCAGAACAGAGGCGGTGAGGACTGTGAAAAGCCAGTGGGCTCTGCTGGGCTGTTAGCAGGGAGCCCACAATCCCAGGACAGGAAGGGCAATCACTGCATCTGGATTACCTGCCCTGCTGGGAGGGGTCAAGAATGCTGCAGTGAGATGTCCTCCTGCTCCGGCAAGTTTCTGAGGTGTCTAACGGCCCGAGGTTACTCCTCTCTGCTGGCAAGTGTTAACAGAATAGTAAGATCTTGTATTTTACATCTCTATTTCACTAAACATTCAGCCCTTTGTTCTGTATGGATCATTAAGAAATCATGTTTACTGACAGAAATAAACCAGTTCTTTTTCAGACACACACAAAGTTGGTGTCCTGGACACTGGCAATCTCATGAAGCATTTTACACTTCAAACTTGGAAACTTTAACTTACAGAAACTACCTACTCCCTGATTTTGATGAAAGAGGATAATACATATGAAACCGACAGGGTTAATTTGTATATTCCAGGTGGATAGTGTCAGAATTGAATTAAACAGCAGGGCAAACTTAGTACAAATAAGGCTGTGTTTCACGTCACATTCTCTTCTCATTTAGAATTACTTTCTTGGGTTTGATTTACAGAAGTGGAAATTCTGAATTACAAGTTATCAATCATTTCAGACTTGATATATACTGCCAAATTGTTTTCCTAACAAATTTGACCAATATATCTTCACACCTGGGATATAAGGTAACTATGTTACAAACTTTACCAGTGATATAAGGTACCCATGTTTTAACAAGATCTGCTAACACTGTAAAACTGATAGTATCTATTTTAATATGCATCTCTTTGATGAATCACTAATCATGCTGCAACATGGTTTGTACTTTTGTACATTAATTTTATTTCCCTGTTTCTATTTTGTTACATTCTCTCTGTCCATGTTCTTTCCCCTACACACATATTAGGTGCTCATATTCTGATCAATTCATAGTACTAATGCTTTCTATCTTGTTTTGTTGCAAATGTTTTTCCCAATCTGTCTTTTGTTTTTAATTTTCAGAAATTTATTCTCCTTCCAATAAACCTTTCCTTTTGGTTCTTAAAACTTCTGAATTTAAAAAGTACTTCTCATTCTAGGAATCTGAGAAACATTCCTATTACCTTTTCAAGTTTATCTGGCTGGATTTTATATGTAACTATTAAATATTATCCATCTGGAATTTCTGCTGATGTAAAATGAGACTCTAAGGCAATAAATGGGCTTTTCCCTCTAACTGCTAACAAAGGATCTCACAGTTTTATGGCACTTAAAGGAATAAGTTTCCTCTTTTCCCCTGAAAACCAGGTTACCCCAGACTCTGTCTGATGAGCCGTGATGGGTATACACAGATAACATGGCTCCCCCCACCCCCACTTTCCTCCCTTCAGGAAGCAGCTCTCTGCTGTTCTTGCCCCTTTATTCCTCCAAAGAAAGAAACATCAGGACAATTCTACCAATTTCACCAAAAGACTCCACCTGGAATTCTGATTAACGGTATTGAAATTAAATATTAATGCGGAAACTGAAGAAGTTCACAGGAAAAACTGTTAACGTTTCACCGGGAAAATTTCACCCCTACCCATGGAAGCCTCACTGGTGCGGAGTGGCACCTCATCAGGTTGGAGAACTGTTCCCGTGCTAACCCCAGGAAGGGACGGAATACTGAAACACCACACTGAGTTACTGAAATCACATGGAGTTAAAATAAGCCTTCAAATTGATTTTAATGCCGACTGAAGCCATCTTTATTAGCATTTACTCAGGAGTGACTTTAAGGCTACATTTAAAGAGCTCTGTTTCACTAAGCCAAAAAGAATACACACAAAATAAAACATGACACCATCATTTATTCATTTGACAAGTACTTCCTGAGTGCTTCCGGAGAGCTCCGCACTGTCCAGGGGCGTGGCATACACAGGACTCCCTACAGCACCGGCAGCTTTTGTGGACAATGCTGCATTGTTAGAATGTAAGCTCTTTATCAAAATGCATCTAACAGACCCAACCTCAGACTTTGACTTTCATCCCCTCATTTGTTCAGCTAATCTCCAGGAATGCTTCCTCCTGGGAAGCTCAATTAGCCTGACTGTGCAGAAGAAAACTTAACTGCTAAAAAGTTCCCAAGCCTCTGTCCCTGGAGCTCCATCACCCACTTAATCTGCATCTGCCGAAGCCCCACATTCCAGAAACTGTCACCACAACTTCCTTCATAGAAAGCGTCTCAGTGACCTAACACATCATCAGAAAGAGATGTGGGAGTGTGTTAAAAGTCAAAAGGGCTCAAGATGGGAAAACGCTTCTTTTTAAGTCTGGTCTCACGGTCTCCAGATGACCTTTGTGGGAAAACTGAGACCTCTGAAATTTTGAGGAATCGCTGGAACTTTTTAGTCTTTTGTCAAATTCAATGGACAGCTATGTAACACAGTTAAAGCATCACTTTCCACATTTCACTGCTGTCCTTTGTCGTCACCAGTAAACCGGGAGAGGGAAAAGCACCTGAGCAGGGCTGGGAGGCCCAGGTCTGAAGCAGAGAAGCAGAAGTCTTGTAGCCCGTGTACAGGTACCCATGCTATACACTCTGTTAACAGCATCCAGAAACTGCCTCCAGCAGACATCTGCAGATGCCTTGAGCTTTGGGCAGATCTGGCAAATACCCAAAGACAAAAAGTGCTTTCATTTCCTGGTGTGAGTAGGCCAGCATTGAAAAAAAAAAAGGACATTAAGTCCAGAACCAGCATTAAATTATTTCAGACAGTAGCCTGGCACCCAGTTCAAAGTTACATCACTGCAATTCTGGTCTGGCCTATGAGACAGATAACCTAGTGTCCTATACACATATATTTTTTAAAGTTTTTATACTTTTTTCATCATTATCCTCAAACATGTAAGTATAGTCAATTGCCCGAAATGGGCTAAGTGCTAACAGAACCTTCCAGATTCTAGTCGGGGCTGAAGCTCTTCTTTTCTTAGACTCATTTTTGAAAACAGAGAACCAGTCTCAGCTATGTTTACAAAGAATCCACGGCTGTTACAAAAACATCACTGCCCACACTGGGAAAACAGAGTCTGCTGGTGTGCTGGGTGAGTCACCCCAGCTCAAGATTCTAATGAAGACCCCACTCGGTCCCCTCCCACACGTCCCACTGTGACAAGCCCACGCTGCAGGCCGAAGAGACAGCAGTTCCGGCAGCAGAGCGTCAGCACCCGAGGGAAGCGGTGTATCCCAGTGTGGGCCCCAACCAAACGGAGATGTTCCAGACACCACTTTCCCACACACTCTCTGAATGAGAAAAATTATAAAGTAGTGAGTGAATATTTACTATGTTCTAAAATTTTCAATTAGAATATCGGATAGAGGCATTCAACTCAAGCCTGAGGAATCGGGCTCGGGTTTTAACCTAAATTCAAACCTCCGAAGAATAAACGCAAGCTGGAAGGAAACCGTAAGTCAGAGGCCTGAGGTCCCTTCTGTAATCCCATGCTTATTAGCAGGCTCATCTTCATCTATTTCTGCATCTGCCTCCAGGACCCAAGGCTGAGAACTGCTTTTCATGAGGGCGTCAAGGCATGGGGCGGGTGGAGGGCCGTGGCACCGATCTCTCACCACCGTGTTTCAAAGATGTGAGGAACATCTGCGGGGTCATCACATCCTGCCCCGCTGTCCTCCGAGGGTGACAGGAGGGTGCTGGCACCTCCCCGAGGGTCAGCACCTGGGCCTGGCCTGGCGGGGCTCGGGGCTCACGTCGGGCCTGGTCCCCACCGTGTCACTGCGGAACAGGGGAGTGAGGCTCACACGTGACGTGGACAACATGCTCCTCCGAGCTCAGGTCTCCCACTCAGCAGGAGGCAAAGGGGCCAGGTGCTCAAGATGAAACACACACCCCGAATTCAAGTGAAGAAGGTGACCTGACACATCCTCCAGCTGGGCCACGAGTGTAAGGTCTACAACCTCCATGTTCAGAAGGAAGGACCGTCTGGCAGTGAGACAATGCAGCCCCTCGTGACCACCACACTCAGGGCACGACTGCCTACCACACAAAGAGGACACCCTGACACCGAGAAGCGGGAGCCTCGGCCTCATCTGAACGGGAGGGGACACCGGAGTAGGGGATGCGGGAAGGGGACGAGGCTGGGCACCAACCTCGGCTCATCTCACCCCAACCCTGTGAGGCGGTGGCTTGCCAATCTCCTGCTCTGTCTCCATCTGTAAAGTGGGCATAAAAGCCCTGCCTCAAAGTGCAGCCATCTAAGATTTGTGAAATAGATGTTCAACACCTTAAAGTACTTGTGTAACCACAAGTTACTAATAAAAGGTGGTTATTAGCAAGAAAGTTTCCAAAAGGGCGGCCCAGTCATGAAGAAATAATCTAACAGGGAGGGCTGAGCATCTCTGAATCTCTCCCCAGAGGTCCCTGGACGCCAGGTCTCTGCTACTGGGACGTCACACACTGCAGGGTTCAGCTAAAACGTGCGCAGGCCAGCTCCCCTCACCCAAAGTCTTATGACTTTATTGAAAGCTTGTCACAGACATCCAGCAGAGCCGGCTGTGGACTCATCAATTCACAGATGACTGAAGAAAAGGAGAAACGAAGCCCATCTAAATCCAGTTCGTTCTTCCTGGGACGCCTAACAAATCCGATGAAGATGCTCCTTTACTTCTAGAGACTATGATTTGCCAGAAAAGACTAGATACAGAAACAAGTAATTATGAGGCTTCCCAGGTGGCACCAGTGGTAAAGAGCCTGCCTGCTGATGCAGGAGACATAACAGACACCAGTTCAGTCCCCGAGGCAGGAAGATCCCCTGGAGGAGGGCAGGGCAACCCACTCCAGTATTCTTGCCTGGAGAATCCCACAGACGGAGGAGCCTGGTGGGTGACTGTCCACAGGGTCACACAGAGTTGGACACGACTGAAGTGACTGAGTGTGCACCCACAAGTAAGTACAACCTAAAACACTGCATGGCAGTCACCCGAAGCAGGTCAAAGTGTTCTAGAAGGAAGGACATGAGCTCTGAGCCCTGAGGCTCCAGCACAACCTCAATCCATGTCTCAGGAACTCAGCATCCAACGGCCAAGCGGCCACTCTGCTCCAGTGGCCAAGAAGACACAGGAGAGGAAGGTTTTCCAGCCGTGTGAGCAGAGGCCCTGAGGTTGGGGTGTACAGGGTGCCTTCAGAGACCATGGGCTGGGGGGCTAATGACCAGCCAGAAGGGGACAAACAGCCTGAGTGCCAGGTGCAGGAGTCCAGACCTTATCTGACAGGCAATCAGGAGTCTTCTTAACATTCTGAAAAGAGAGGTGACGTGCCCAACGTGGTGCTCCAGGAAAACATGGAACTGACAAGAAGGACAACACACTGAAAGATTCTCGAGAGCTGGGGCCACGTCCCATCCCCCTTGAATCTCTGTGGCCGCACCCACCAGGCACCTAAGAACCCACTGCCGAGTCCTCCGTGTCGAGGAGGACAAGGACCCGCTAGTGGCCCAGACACCACCTACCGTGTCCACGTGTCCACATGCCTGCAGCCCACATCCTCTGGGCGGGCCTATGTGGACAGCATAGCGCCCAGCCTCAGGAGCAAAAACACACACATGAAACACAACATGAGGACTACCACCCCTCCCCATGAGAAGTAACCTACAATCTGTCTAAGCAACTGCTCAGACTCGTCCCCGAACGGATGCGCCAGAAGAGGAGCCCCCCAACAGGAAGGACTGTCAGGGTGGCCCTGAGAGAACAGCGTGTGGGGTGGGAGGAGACCCTGGCCTCCGGGAGGAAGCACCATGATCACTGGTACATGGGTCTCAGAACAGCAAGTCTCCAAGGATGCACTTCACAAATGGAATCGACTTGAAAGAGACTGACATCCGGGACTCTGTGACACAACAGCTTTGTGGTGACATAGAATAATCCATCCAGAAATATCCAGTTATCCTGTTCATGTGGCTCGGATACATCAAAGTCTCACCTGGGTGGGGTATCCCAGAGCCATGACCGCAGGTATAGCCGGGAAATTTGAGTGAGACCCAGGGACTGCCTGGCTGTTGACGCTGTGACTGGGATCACGTACCACAGCTTTGCAAAACTCTATCAATGGGGAAACGGGGTAAAGAATACACTGGTTCTTTCTGTATTATTTCTTGCTCCTGCGTAGGACCTTACCTGACCTCAGGGAAGTTAGTTCAGTCCAGTGTGCCCACTCCAAGCTCCCCTAAGGGCATTCACGCTTGCCCCCCACCCTCTGCTTCCTCCCTCAGGACACACTGCACAGCCCACTGTGTTTGCAGCCTCCCAACCCGCACGACAAAAGTCACTGTGGACTCGCCAAGGCAAATAAGTTCCGACATGAAAAAGATGCAGAGAAATGAACCCCCTCCCATGAGCTCCTGTGTGGAAACATCTGACGAAACAAGAGAGGACGGGACATCTCACGAGGCATAAGGCTGCTGGAGGGTCCACGGAATGTGGCAATGGGCACCCCAGCTCATGTTTCTCAACTAACCTAAAGCTTTAGGAAAACAACCTGGCCACGGGCCAGCGTGTAATGTAGAGGACACTCCTGTGGGTGGGAAACCACAGCTTAAAGCACAATTAGGAGAAATGTAAAATCGACGAATGGTTTGAGATGCTTCTCCTTCTATTTAAGTGCAGCCCTAGCTGAGAACATGACCTACACTGAGGTTTACTTAAACGATCATCTGAGGAACAGACACAGGATTACTGAAAACAGAGGCTTCCGGGGGAAAGCTCTGAGCTTCCATCATTGGCCTGGATTCGCCTCCCCCAACCTGTAGCCCCTGGGGCCTCAGGGGGTCAGGAAGATACTCCCCGCTTCCGGGAGGAAAGGGAAAGCCACCCATGTTCAACGGGAGAAAGAGTGTCCAGGAACAGGTTCAAGGGCGCCCCAAATTAAAGAGGGGTGAGGACCGTGGTCCTCACATCCTAAGCCTGAAGGGCACACGACATCCAGACAGAGCCATCTTCCCTACTGCCAACTTCTCACCAGTTAAACTAAGAGCATGGTTTCCTCCCACACAAACAGGCACGGGGCAGTGAAGATCTAGAAGAAACCCCACCTGGGCATCACCCCTCGTCATGACACGCTGGCACTGTGCCCCAGAAAAACCCTGCAATGCAAAAGCTGCTTTTCCCACAGTGGTTCTTCAAGTGCCACTAAAACTCCTCCCAAACAGAAAGCACTCACTACAGCAAGCACTCGACACTCATTTCTTTTTTTTCTTGACACTCATTTCTAAGAGAACTCTTCGTAGATACTTCTTTTTAAATATTCCAAGAATCTCTACTTCCCTCCTGATTTCAAATGATGTTAACACTGGTTCTCAAAGGGTGGTGTGGAAACCTCGGAGGGGTCCCAAGGTCTTTTTAAGAAGCCTGGGGATCAAAATCATTTTCATAGTAATGCCAAGAAGCTCCCGCTTCCACTGCAGGGGTTTGATCCTTGGTTGGGGAATTAAGATCCTATGTGCCACATGAAGCAGCCATAAATAAATGAATACATAAAAAATTAATAAAATAAAAAAAATTGTTGTTCTTTAGTCGCTAAGTCATGTCCAACTCTTTTGGGACCCCCTGGACTGTAGTCCACCAAGCTCCTCTGTCTATGGGATTTCCCAGGTGAGAATACTGGAGTGGGTTATCGTTTCCTTCTCCAGGGGATCTTCATGGCTAAGAGATCAAACTCGTATCTCCTGAATTGCAGGAGGATTCTTTACTGCTGAGCCACCAAGGGAATTCCCCCGCCACCGCCCCCCGCCAAATACAATGATCTCAATAAAAGTTTCAAATAAAAAACATACACCCATTCTCAAAGCAGCATTATTCACAATAACGAAAAGGTGGAAACAACCCAAGTGTCCGCTGGAAGATGAGTGAATAAACAAATAAATGGTATAAACATACAATGGAGTATTACTCAGTATTAAAAAGAAAGGAAATTCCGACACACAAGACAAAATGGATGAACACTGAGGATGATATGCTGTGTGAAACAAGCCAGTCACAAAACATCCTGTCACAAAGACAGGATGATTCCATTTACACGAGGTCCCTAGAATTGTCAAAATCAGAGACAGAAAATACAAGGAGGGTGATGAGGGACTGGAGGGAGAGGGGAATGGGAAGTTGTTTAATGTAGAGTTTCAGTTTTGCAAGAAAAAAGGGTTCTGGAGATAGACAGATGCTGGTGATGGTCACACAACACTACGAATGCACTTAGTACTAAAAAGAAAGAAAAAGTAAGGGACTGCTAAAGGAAAATTCAGGATAGCAATGTGATGGGATCAGAAGATAAGCAAGGCTCTTAAAAGGACCTGCTTAGGAACTTCCCTGGTGGTCCAGCGGTTAAAACCCCAATGCAGGGACAACACTGTCAATGCAGGGATGCAGGGGTGCAGGTTTGATCCCTGGTTGCGGAACTAAGATCCTACATGCTGTGTGGTGCAGCCAAAGAAAATAAAGGGAGATGGCTATACTCAAGTCATATTGTATCCATTGTATTGTCATTCTTCATACCTTACATATATGTTAAATTTTGTATCCATTTAATTTTCAATAAATTTTTCTAGAAACAAAAAATTGTCCTTAATAAAGCAGTACCAATTATTGATGTTATTAAATCTTGACCTCTGACCTTCTTTTCTGTTTCTTGTGATGAATGAAGCACTTGGGCCGCTCACCACAGTAGGACAATTGTCTGCAGGGCAAGCAAGAGGGTGACCCAGGGACCACTCAATCAGACGCTTTTTTTCATGGTCTACCGTTTTTACCAGAAAGAATAACAAACTATGGTTTTCAGGCTAGCATTTCGCAGACATTTCTTGAAACTAAACAAAGCAAGTCTGTTAATTTGAAGAAAACAATTGACAAGAGTTTCCTACCATAATAAAAATGAAGCTTTCAACTGAGAATGAGAATGTTGGAAAACTTCTTTCCACTGCCTGGAGCTTGAGAGACAGTTTCAAACCTAAAGATCTTCTAAAGAGAGGATGAGAAGTGATATTAACAAATGTTACATAGTGACACTGTATAAACAGATGTGTCAACATTTGGAAGATCTGCCTAACTCAGTGAATCAACACTTCCAAACGAGGAACATGCCTGTTACAATCAGGAGCAAGCCCCTTGAACTTCAGGGCCCGCGGAGAATTGGAGCGTCACCGCGAGTGAAAAGCTCCTGGTAAGGCTGAGGACTCCACAGCGAACTCATGTTTAAGAAACATTAAGTTACCCAGTTTTGGAGTAATAACAGAAAATACCGCAACTACGTGAAAAACTCCCTCTTCCAACCGCATCTCTGCGTCGGAGCGGGCTTCGGATTTCAAGCAAAACGGGCCGCAGCAGACTGAAGGCAGATCAGGCAGGGAAATGCACACATGTAGGAGATTTGCACAGTGTACAAGCAAGGCTCTCATCACAATGAGTTTTTTGTTAGGAAAACGCTATTTTCATGAAGCATGCGTTACACACGTTGAAATCACAGACTTATTTTACATTTAATGAATGAGTAAATATCCTTTAAGGTATGTTCCGTTTCTAAACAAGTAAATCTCTAGCCTTGAGCCGTCCCCGCCTTCACGGACACCTCCTGCGACCCGAGCAGGGCTAGGAGCGCCGGGCCGAGTCGCGGTCCACTTGGGCCCCGGGCTCTGCAGGCCTGTCCGCCCGCGCCGCAGGGAGGGGCCGCCCCGGCGGCAACACCGCCGACGTGGCTGTGGCTCCGGCTCCGGCCTTGAGCTCACCGCCCGCGCGATCTTACCTGTTGGTCATTCCTGACGCCACGCCCAGCATCTCCGCGGCCCCGCGAACCCGCACCGCGTCCCCGCGCCGCTCCAGTGGCTGCCGCCGAGCCGCCGCCGCTCCTCGCTGCGCGCCGGGGCAGGAAGGGGCGGGCCGGGGCCGCGAAGGCCACGCCCACCAAGAATCGGTCCCGCCCAGCCTGGCCCTGCCCCCGGAACCGCCCTCCCGGATGTCGGCCTCTGCCTTCATCTAGGCCCCGGCCCGGTCCGCCCCGCACCCGGAACTGGCGCACCTCCAGTCCGGCCCCCCGGGACCGCCCGCTCGAATCTCGACCGCGCCTCCAGGTAGGCCCCGCCCCGCCCCGCGCACCGAGGCCCCGCCCTGCCGGTGGAGGACACTGGCCTGGGGACCAGGGGTCCCTTGCAGCAAGCCGGTTCTGGATCCGGGGCCGGTTCACCCTCCCTCGTGCTCCGCCGTCCCCACACCCCAATCTGTGGGCCGCGGAGGTGGCCGGTGTCGATGCTGAGAGGTCATCTCCACTCTGATCAAGTCCTGGAGATGGGGTCACTCGTGGAGTCTCAGCAGCGCTGCGGACCCCATTCTAGGATGGTTCTCAGGAAAGGTTCCAGGGAACCCTCTTAGCTCAGCGGGTAAAGCTGCACCTTAAGGAGGAATGGGGTGGGGCAGAGCGGGCGTGCAGCAGTGGTACAGAAATGGCCACAGCAGTTGTACCAGGAGGGTCAATGCAGTTTTGCTTTTAAGAACTGAGAAAGTTTGTTTAATCAGGACATTAAATAATCACAGTCTCTACCTACAACACATCTGTTAAGGAAAAAAAAAAAAAAAGAATAGTCAATAAGCACATGAAAATATGCTCAACATCACTAGTGATTAGAGAAATGCAAATCAGAACCACCTTATTGTCCAGGAGGAAAGAAGTGAAAGCATTAGTCGCTCAGTGGTGTCCAACTCTGCAAACCCATTAACTGTAATCCACCAGGGTCCTCTGTCCATGGGATTCTCCAGGTAAGAATACTGGAGGGGGTTGCCATTCCCTTCTCCAGGGGATCTTCCCCACCCAGGGATCAAACTCAGGTCTGCATTGCAAGTGGATTCTTTACTGAGCCATCAGGGAAACTTGTCCAGGGCGATGCTGCTGTCAACACGTGTTGACCAAGATGTTTTGGTGGAGAAACTGAGGTCCCCCTGCACTTTTGGTGGGAGTGTAAGTTGCTGCAGCCACTGTGGCAAAGGGTATGAAAGCTTAAGAAAACTAGAAATGGAACTACTATATGATCCAGCAGTCCCATTCCTGAGTATATATCCAAAAAAACTGAAAGCAGACATCTGAAGAGAGTTGGAAAAATATTTGTACACCCATGTTCATTCCCAACACTGTTCACAATAGCCAAATGTGGAGACAGGTCCACGGATGGAGAAATGGGTAAACAAAATAGTCTCCATCCACAGAATGGAATATCATGCAGCCTTAAAAAGCAAGATAATTCTGATGTATGCTGCAACACAGATGAACCTTGAGGACACTATGCTGAGTGAAATAAGTCAGACGAAAAAGGACAAATACTGGGTCCCCAGAGGTGTCAAACTCAGACAGAAAGTAGATGGTGGGGGTCAGGGGCTGGGGGGAGGGGAAGTCAGGAGCTCTAATTGACAGATACACTTTTAGTTTTGTGAGATGAAAAAGCCCTGGAGGTTGTTCAACAATGTGAA